>NC_090812.1:84213165-84518998 GCF_000390325.3 Nicotiana tomentosiformis | reverse complement strand
AAGGAGATTTTTCTCTTCCTATTCCACCTGTCTTTGACACATGTCCCTTTGCCATTTTATCCGCACACACAAACAAGTAACGACCAGCAATAAAATAAATAAATAATTTACTCCTAACACATATAAAAATAAAACTATAAATATTTAAGTATTCTTTGGTGAAACATCTTAGTGTGAAGCCTCATATAAGATGTTTCAAACATCTCATGAAGATGTTTTAAGATGTTTGAAATATCTTAATGAGATGTTTGAAACATCTTACTGAGATATTTCAAACATCTCTAAAGGTGCTGCATTGAATGGTCATACAAGATTGAGCTTAAGAGGTAAAATCAATTTTCTGTCATCTACAAATACTAAGCAAGATATAGTAATTTAAGTTTCTAGCTAGTTAGATGGAGTTTGAAAGCAAGTTAGCAATGCTCATATTATAGTTCTCCAAACTTCTTTATCTATGCGTCTCTGTCAATGATTTTTTAATCGCTAAAATAATTAACCATCTCATTGTGATAATCAGGTATCTTTTGGTGAAACATCTCATGGAATGTTAAACATCCTTACAGATGTTTCAACCATCTTATATGAAGCCTCAAACATCTTAATGAGATGTTTCAAACACTCAGATCAAAATATCATTAACCAAAATAAATAAATATTGCAATAACTTCACAACATACAACAACAACAATAACAACACTAATATTTAACAATATCTTAAGATGTTTAAAACACTCAACTGACATGTTTGAAACATCCAGGCAAAAAAGTATTCCACAAACCCAAAATAGAGCAATATAGCTATTTCAATATCACAACAACTAATTTTATGGGCATGTGGAATAACCACATCAACGGCTACAATTAAGCAACATAAAAATATCAAATTTTCGGTCAAAAATATCAGCTGCACAACAACTCTAGAATTTAGGCATAAAAACTACACAACAACAAGAAGATACAAAAATACCCCAAAAAATCAATTTAGGGTTGAAATAACAAGTTTAGGGTTTATCATATGATAGAAAAAAGAAAAAAAAATTACCTTGATGATGAAATCTCGACCTCAAAGCAAATTTGAACGGAATGGAACCGATTTTTGAAGCCCTATAGTACTCTTGAGTTTGAAGATTGAATTTGAGAGAAAAGTTAGAAAAGTTTGGGAAAAATCAGGTGTTGTTTTGAAAAGAGAAGAAAGACAAAATATGGAAAAGTTGGAAAATCGTGTATTAGAAGATGATTTTTCTTTTTAGTATTTTAAATTTGACCCCAAAGTTTTTTTATTTCTAATTTGACCTAGACTAATCCTAATCCTTCTAAATTAGTCAATCTTTTGTTGATAAAAAAAGGGTGTCCCAGATACTTATAAGACACTTGAGATGTGTTTTAAATGTTATAAAATAAAGACTGTAAAGTAAAGACAAGTATAGAGAGAAACTGATATATTATTCAAACTTCAAACTTGTGTACATAATGAACTGAAAACTCCTCTATTTATAGAAGAAAGGAAGCAGCTGCGAGGCTTTTCAGGAAGCAGCTGCAAGGCTTTTCTTTAGCTGCTTGTAAGCTGTCTGCATGAGCTGCTTGCAACATGCCTGTTTAATAAGAAGCTGCTGCAAATCATTTCATTGAGCTGCTTGCAACCTGCTTGCATCAGCTGCTTGTAGATAAACTTCTACAGAGTACTAAATGGTAATCTTCTATAGGAAGATTATCTATAGCGGAGTAATAAATGAACATCCACAATATAATTATTTTTATAACACTCTCCCTTGGATATTCATTAAAAGATAATGTGCCTCATTAAAACCTTAATAAAAAAAAACCCTATGGAAAAAAATCCTAGTGAAGGAAAAAGAGTACACATATTTAGTAATACGCATTGCTAGCTGCCTCATTAAAAACCTTATAAGGAAAACCCTGTGGGAAAAAATCTTAGTAAGGAAAAAAGAGTACATCGCGTATTTTACTCCCCCTGATAAAAATCTTGTTTCAAATATTTAAGTCTCCGCATTCCAATCTTGTATACTATCTTCTCAAAAGTTGAAGTTGGTAAAGATTTAATGAATAAATCTGCCGGATTGTCACTTGAACGGATTTGTTGCACATCAATGTCACCATTTTTCTAAAGATCGTGTGTGTAGAATAATTTTGGTGAAATGTGCTTCGTTCTATCTCCTTTTATAAATCCTCCCTTCAAGTGGGCTATGCATGCAGCATTGTCTTCGTATAAAATTGTGGGTCTTTTATCACATTCTAACCCATATTGTTCTCGAATAAAATGAATCATTGATCTCAACCATATGCATTCCTTACTTGCTTCATGAATAACTATTATCTCAGCATGATTTGAAGAAGTAGCAGCAATAGATTGCTTTGTGAAGCGCCATGATATGACAATACCTCCACATATAAACACATACCCAATTTGAGATCGAACTTTATGGGAATCGGTTAAATAACCTGCATCTGCATAACCAACAACATCTGCACTACCTTTGTTAGCATAAAACAAACTCATATCAAGAGTTCCCTTTAAATATCGCAATATATGCTTAATCCCATTCCAATGTCTCCTTGTAGGAGAAGAGCTATATCTTGCTAGTAAATTAACAGAAAATGCTATGTCAGGCCTTGTAGCATTAGCAAGATACATAAGTACGCCAATTGCACTGAGATATGATATTTCAGGACCAAGGAGTTCCTCATCCTCTTCTGGAGGTCAGACCTTATTCACTTCAAGTGATCGAACAATCATTGGTGTACTCAATGGGTGCGCTTTGTCCATGTAAAAGCGTTTTAAGACCCTTTATGTAAAGGAAGATTGATGGATAAAGATCTTGTCTGCTAAATGTTGACTTTGCGGACCAAGACAAAGTTTTATCTTTCCAAGATCTTTCATCTCAAATTATTTCTTAATATATTCAATTGCCTTTTGGAGCTCTTCTGGAGTTCTAACAAAATTTATGTCACCAATATAAATAGCAAATATAACAAATTTTGATGCCATAAAAATATATGGACAAATAACATCATTTATGTAACCTTCTTTCAACAAATATTCACTAAGATGATTATATCACATGCGCCCAGATTTCTTTAAACCATACAAAGATCTTTGTAATCTGATTGAATATATTTTCCTAAATTTTGAATTTGCTTCAGGCATTTTAATCCTTCAGGGATCTTCATATAGAATTAATCAAATGAGTCATATTTAAATGGCATGACATCTTCAGGTGTCTGGACTACATGTCCGATCCTCACAATCTTTTATAATATTGTACACTATATTGTATCAAATATATCGTTGACGATCATTTCGTATCAGTTCGTAAGCGACATAACTTGTTGAGATCTCATCACTTTCTTTATTTTCAGGTACCTGAACTTCTTCCGGAGTTTCATGAAATGTTATGTCGTGGGCTCTTTCAGAGCTTATTTCCTCCTTATTATGATCATTTTGATCATTTGCTCATATTCTTTCAAGGATTGTTACCTTTGGAACCGATTGGTCTACCACGCTTCATGCGTACAGTAAACTCTATCCTTCAGGGATTTTAATTTTAATAGGAGCATTTGCAGCTGAAATATGATATTTAATTTTGGATTAGTAAATGCTTCTGGCATTTGACTTGAATTATCTTCTAAGCGAGGATCATATTAATGATAATTCGATTCATATAGCATATTTTTCAACTGTTTTATTCCATCCCCCAAATGTTAGAAAAACCAACATATATCCCAAATCTTCTTTGGAAAACATATATTTGTGCATTGTGGTAGAGAAATTAATCATATACCACACATCAAAAGTTATTAGATAGTAAAAATATTTGGTTTCTGATCCTAAACCAATTGCGAGGGGATGACTTATCATATTTTGTTGGTTTGATGCATACAAGTGCCGCTGTATGCAATTTAGAAAATCTTAGACCAACACATGAGGCTCTCATAAGCAATAGTTTAGCCATTAATAGGAGGTATTCAATGCTAAACTAACTTGGATATAAACCAGCATCATCAAGATGAATTATCTTGATTTCATAATCTGAAAATTATGTTCTTAATTGAGAAAGACAATTTCAAATGTCAAACTGCAGGTTGACAATAAACATACATGTAACCATCTTATATATGCATCTATAAGTGGTTCACATGATAGGTGAATGAGCTCATATTCACCTTTTATATATTTCAGAATTCGTGGATTTTAGTCCCAACTTTAGTTGGTATAATCAAGTTATTATGAGAACAACCAACACAAGAGAATTCTTGAAGAATCTTCTAGTTCTTCAGTATATGCTTATCTGAATTCTCAAATAGCTCATTTAAAAATGGCAAATGAAAACTTAAAATTTATCATGGCATGTGCTATCTCTAAGTAAACTTCTGGTTTACTATGGCATAAACTTTTGCATCAGTAAACTTCTGATTTACTGTGGCTGCTTTTGCATTAGTAAACTTCTGGTATACTGTGATACATGATGTAGTACACATTTGAAGAATAAGGCGGGTAACTTCTCACATACATATTTACCCCATATGATTGTGGAAACATGAAAATTTTCAATCTTTCAATCATTTGTAGTCTCAATATGATAGCCATTTGTATCAGTAAACTTCGGGTTTACTACATCATATGTTTTGACCATAATCATATAATAAGAATGCCATATTTGTATATAAGCTCTCCGAGAGCCTTCGTTTATTATCCACAATCTAATATTTATCGGACACTACTGGTGTCATGTGTTTTCTAGACAAACATCTAGCTCTTCAGGAGTTATTGATACATTTTGTACTATCAAATATTGCTCAGACACTTCTGGTATCATGAGAGGAAATCATAATCAAATAAACAATATAAAGACAATTCTAAATTTATAAATGTAAGAAATCAAGAATTTCAATATTTTTACCACCAACTTTGTGTCTCCTTCGGGGAGAAACGCCATTAACATATGAATATTTTATATCAAAGCGGCAACAACATAGTCATTACATCCTTCAGGGAAATATACATGAGTTGTTATTTTCTTCGGGGTAGTTAATAACAACTAACCATAATATATCAATATGGTTGTAGTAGAAAACATTCTACAAGAATGCTTTTGCTTTAGAATGATACTTAATAAAATTATTCAAGATGTTTTACGTACAACAAGTACATGTGGCAATTATCTTTATGCTACAAAAATAATATTTATATCATCCGTTATTCTAGCTCTTCCGGAGGTGAATTATGGTATTTCTTCATTCACTACAGGGAATGAAAATGTACTTCAAAAATAACTTTGAATAGCTCATTATTTTATTTACGCACAGAAAGACACAGTTTCATAATATTTTCCTGCTTCGGGAGAAAATTTCAATTGTGTTACTTCTTCAGGAGCAAATTGAAATACGAAAAATTGAGCATATATTCTCTCAATCATATTACCTCTTCTGGAGGTAATTGCAATATATTTACATCAAGAGCACGTTCATATTTATGACTTTATTAATATTATCACATTCACTTCAGGGAATGGATTAATATTTATCAAAAATTCTCATCCTTCAGGAAATCGAATATAATTATCTGAACACGCATTAACCACATCAAATTATGGTGTTTCAACCTCTTTTAAAATATTTATTACTTCAGGAGCATATCGAGGCGTGCATATAATATAAAGAATATTTCTCTAGCTTATCTTTAATTGTAACCATAGAAAGCCTAAATTATCACTTCTGGTGGTCATAGACATATACCACTTCTGGTGGTTAACAAAATTTAGTTACAATGAGATATACGAAACATAACCATTTATGGTGGTTGTATATTTCTTGCAAACTCTGCTAGAGTTTAAGTGGATCTAACAATGTTATCCACTTCGTAATCCTTGATTAAGATAATTAGGATGAAAACAAATACCAAAATATGCACTGTACACGTAACATATAACCAAGCAAGCGATGATAAAGATATTAAAATATAAATAAAAGGCTCAAATTAAATTATGCAAATCTGAAGTTTAATTATGCGGCAGCTTTGAAACACAAGCGTCAGAACCGCGGACAAGATCTCCACTGGGAGGCCTCACCGGAAACCTCACCGAACGCTGACCGAAATTTAAGTGAGAAAATGAACCAGGGGACTAAAACCTTTATCCATGACCTCGAACTCGAAAACGAATAGTCGAAATCAACTCCGTCTCCGCAACACCATAGAAATCCAAATCTTAAACCATTTTTGTAGTGAGAAGAAACAAAAATTTCTTTTGATAATTTTTATACAAGAAAATTAAAACCGAAAATCAGAAGAGAAATCCTCGATTTTGTCCAAAACCCCTTCTGTCCGTTCTCACTCTGTTTTTCCGATTGTCCCCTCTCGTTTTCAATTTCTTGAAATTCAAGTTTCTCTGGAATTTCCTCAACATAATACAAGGACCCAATTTCAAATTCCCAAAATTTTTGGAGCCACATAACCATTTTTTTCACTTGCTTGATGGCAGAGTCTCGTGCTGATAACGTGTTGTAAAATAAAGACCGTAAAATAAAGACAAGTATAGAGAGAAACTGATATATTATTCAAATTTCAAACTTGTGTACATAATGAACTGAAAACTCCTCTATTTATAGAAGAAAGGAAGCAGCTGCGAGACTTTTCAGAAAGCAGCTGCAAGACTTTTCTTTAGCTGCTTGTAAGCTGTCTGCATGAGCTGCTTGCAACATGCCTGTTTAATAAGAAGCTGCTGCAAATCATTTCATTGAGCTGCTTGCAACCTGCTTGCATCAGTTGCTTGTAGATAAACTTCAACAGAGTACTAAATGGATAATCTTCTACAAAAAAATTATCTATAGCGGAGTAATAAATGAACATCCACAATATAATTATTTTCATAACATTAAACACATTTTTCCCATTTTGATGGTAGCTCTCCGGGTTCCCATTTGGTCCTGTTGGATAATGGTTCTGTAGTGTTAGTGACAGCTACTGCGACTGCTCCTACATACAGTGATCAACAGACAGTATCGACAAGATTTAGGAAGAACAGGAATAAGAGAGGATACCTTAGTGCTGGCCGTGGCCGTATCAGAAAACACAAGAAACATTTTGGTAGAGAAACGCCGACGGAAAGCACCATCTCAGAATCATGTGTTATAAGGTTCATCCTGGTTGCTTCAGAAAAATGGGTATGAGATACTTTCACAAACGCAAAAACTTGTCTGCGAAGAAATTGAATGAGGATGCTAATCTGAAGAGGGGAGGTGTGACGATAGTTGGTAAGGGAAAAATGGAGGACCAACTACACGATTTGGTTCTTATTGAGGAATACAATTTATTTCTGGTCAATTAGATAGTAACGCAAATCAGATGTTTGAGGAATGTCCTCAAAGAGATAGGCAGATTTATCAAGAGGTATTAGTCCTTGAAGGTGACATAGAGGTGTTCCATGAAAGTCCCAAAAGAAATGACCTTAACTTGACTAACGAATTTTCCAACGAGGAGTCAATTTTGATTCCTTTTAGTTACCAATACCATCTAGAGCCTACTGACATAGGGAAATTTAATATAAATGATGATTTACTTGAAGACACTATTTTAGGAGATAATATTGGAGCTGCTCCTGTGGAATCTGATGAAGGGTCCTCTGTTTTTAATGGAATTAAGGATTACCTTGCAGCTGGCATTGGTTCTGATTTTGCAGATAATGGAGTTGTTAGGGAACATGATAAAAAAGTAGAGGAATTAAAGGCAGTAAATATGGAGAAATTGGAGAGCGTGTCGTCCCCATTGCAGACTAATGGTATTGTTGATGAATCTAGGCAGTCTAGTCTGGAGGAGATCAGGTTGTATTTGATTAAGGAGTTTGTTGTTAGAGTTCTGGAGATACCCTATATTCCTGGGAAGAATTGTATTTCCTTATTCAAATGGATTTTCAAGAAACATGAGTTTTCGCTATCAAAGGCGACAATAGGTACACTTTACGCAGAGTTGTCTGTGAAAGTTGTTTCAGATCTTGGCATTAGTGTTTGGGTTGTCGAATTTAGATGTCCCATTCTTATGGTCTTCCCAAGGATTCCGTATTTGCAGAGATTGCTAATGCCATGGAAGGTACATAAGTTAACTTAGAGAAGCAATCTGTCATACTTGATCCTGGTGATGGCCACAGGCTTGTTACTGGGGGTTCTATTCATGATCAATCTTCAAGGGGGAACATGGGATACGAGAATCAAGATTATGCTTATGGTAGTATCTTAACAATCAGAGATGTTGTGATAGGAGATATGTAATCAGGGTAAGACAAATCCTACGAGAAGGCTTGATGGAATTGTGTACTCATTGTGGTCATTGCTGTCCTTATTTTGCAGTTTTTATGTGGACGCAACTGAAAATTCTAAGGATTTGGAGGGGATAATCTGCAGAGGTCCAAGTGAAGAGATTGATGCATATAGAATAATATGCTTCAGTTTGCAGATCTTCATTCAACATTACACAAGCATTTTAGAAGGAAACGATAGAGTGCTTTGTGCCATTCCATTATTGCCTTGTTCAGTTTCTGTTCAGCTGATTTTTACAAAGAAAGGTGAGCCTCCAGCCAGACTTAATTCAGTTGCTTTAGGGATACTTTTACCGTATAACAGTGTTAAAGTACTACTTGAAATCATACATGTATTTGAGAAGCAATACTTAGTTGAAGAAAGTAGGAAGTCAATGCATGTTAAGAAAATAGTTAAGGTTTTAAGTAAACTGGGGTTATATCTTGAGGCTTGTTGCTGCTCCAATTGCAATTTAGCTGGTGATGGAACTATAGTTTACAACTTGTCCTTTGAAGAAAAAACGTTTCTGCAGCAGCAAAAGTTAAAATTGCTAATGAATCACTTGAAGGAGATGGAAGTTGAGCCATTGCCTTTGGTGGACAAGAAAAATAGTGACAAGTATATATATATATATATTTATTTTTTTTTTATTTTTTTGAAAGCCTCATGACGACTGCGCTACATGCTCCACTAGATTGTTGTTTTCATCTGGCGGAAGACATTCAAGCATGAAAGATGAATTTCACCGTTGAAGTTACGTTTGATCCTGGGGGCAACAATTTTGCTTCTGTCAGTGAGCTGAATAATGGTGTTCTAAAGTTGAGTAGGGTATTTCGTGTTCAAATGGAAGACAATGATGTTTACCAGAGGGTGGAGATGATTGCACAATGGGCGTATAAGCTCCATTTCAACTTTTCTGTCATATGTTATAACCTCAAGTGTCCAAGTTTATCTCTTACAGTACCTCTTAGGGGGTTGTTTTGAAATGATTGGTCCAACTTATGCAAGAACAACCACTTTTATGAGTATGATGATTAGACCCTTATATTCAAAGATTGAGAGAGAATATATGGAAAGATGTGAACAAACATTCCTTCATGGAATATTGAAAAATATCAATGGCTCTACTTTAAGCCATGGAGTGAAGGAATCTCTCAAAAGTTTTTATCTTTCAATGATTGTGGACCCTGCAATAGCTGACAGGAAGTTTGTGGATACAGGATAAAAAAATAAAGCTTTCCCTGCTCGTGTCATTTTTTCCCTACACTATGACTTTGTTAAGAATGAATTTTGGAAGTATAAGCACAATAATTCTCACTGGGACAAGAAGACTCTTGAAGAGTGTAAGCATTCCATAGTTTCAAAAGCTATGGAGTATTCTGTAACGACCCGACCGGTTGTTTTGAGTATTTTCGCTCCTTTAAACTATTTGAAGTATTGAATAGCTTCATACGATATATTATGACTTGTGTGAATTGTCGGTTTGCGTTTTCAGGTGTTTCAGAATTTGTTCGGAAGAATGAATTTTTAAGTTGAAACTTTAGGTTGGAAGAGTCGGCCAAATTTGAGTTTTAGTATTCGACCTCGGATTGAAGTTTTGAATATTCCAATAGCTCCGTATGGTGATTTTGGACTTGGAAGCGTGTTCGAAAAAGTATTTTGAAGTCCGTAGTTGAATTTGGCTTGAAATGGCTAAAATAGAAAGTTAAGCTTGAAAGTTTGACCGAGGAGTTACTTTTTGATATCGGGGTCGAAATCCTATTCTGAAAATTGGAATAGCTCAGTTATGTCATTTATTACTTGCGTGCAAAATTTGAGGTCAATCGGACTTGATTTGATAGGTTTCGGCATCGATCGTAAAAGTTGGAATTTTCTAAGTTTTAATAGGCTTGAATTGAAGTGTGATTCGTGTTTTTGATGTTGTTTGATGTGATTTGAGGGCCCGACTAAGTTCGTATCGTGTTTTAGGACTTGTTGGTACATTCAGACGGAGTTCTGAGTGGCTCGAATGAGTTCCGGGGTGAGTTTTGAGCGAGTCCGTGCATTTCGACACTCTAACGATGTTATGGAACAGTTGAAGTGCGAATGCCACATTTTAGAGTGCAGAAGTGCGGCCACAAACTTCCAAAGTGATGGGGCAGTAGGAGTTGTGCGGCCCGCACTTGATGATGTGCGGACCGCACTTGAAATTGTGCGGTCCGCAGAATTCTTCTCGCGGCCGCAGAAAGGTGATTTCGCAAGTTCGCTGGTCCGACTTCGGAAGCTTATATCTTTTAATCTACAAGGAATTTGGAGATGATTCAAAAATGAAAGTTGTAGATCTTTCAATCTAGTTTCCCGAATGTTATAACATTTATCATTTGGATATTTGTATAGAAAGTTATGGGCATTTTACTGAAGCATGGTAGCGCAGTCACTGTGAAGTTCGGTCGCACAATTTGGATTGCGGCCGCAGAACTTGAAAATGTGCGGACCGCCCATTGGGAGATCAGATGTGGTACTATATAACCAAAGGTTAGGGTATTATTTCACATTTGGACGTTGGGAGCTCGGTTTGTGACGATTTTTCATGGGTTGTTCAAGAAATTCATCGGGGTAAGTGATTCTAACTCGGATTTGGTTAATATACATGAATTATATCATTGTTTTCATCATTTAATCAGTATTTTGAGATGAAAATTTGGAAAAAATTGTAGAAATTTTATAAAATGAATTTTTGGGATTTGAATACCGATTCAGAGTCGGATTTGAGTGAAACTAGTATGATTGGACTCATAATTGAATGAGTTGTCGGATTTTGTGAGTTTTGTCGGATTCCAAGACGTGGGCTCCACTGTCGATTTTTTCGAGCGGAGTTGGATATTTTTATAAATTGTTAAATTGTAAGCATTGGAGTATATTTTGATTAATTTTGCACTTTGTTTGAATATATACAAATCATTTGGCTTGAGTTGAGAAGATAGGAAGGCGTATGGAGGTTGATACGCGCGGAATGGAATTTTTGAAGTATTGTTTAGCTTGCTCGGCAGTGGATTCAGCTTGTTCGAGGTAAGTAATATCTCTAATCTTGGAGCTGAGGGTATGAACCCTGATTATACGTGTTATGTGAATTGTTTGGAGGTGACGCACATGCTAGGTGACGGGTGTGTAGGCGTGCACCGTAGAAATTGAGACTCGGTTGATTCCGTAGAGATTTATAGTCAATTAACTTGTATTTCTCCATGTATTTTTATGTGTTAGAGAAACTGAGTTGTGACTCATGTTAGAAATCATGCTTAGGCAAATGTTGGTATTATTGCGTTATTGGGACCCACTGAGGTCATTTTTGCCATCAAATTATTTGTTTAAATTGTAACTTCATACTCAGTCATGTTCATTCATTTCATATCATCTCTCAATCTCTGTTTCTATTTATTGATTTATCATATCATCATTTTGGGTTGATTTTCATGACATTATGAGCCCGAAAGACTGGAGAGATTGATGATTGAGTGAGGTCGAGGGCCTGATTGTGAGGATGATTATGGGATCGGGCTGCACGCCGCAACATGGTTGACTAATTTATGCCATGATTGGCTTGTTATAGCGCTTGGGTTGAAGTAGCCCCTCAGGAGTCTGCACATACCCCCAGTGAGCGCAGGTACCTACTGAGTGCGAGTGTCGAGCGTTTGGGAGGATTGAGTGACTAGGAGGATTGAGTGATTGGGAGGACTGAGTGAAATGATACTCTGAGAGTATGCATATGGCTTTATCACTAAGTTGCATCGCATTGACATGCACATTTGACATACAAGCATAGAGATGCATTTTTCTCATGTTGTACGGTATCACGTCATTCATGACTTCTCACACATATTGGCATATGGTCATAGTGATGCATTTTCCACTGGTTATTTGGAAAGAAAATGAAACATCTTATTTATTGTTGAAAGGATTTTTGTGAAAATTACTGTTTTCAAACTTACTCATATTTTTGGCAACTTCGGTAAAAGACATGAGTTTTCACTGATACACTTGAGAGGCAGAACTCTTTTCAGAAATCATGGTTAAGCTGAGCATTTTATCTCTGAGTTACTTCTTTTATTACTTGCTTTACGTTGTTATGGACTGTTGTTGGCTATTGGTGTTGGACCCGACCTTTGTTCCAGCTCGTCACTACTTTTAACCTAAAGTTAGGTTTGTTACTTATTGAGTACATGGGGTCGGTTGTACTCATACTATATTTCTGCACCTTGCGTGCAAAAATTAGATGTTGATGTTGTTGGGATCGACGTGAGCTGGATTTGAAGACGTACCTATGTTCCGGTCGTAGCTGCCTCTTGTTCATGGTAGCCTTAGATTTATAAAATCTGTTTATGTACATTTTGAACAGATGATGTATTTATTTCATACCAGCTTTGTAAATTCTAATCTTAGAAGCTCATGATTTGTACTACTAGTCCTTGTGGAGTGTATTAGAGTCAATTAAATATTAATTGAATTGGATAGTTGATAATTGTCTTACCTGATGGGTTGGGTTAGGTGCCATCACGACTAGGTGGATTTTGGGTCGTGACAAGGTGGTATCAGAGGTCTAGGTTTATAGGTTCTACAAGTCATGAGCAAGTGTCTAGTAGAGTCTTTCGGATCGGTATGATGACGTCCATACTTATCTTCGAGAGGCTATATGACATTTAGGATAATTTCCCATCTTTCTTTCCTTATCGTGCGAAATTGATTCAGTTTGAAACATAACTCTTTGAATTCCTTTCACGCATTTGTGTGCACATGTGAGCGCTCGGTATCAGCTGTTCATCTCTGACTTGTGATTCTATGAACGGGGTTTGAGATGTGTATTCTGTGTTTTGGTGATGGGCCAGTCTGGAGGACTTGAGATTAGGTTTAGACCGCAGTTTAGGCTCGATAGCTTCAGTTGTGTGAACTTGTACATTTGGACTCATATATCCGGTAATGTCCCTATGAGTAAAATTTGTGGATCGATGAACAGTTGAATGGCTATATGATAAGTATGATGTGACTGCGGGATGTGTTCAGGTGGTTTGAATGTGACGAGAAGTGTTTCGTTTTGATGTATAGTCTCGAGTTATGAGTGTGTTGAAGAAACTTTCACGTTGTTAAATTTTGGGACAAATTAAATTCTCATGTCTTGTGGTAAGTTGAGACCCAGGAAAATTAACTGATTGCATAGTAATTGTGGTTGCGAAAGGGTAGAGCAAGATGCCAATTTGAGGCTATGTAGGTGGGTTGTCTCCTGCGGAGTAACCTACGTAGGTGTGTACCTTATAATGTTGAGTGGGGAGTTTCATTTCTACCAGTGGGGTATACGTGTTGAAATTTGAATTTGATTTTGGTTGATAAAGTTTACTTGGCTGTCAAGAGAATGAATGCGAGATTAGCGGATGATTGAGATATTTTATGGTTGGTGTTGCATGAGTTTGAGAGAATTTTCGTTGAACTGACTGTAGTATTATGGCGGTAATAAAGTATGAGTATTGTGAGTTATCGAGTGTTTTAATCTATGGCTTTGAGCCAAGTGGGGGAGCCTGCTATTGACAATTTAATTTCATGGTTATATATTAAATTTTAGTTTTGGTTTAGGACATACTTGTGGATCAGTTATGACTTGCAGAGGTTGAGATCGAGGATGACTTGAGTAAGGAAATTCCTAGATACGGGTTATATAGCACTTTATGAGTATATGAAAATCATAAGAATGAGCGAGTTGTTATTTGTGAAGGATGTAGTGCGCACAGAGTATGGATTTGATCGGTGGTGTTAAGGCAGAGATTACTTCTTTAGGTGTTGTTGTGCTAATGAGGCACGTGTCTTTCGGCCCGTTTGGGCGGTACAATTTAGATTTTAGCAGAGTTGATGACTCTCGAGAGGGTTCTAACGGATTCAAAATGTATATGTGGCAATTGAAAATTTTTCGAATTTGTATATCACTAGAATCAGTTATTTACATTGGATGGTATCGGGACTTGCAGTAATTTTATTTGACTATGGATTCTACATTCTAGTATAAGAAAGGTAAAAGAATAATTTTAAATTCACATAAGGTCTTTTCAGAGTGGGCGTCTCGGTTGTGGTACTTTTATGGTGCTTAAGAGGGAATGCAACAACTTATGGACCTTAAGGCAGTGTGGTTTATGCTAGGATCTCTGGTAGTGAGCTTTGAGTAAGGATCGCGGTGTTCTGACAAGGAGAAGTGTCAACTAGAGGGTAAATCAGAAGAAACTCGGAGAAAATATGACAAATGGACTGGATCAGTATGGTAATGGTATGCTCAGTTCTTTTGGTAATTATGATGTGAGATTTTTACAGATGTTTCAGTGGTAATATTATTGGGTTTGGTAACCTGCGTGACTTGGTTGAGTTAGAGGAATTCAGTTCTGATAGTTTGGTTATGTGCAAATTGATTTCAAAGTGATCTTGATGGTTTCAACCATGGTTTGAGCCGGATATTTTCTACCGATGTGAGGAACATGTTGTGTATTGTGACTTTCCCCCTGGATGGGAGCAAATGGAAGGTTTCTAACTGGCTGGGTATGTAATTTGCTGGTGACTCAGAGTTGATAATGAGAATCTCGTGCTTGTAACATGATGGCATGATAGGTGTGTTGTGTTGTGCAGGATTAAGATTTACATGTACAAAGTGGCAGTTTATTCTTGAAGGGAAGGTCACGAATTATGGACAAAATGGCCAGTTTTAGATATTTAGATTAATGTTATAACTGCTCGACAGTCCCTGGGAAGGGTGCGTATTTTAGAATGCACATTGTGTTTTGACTTACGGATGTTCATCGGTATTGCAGTACTCATATAGATGATAGACTGCTGATATTCCAATTATTGCTATGTGGCACAAACTAATTATGAATGTATTTCTTGTGGGATGATAGTGCATTAAGGATGTGATAGTCATTCGAGTGATGGAGTTGTGATCAGTTATGGTGGTTCATGGGCTCTATGAATTTGGGGGACTGGGAGTTCTCAGAAGCAAATAGTTTCAGGGTTGCGACCTGGTTGAGGTGAGTATTTTATTTAAACTCAGTGGAGGTACTAATTGCGTTAATTATTTGTGATAGCCGCGCGCCACGAGTGCATACATATGGGAGGTTTGAGCCATGTGCGGACATCGGGGCAAGTATTCATAAGCGGAAGAATGCTTAGGCAAAGAGATACCTAGAGTTCACTGTTAAGCATAAAGTTATAACGTTTCTCATATTCTACCTTTGTCGAGAACTATCTGGACTACACTTGAAGTTACAAAGAGGCTAATCCCTTGAATAAATTAGGTAGTTACTATTTCTGCGTTAACTTGACGATTTGAGTGGTGATAGCACACTTTGCACCTGCTTACTCTATGGCGTGCTATTTATACCAGTCCAGGAGCATGAGAATCTTAATTCATTTATCATATACATGTGTACTAATTTGATTGCTCTTGTATGATATGCTTGGACTGGAGGCCTGTGACCATGCCAGGCGGATTATATTGTTAGCACGTCAGTTATCCGTGCAAATCCATATACTGATATTATTGGTACGTGAGTTGTCCGTGCGGGTCCATATATTGATACTATAGCATGTGAGTTGTCCGTGCGAGTGATGTTAATGTGAGATCTAGAAGAGAAGGTTGTTGTTATTAAATTCGTGTGTCTTGGTTCTACTATATATAATGAGCTTATAGCATTGCAGTTGTGGTGGTGCTTATTGAACTTACAATACAGTTCTCTACTTTGAGACATCTTCCATTTTGGGTACAAGGTTGCACAATTGTGGCTTGAGTTGTATTGGTATGGCATGTCAGTGGGATAGTTGTGTTTAATAATATATGGTCATTGGACCTAGAATGGGTACTACCAGATTTTTATTACGGTATATTGGGAGGATAATATTGAAAGTCGTCTTAGAAGGTGATTATGATTCTAGTTGGGGCGAGAAAGCTCAATGACTTGTTGATATGATAAGGGGTTATGAGATTCCGCGTGTTTCTTTCATTATCAACAATGTACGAAGGTTTTAGAATGAGGTTTTGTTTGATATGGGGTTATGGTTATGGCTTGCTACAACTTGTTCAAACTTATACAGTGTGTAGATGTGAGACTCGGGTCTTGTAAGAAATTCTGGATGTTGAAAATTGGGTTCTACATTTTACGGACTAAGGTTAACGTAATGATCTTGAATTGTGTTGTGTTGTCAAGTCTATGGAATAGGGTGGCGTGGGATCACCCCAGGATATGTGCATGGTAAGGTGGGATAGTGAACTGATGTCTTGGAAATAACTCTTGGCACGTTCGAGGACGAACATATGTTTAAGTGGGGGAAAATGTAACAAACTGACCGGTCGTTTTAAGTATTTACGCTCCTTTAAACTATTTGAAGTCTTGAATAGATTCATACGATATATTATGACTTGTGTGAATTGTCGGTTTGCGTTTTCAGGTGTTTCAGAATTTGTTCGGAAGAATGAATTTTTATGTTGAAACTTTGAGTTGGAAGAGTCGACCAAGTTTGAATTTTAGTATTCAACCTCAGATTGGAGTTTTGATGATTCCAATTGCTCCGTATGGTGATTTTGGACTTAGGAGCGTGTCCGAAAAATTATTTTGAAGTCCGTAGTTGAATTTGGCTTGAAATGACTAAAATAAAAAGTTAAGTTTGAAAGTTTGACCGAGGAGTTGACTTTTTGATATCGGGGTCAAAATCCAATTCTGGAAATTGAAATAGCTCCGTTATGTCATTTATGACGTGTGTGCAAAATTTGAGGTCAATCGGACTTGATTTGATAGGTTTCGGTATCGATCGTAGAAGTTGGAATTTCCTAAGTTTTAATAGCCTTGAATTGGAGTGCGATTCGTGTTTTTGATGTTGTTTGATGTGATTTGAGGGCCCGACTAAGTTTGTATCGTATTTTAGGACTTGTTGGTACATTCAGACGGAGTTCCGAGTGGCTCGAATGAGTTCCGGGGTGAGTTTTGAGCGGGTCCGGGTATTTCAGCACTCTGACAATGTTATGGAACAGTTGAAATGCGAAGGGCACATTTTAGAGTGCAGAAGTGCGACCGCAAACTCCCAAAGTGCTGGGGCATTAGGAAATGTACAGACCGCACTTGAAATTGTGTGGTCCGCAGAATTCTTCTCGCGGCCGCAGAAAGGTGATTCCGCAGGTTCCCCGGTCCGACTTCGGAAGCTTATATCTTTTAATCTACAAGTACTGTGGAGCTGATTCAAACACGAAAGTTGTAGCCCTTTGAATTTAGTTTCCCGAAAAGCATAGCATTAAGCATTTGGACATTTGTACAGAACATTATGGGCATTTTACTGAAGCATGGTAGTGCAGTCACTGTGAAGTGCGGCCGCACAATTTGGATTGAGGCCGCAGAACTTGAAAATATGTGGACAACACTTGAAAATGTGCGTACCGCACATTGGGAGATCAGACGTGGTACTATATAACAGAGGGTTAGGGTATTATTTCACATTTGGACGTTGGGAGCTCGGTTTGTGACGATGGTTTGTGGGTTTTTTAAGAAATTTATCGGGGTAAGTGATTCTAACTCGGATTTGGTTAATATACATGAATATATCATTGTTTTCATCATTTAATCAGTATTTTGAGATGGAAATTTGGGGAAAATTATAGAAATTTCATAAAACGATTTTTTGGGATTTGAATACCGATTCAGAATCAGATTTGAGTGAAACTATTATGGCTGGACTTGTAATTGAATGGGCTGTCGGATTTTGTGAGTTTCGTCGCATTTCGAAACGTGGTCCCAACTGCCTATTATTTCGAGTGGAGTTGGGAATCTTTATAAATTGTTAAATTGTAAGCATTGGAGTATATTTTGATTAATTTGCACGTTGTTTGAATAGATACAAATCATTTGGCTTGAGTTGAGAAGATA
This sequence comes from Nicotiana tomentosiformis, assembly GCF_000390325.3. NCBI lineage: Eukaryota > Viridiplantae > Streptophyta > Magnoliopsida > Solanales > Solanaceae > Nicotiana > Nicotiana tomentosiformis. The sequence goes on along the minus strand of NC_090812.1, from coordinate 84,500,777 downwards.
GGAAGGCGGATGGAGGTTGATACGTGTGAAATGGAATTTTCGGAGTATTGTTTATCTTGCTCGGCAGTGGATTCATCTTGTTCGAGGTAAGTAACATCTCTAATCTTGGAGCTGAGGGTATGAACCCTGATTATACGTGTTATGTGAATTGTTTGGTGGTGACGCACATGCTAGGTGACGGGCGTATAGGCGTGCACCGTAGAAATTGAGACTCGGTTGATTCCGTAGAGCTTTATAGTCAATTAACTCGTATTTCTTCATGTATTTTTATGTGTTAGAGAAACTGAGTTGTGACTCATGTTAGAAATCATGCTTAGGCAAATGTTGGTATTATTACGTTATTGGGACCCAGTGAGGTCATTTCTGCAGTCGAATTATTTGTTTAAATTATAACTTCATACTCAGTCATGTTCATTCATTTCATATCATCTCTCAATCTCTGTTGCTATTTATTGATTCATCATATCATCATTTTGGGCTGATTTTCATGACATTGTGAGTCCGAGAGACTAGAGAGATTGATGACTGAGTGAGGCCGAGGCCCTGATTGTGAGGATGATTATGGGATCGGGATACACGCCGCAACATGCCATATTATCTTTATATATATATATATATATATATATATATATATATATATATATATATATATATATATATATATATATATCATTTATGGGATCGGGCTGCACGCCACAACATGATTGACTGATTTATGCTATGATTGGCTTGTTACAGCGCTTGGGCTGAAGTAGCCCCTCCGGAGTCTGTACATACCCCAAGTGAGCGCATGTACCTATTGAGTGCGAGTGCCGAGCGATTGGGAAGGTTGAGCGATTGGGAGGATTGAGTGACTGGGAGGATTGAGTGATTGGGAGGACTGGGTGAAATGATACTCTGAGAGTATGTATATGCTTTTATCACTAAGTTGCATTGCATTGACATGCACATTTGACATACATGCATAGAGATGCATTTTTCTCATGATATACGGTATCACGTCATTCATGACTTCTCACACATATTGGCATATGGGCATAGTGATGTATTTTCCACTGGCTATCTGGAAAGAAAATGAAACATCTTATTTATTGTTGAAAGGATTTTTGTGAAAATTACTGTTTTCAAATTTACTCATATTTTTGGCAACTTCGGTAAAAGACTTGAGTTTTGACAGATACACTTGAGAAGCAGAACTCTTTTCAGAAATCATGATGAAGCTGAGCATTTTATCTATGAGTTACTTCTTTTATTACTTGGTTTACGTTATTATGGATTGTTGTTGGCTATTGATGTTGGACCCGACCTTTGTTCCAGCTCGTCACTACTTTCAACCTAAGGTTAGGTTTGTTACTTATTGAGTACATGGGGTCGGTTATACTCATACTACACTTCTTCACCTTGCGTGTAGATATTGGATGTTGATGTTGCTGGGATCGACGTGAGCTGGATTTGAAGACGTACCTGTGTGTCGGTCGTAGCTGCCTCTTGTTCTTGGTAGCCTTAGATTTATAAAAATCTATTTATGAACATTTTGAACATATGATGTATTTATTTCATACAATCTTTGTAAATTCTAATCTTAGAAGCTCATGATTTGTACTACTACTCCTTGGGGAGTATATTAGAGTGAGTTAAATATTAATTGAATTGGATAGTTGATAATTGGCTTACCTGACGGGTTGTGTTAGGTGCCATCACGACTAGGTGAATTTTGGGTCGTGACATATTCTAATCACTGAAGATCATTGGGTTGGTGCAATGTCACAGTCATCATCCATTCCCAAGTTTCAAATTCTCAACCTTGAGGACTAGGTTGTTTTAAGGGGGATGGAATGTAACAAAAGTAGGCCAAGCCTCATTATTCCAGATAACCACCTTAGGTTACACTTTTTACATTTTAGTCCTACTCTTTTAGTTTATTTGCAGTAATTACCCTAGTTAGTTCACTGCTAGGTTTTTATATTCTTTTATGGTTCACTGTAAAAAGCATCTGAAATGAAAATCTAAGTTTTTTCTTTGAACGTTTGCTTTCATTTTCTTTGTTTCTTTTCCCTTGCTTAATTTATGACAATTCCAACACGGGAATCGTTACATTTGGTATCAGAGCCGACGATTCTCGCCTGTTCATCGGTGTTAATGAAAGGTCCTTATCTTAACGGGGACAAAATGATTTTTTTTTTGAAAGAATTTTGATTTTGTTTCCACTTCTTGAAAGATTTTTTATTGAGAGGAGATAATTCGTCTTAAGGAAAGTTGAAGTCGGAGGTGTTTAATTAAGAGGATAAGTAGGGGGTGTCAAATGGGCGAGTTGAGCTGATTTTGGGCGGGTTAAAATGGGTCGAGTTAATAACCCATCCAAAGGTTAATTGGGTGAGATTATTTGGGTCAAGATGAGCTAAAATTTGCATCATAACCCAATCCGCTGAACTCTTATCAAGCTTTAATTAAGGAATTTTTTTTATTCCAATAAAATATTTTAAACTTATCTATGATTAAAATTTTAATTTATCCGCTATAACAATGGTTTCTTTACAATTCAATACAATTCCTTTAAGGAGTCTCCTTTCAGTTGTTGGTTTCTGTAACGACCCGACTGATCATTTTGAGCTCTAGTGCGTCATTCAGCGATTTGAGGTCTTGAGTAGCTTCATTTCAGGTATTATGACTTGTACGTGAGGTCGGAATTGAATTTCGGGAAGTTCGGAGTTGATTTGGAAAGAAATCTCTAATTTCGGAAGCTCCAAGTTGGAAGAAATTACTAAGATCTGACTTTTGAGTAAACGACCTTGAAATCGAGATTTTAAATGATCCAATAGGTTTGTATGATTATTTCGGATTTGGGCGTTTGTCTGGATCGGGTTTTGGGTGACATGTGAGCATTTCAGTGCTTATTATGGAAAGTTAGCATTTTGGAAGAATTTCATAAATTTGGGCTGAAGTGTATTTTGATGTTATTGATGTCCGTTTGTGATTACGATCCTAGGAATAGCTTCGTATGGTAATTTTGGACTTAGGGGCGCGCCCCGATGTGGATTTGGAGGTCTGTAGGTCATTTCGGGGTCAAATGGTAAAAGTTGGAAATTTGAAGGTTTTTGGAAAGTTTGACCGGGAGTGGACTTTTTGATATCAGGTTCGGATTCCGATTTCGGAAGTTGGAGTAGGTCCGTAATATAAAATGTGACTTGTGTGTAAAATTTGAGATCAATCGGACGCGATTTGATAGGTTTCGGCATCTGATATGGAAGTTAGAAGTTCAATAGTTCATTAGGCTTGAATCGATGCGCAATTCGTAGTTTTGATGTTATTTGGTATGATTTGAGGCCTCAAACAGGTCCGTGTTATGTATTGGAGCTGGTTGGTGTGATTGGACGGGGTCCCGAGGAACTCAAGTATGTTTCGTGATGGTTTCAAGCCAAGTTTGGATGATTTGCTGTTGCTAGTTTGCTGGTGCTGGTTTTGTCCTTTGCGAACGCGGAGGGTGAGACGCGTTCGCGAAGATGGGATTTGGACTGGGTCCTTTTTGTTCTTCGCGTTCGCGACATGAGGGTTGCATTCGTGAAACGTTGGGCAGTGGTGCTTCGCATTCGCGAGCCCTATCTCACGTTTGCGTAGAGTAGATGGGGAGCTGAAGCAGGTGGTGCTTCGCAAACGCGAGGGGCCTTGCTGCGTTCGTGAAGAAGAAACTTTAGTCCTGAGTTTGCTAAGCTTCACGAATGCGAGGGAAGTGCCGCGTTCGCGAAGAAGGTCGCACTGGGTAGTGTCTTTTAAAGATAAGGATTTGGCCATTTTTATCTCAATTCCTCCATGGGAGCCGACCTAAGAGCGATTTTGGAGAACCATTTTCATCGTCAATCATGAGGTAAGTGATTTCTACTAGTTGTGATTAAATACAAGGTTTGTATATGGATATAAACATGAAAATTTGTAGAAATTTGGGATTTTTAAAGAATAACCTAGAAATTGGTATTTTTGGATTTTGACCATGAAATTGGACATGGAATTGGGAATAAATCATATATTTGAGTTCGTAGTATTATGGGTAATGATTATCTTTGAACTTTTTCGGAATCGGGCATGTGGTCCCAAGGGTGACTTTATCGGCTTTTTGAGCAGAGTTGGGAATTATTTTAAATTGATTTATAATGAGTATTAGAGTATATATTTGTAGATTTGCATATTGATTGACTAGTTTTGGAGAGACGGGCATCAATTTGAGTTGTTAGAGAGGCTTTGGAGCCGGTTATGGAACTTCCGAGCGAGGTAAGCCTCTTGTCTAATCCTGTGAGGGGAAAACTACCCCCAGGTGATATTAATTATTATGTGCTACTAGTTGTGGGTGTTACGTACGCACGAGGTGACGAGAGTCCGTACGTAGCTAAAGCATGTTTATGTCCGAGTAGACCTAGGATTTTATCATGCAATATTTGAATTACTTGAACTTATTCTGTTGACTTAATTAATTGAAAATACGATTGAGCTTGATTGATAAATTTAATATATCTTAGGCCCACACTGATCACTTGAGTTGTTGGCAAGAAAAATTGAGAAACGGTAAGGGTTATATTCACTTTGTGCTCAGGTTCTGTAATGAATATACATATCTTGTAATTCGAAAACTTCCTTCCTTTCTTGTGGAGCGGGCCGAACGCCTCGGCAGTAGATAGATGCATCTATGGTTCGTGCCGTTTGACCCTCGGCAGTGTACACATTATTCTGGATCAGGCCGAACGACCTCGGCAGAATCGTGCGTGATATCGTTAGTAGTCCGAATATTCACGAGATAAACCTTCCACTGATGCCCGACATTTTATGGTATTCCTTATTTATTTGATATTGACACTTGGCACATTTATGAGATATTAAGGCAGGATACACGATCGATAAGTTTATGCTTTAAAGGAAATAATTGGAAGATTATGTAACTTACAGATTTATCCTACCTTTGACGTATGCTGCATATCTGCTTATGTTTTATTATATTACTACATTGGACCTATAGTAAGTGTCGATGTCGACCCCTCATCACTACTTCTCCAGGGTTAGGCCAGATACTTACTAGGTACGCGTTGATTTACGTATGCATGCTGCAATTCTGCACTAAATGTGTAGGATCTGACAGGTCATTTGGTGATCATCTTGGCGCGTAGGCGCACCGGTTGAGGAGACTTCATGTGAGCTGCATTTTAGGTTATGCACCATAGTCCGCCGAGTCTCCCTTGTATTACTTATTTTATTCTGTCTTATTACATTCGGGACAAAGGTTGTATTATATTTTTACTCCTTAGAAAAATGCTCATGCACTTGTGACACCGGGTTTTGGGGAGGTTTCTACTAGAGGTTTAGCATGATGGTTCATGGAATTTTTATTATTTCACCCTGTAAATTCTATTTTGCACTATTTAATTAATGGAAACTGTGATTTCAAAGTAATAAATGAGTAATTAATCTGATAACTCACTATTGGCTTGCCTGACGACGACGTTAGGCGCCATCACGACCTATTGTGGATTTTGGGCCGTCATAGTTTCCTTCTTAAAAGCGTGGTCCATGCAACGGGTTCCGAAAAGAAAATACGAATTACTTCGATTTAAAAGTGGGATTAGAGATAACGAAACTTTGGCGTGATCTTTGTGAGCCGCTTGAATTGCTAGCTAAAGTTAGTTCAAGAGAATAATTCTATAAAATTACTACTTTTGATCGAGAGATAATTGTGGTAAAAGGAGAACTCACGACCAGTGGAGAATAACTCGGTGTGATTATAGTGAACACGTTAAGCATTCATCCTGATAATTGAGGAACTCATAATCCTATGCTTTTTTTCTCTCTTCAATTCACATATTTCTCTTTAGTTGATAATATTTACTTTAGTTTTTTTTACTTAAGTAGTTTAATGCAAAAATCTTACCCGTTTGGACATAAGAATTTTTTCACTTTTTTAAAATTTATTTTTTACTTTTTTTCCGAAATCAGCGCTTGGTCATAAAATTTCCAATTTTCACTTGAAGATGAATTTTGCAATTTTTTGAAAATTTGAAAAATTCCAAAAGCTGTTTTTCAAAATTTTCACTCAGATCACTCACAAAACTTCAAAAACAATCCAAAATTATATTCATGTACAAACACAACTCTAATTTTTAAATACCATTTTTACTTGAAAATTATTTTCACTTTGTTTTTGGAATTTTACAATTCGTATGTCCAAACGCCCAATTAATCTTTATAACTCAAAAATTATTTGAACTTGTTTTCTTAGTGATATTAAATAGCTATAGCTAAGTCTTAGTTCTTTATGGAATTCGACCCTAGACTCATAAGCCATGTAATATTTGCAGCGACCTCTTATCGTTTTTACGACTAGAGTTGGGCGTGAGTAATAAGTGTCAGAAATATACGACCGTACTTGAGGAAATGAACAGATTATGTACAACGTAACACATAGTTTTAAGGGAACTTTACACTGTATAAAGAACCCTTAATACAATAAACTTCAATTATGAAATTACATATAATATACATCAATTAATTACCCTAAATATCCATTTAGTCAAAGAAGAGTAACTACCATAAAAAAATGCCCGCTAATTAAAGTGTCACGACCCAATCATAAGCCACATCTCCAATCTTCTTAAGTATTTAAAAAGGCCCAATATACCTAGGTCTCAACTTGTCCTTCTTCCCAAATCTCATAACACCCTTTATAGGCGAAACTCGGAGTAGTACCTTCTCTCCTACCTTGTAAGAAACATCGCGGACCTTCCGATCGGCATAACTCTTTTGTCTAGACTGCGCCGTGCAAAATTGATCCTGAATCAATTTAACCTTTTCCAAAGCATCCTGAACTAAATCAGTACCTAATAGCCTAGCCTCACTCGGCTCAAACCAACCCATCGGAGATTGACACCGTCTCCCATACAGCCTCATACGGAGCCATCTGAATGTTCGATTGGTAGATGTTGTTATAAGCAAACTCTGCAAGTGGAAGAGACTGATCCCAAGAACCCCCAAAATCTATAACACAAGCACGTAGCATATATTCCAATATCTGAATAGTGCACTTGGACTGTCCGTCCGTCTGAGGGTGAAATGTTGTACTCAACTGTACCTGGGTGCCTAACTCTCGTTGCACTGACCTATAAAATTGTGATGTAAATTGCGTACCCCGATATTAAATTATGGACACTGGAACACCGTGCAGGCGAACAATCTCGCGGATATAAATCTCAGCCAACCGCTCCGAAGAATACGTAGTACCGAGTGGAATAAAATTCGTGGACTTGGTAAACCGATTTACAATCACCCAAACAACATCAAACTTCCTCAAAGCCCATAGGAGTCCAACTACGAAGTCCATGGTAATACACTCCCATTTCCACTCCAGAATTTCAAGTCTCTGAAGCAATCCGCCTGGTCTCTAATGCTCGTACTTCACCCTTTGACAATTTAAACACCGGGTTACAAACCCAACTATATATTTCTTCATTTTTCTCCACCAATAGTATTGTCTCAAATTCTGATACATCTTAGCGGCACCCAGATGAATGAAATACCGCGAACTGTGGGCTTATTCAAGAATCAACTAACGCAGTCCATCTACATTTGGCACACAAATCCGACCCTGCATTCTCAACATCCCATCATCTCCAATAGTAACATATTTGGAATCACCGTGCTGAACTGTGTACTTCAGGACAAGCAAATGGGGATCATCATACTGGCGCTCTCTAATGCGCTCATATAAGGAAGACCGAGAAATCACACAAGCTAGAACTCGACTGGGCTCCGAAAAATCTAATCTCACAAACTGGTTGGCCAAGGCCTGAACATCAACTGCAAGGGGCCTCTCACCGATATGAATGAATGCAAGGCTACCCATACTCACCTCCTTTCTACTCAAGGCGTCGACCACCACATTGGCCTTCTCGAGATGATATAACATAGTAATATCATAGTCCTTTAGTAGCTCTAACCATCTCCGCTATCTCAAATTTGGATCTTTTTGTTTAAACAAGTGTTGGAGACTCCGATAATCTGTAAATACCTCAGAAGACACACCATATATATAGTGCCTCCAAATCTTCAATGCATGAGCGATGGTTCCTAATTCTAAATCATAAACATGGTAGTTCTTTTCATGTGGCTTCAGCTGGCGCGGAGCATAAGCAATCACTCTACCCTCTTGCATTAAGACACACCCAATACCAATCTGAGAAGCATCACAATACACTGTATAAGAGTCTGAAGCTGAAAGCAAAACTAGAACTAGAGTTGTGGTCAAGGCAGTCTTGAGCTTCTGAAAGATCTCTTCACACTCATCCGACCACCTAAATGGAGCATCTTTTTCGGTCAATTTGGTCAAGGGTGATGCAATAGACGAGAAGCCCTCCACAAAGCGATGATAATAACCGGCCAAGCCGAGAAAACTCCGAATTTTAGTAGCTAAAGATGGCCTGGGCCAACTCTAAACTGGCTCTATCTTCTTCGGATCCACCTTAATTCCCTCACTAGACACTATGTGTCCTAAGAATTCCACCGAACTATGCCAGAACTCACACTTTGAGAATTTGGCATAAAGTTTATCCTCCCCCAGACTCTATAGTACAATACTCAAATGTTGTGCATGTTCCTCCTTGCTACGTGAGTACACCAGGATATCATCAATAAATACTATGATAAAAAAATCAAGATACAACTGGAATATACTATTCATCAAGTGCATAAATGCTGCTGGGGCGTTGGTCAGCCCAAAAGACTTTACGAGAAATTTATAGTGACCATAATGGGTTTTGAATGCAGTGTTTAGAGTATCCGAATCCCGAATATTTGACTGGTGATACCCAGACCTCAAATCAATTTTGGAGAACACCCTCGCTCCTTGAAGTTGGTCAAATAAATCATCAATACGCAGCAAAGGATAATTGTTCTTGATTGTAACTTTGTTCAACTACCAGTAGTCGATGCACATCCACATAGTACCGTCTTTCTCTTTCACAAATAGAACTGGTGCACCCCAAGCCGACACACTAGGCCTAATAAACCCCTTATCAAGAAGTTCCTGAAGTTATTCTTTCAATTCTTTCAATTCAGCTGGCGCCATACGATACAGAGGAATATAAATAGGCTGAGTGCCTGGCACCAAGTCAATACCAAAGTCAATATCTCTGTCAGGTGGCATACCCGGTAGGTCTATAGAAAATACATCCGGAAAGTCTCGCACTACTGGTACAGAATCAATAGTAAGAGTGTCTGCATCAACATCTCTCACAAAGGCCAAATATGACAAACACCCCTTCCCAAGCATCCATTGGGCCTTCAAATAAGAAATTACTTTACTGAGAACATAATCTGGAGAACCTCTCCACTCGACCTTCGGCAATCCCGGTATCGCCAACGTCACGATTTTTGCGTGACAATCCAGAATATCATGACATGGAGATAACTAATCCATACCCAAGATTACATTGAAATCAACTATACTAAGCAATAAGAGACCTAATCTAGTCTCCAGTCCCCTATTAGTTAACACACACGACCGATGCACACGATCCACAAAATAGTATCGCCCACCGGCAAAGATACACGAACATGTGAAACTAAGGACTCACGAGGCATATCCAGGTAATGAACAAAATATGATGAAACATACGAATATATGGAACCAGGGTCAAATAATATAGAAGCTTTCATGTGGCATATTGAGACAATACTTGTGATCACTGTATCTGAAGCAATGACATTTGGCCTGACAGGAGTAGCATAGAATCGGGCCTGACCGCCATCTGATTGGCCTCCCCCTCTTGGGCGACCCCTAGCTGACTGAGACCCACCCAAGCTGGCTGGGCAGGTGGTGAATAACTGGTGCTGAAGTCGTAGTCTTACTCCTTTGCTGAGGTGGACCTCCTGTAAGGCGAGGGCAATATCTCTTTATGTGACCCAAATCTCCACACTCAAAATAACCCTTCTCTAAAAATGTCGAGAAGTACTGAGGTGGACCCCGAGAAACGGAATAACTACCAGAAGAACCTGGTATAGATGAACCCTGAACCGATGATGCACGAGATGAACTATGAGCTGGAAGTGCACTGAGTGAAGACTGACTCGGTCGGGCACTGTATGAACCATGGCTAGCTGATGCGCCACGATAAGATGGATGAGCCATCTGAGTGGGCCTATAAGGTCGACCCCTGTTGTGATAGGGTTGTCCCCCAAAAGGAGCACTGCTGGAATTACCTGGACCATGAGACCTCTTGACCTCCCTCTCCTCACACTCCTGAGTACGGACCATCTTTAGCCGTCGAGCACTATCGAACACCTCATCGAATTTAGCACATGCTACATTCCCCAGAGTCATCAGAACTGATGGTTGAGGCCATTAATGAACCTCATGATCTTCTCCCTCTTAGTGGGAACCAACCAACCTGCATGACGAGCCAATTCTGAAAACCGCATCTCATATTGAGTCACTGATAAGTGGGGATTTTGACTACTTATTAGCATCTTTTAGCTTTTATTTTAGTCTAAAAGCATTTAATTGTGTTCCCGAAACTGATGAAATGTGCAAAATTGCAGGAATGTTGGACTCCCGAGATGAAATCCAACTCAAAAAGGAGTAATCAAAATACAAGGCAACAAAAGGCACAAGAGCTTGCAAAATGCGGACCGCAGAACTCCATTTGCGGCCATAAATAATGAAGAAAAGCCCAATAGGCTTCCTAGAAAACTACAGACCGCAATGGAATTGTGCGGCCGCAATTGAAGAATTGGAAATCAACTTCAGAGGGTGTGTAGTTTTCCAAAGTCCAAGTCCCTCAAGATTGCGGACCGCACAAAAATTGTGCGGTCGCAGAAGAAGTGCCTTGCGGCCGCAGAAAGAAGGATGCGGACCACAGAAGAATAGATTGCGGCCGCAGTGATAAAATTTCGGACTGCAGAAACATTGCCTCGCAGCCGCAGTGGAGAATTGTATGGCCGTAGAATCTCAACTCCTGCAAGGTGAAGACTTCTGCGGACCGCACATAGAATTATGCAGCCGCAGAACCTCCCGAAGGGCATTATTGTCCGAAATTTCTAGCCCTGTACAAATAGACGAGTTTCACAAAATTAGGTCAGCTTTAGACATCAACAACTCCAATAGCCATTTTTCTTTGCTTCTTTTAGTAGTTTTCTATATTTTGGGATATTTTAACATAGATGTTATCATTTTGATTTTACAATATGAGTTTAATTAGCATTTCTTCTTCTATTTCTTAAATTTCAAGCATGAGTAGCTAGATCTTCACTAGGGTTGTGACCCAACCCTAGTGTGTAAATCTTATGGGTGTTCAATTTAATGCTTGCCTATGATTGTGTGTTTATTATTTAGCCTTGTTCATGCTTTAATTTGTGAAATTAATGGTTGCAAACATTAGTTCATGCTTATTTGACTTAGTCTCTACTTGAGAAAGAGAGACTTAGTCTAGGAAAACTTGGCTAACAAGTAATTGGGTCAATCGAGAGAATGAACAACCCAATTAAAGGTTTCAACCTAGAGATAGTAATAACCCGACTTGAGCTTTTATCAACCATTTTGTGCAATATCCATTTGGACTTGAGAAAGCCAAATTGGGAAAAATCACTCTCTGGCCGAGAGGTATTGAGTGGGTAATTGAGAGTTGATAGCTATAATACACCCCGATAAAAAAAGTATTAAGGTTTATATCCCATTAGGCGAATTTCTAGGTGATGGTCATAACCCTAGGCTTTTTACAAACTTGAAAAACAACATAAACAATTTCTTAGTTTTATTTCTTAACTTTGCAACCTTATTTTTAAAATAGAAATAGAAACAAACCCAATTTGTGGAGGTGTAAATGAAGATAGTTCAAACTCACGTACTACAATATATACTACTAACTCCCATATATAACTCCATGTGGATTCGATCCCGACTCTTTGTTGGGTTACTATTTATGCAATCGACCATTTCATATCCTTGATTTGAGGTGTGAATTGGACGAGATTAATTTTTGGCGTCATTGCCGGGGAGTTAAAAACGGTGTTAGCTATATGTTTAGGTGTGTTTTTGAAATATCTTCTTTTCTTTCCTTGTTACTAACGTGTTGATAAATTATAGGTGCAATCATGGCAAACAATGAGCTCGAAAACATAGCTTTGAGGGATGTGGACATTGAGGATGATAAAATGGATGAGGTCCCTCTTGAACCTCAAGCTAATAGACGAGGCCGAGTGTATCATAACAATGTGCCTGCTCCACTCCCACCTCCACCACGAGCGGCTCCACATCGGATTTTGCCAAATGAAGGATATGCAAGTGCAATAGTCCCTTACAGTATTAGGGCTGGCAACTTTCAAATAACCAACGTGATTCTTACTTTGCTCGAGCAACGAGGGTTCTTTACCGGTGCACCGGGTCAAAATGCATACAAACACTTGAAGGGGTTCGTAGATACGTGTTGGGGGAGTAAGCAAACAAATGTCTCCGAGGATGCTTTAAGGCTAGGTTTTTTTCCTTCTCTGTACGGGGGAAAGCTTTAAATTGGTTGGAACGTTTTCCAAATCATTCCATTTATACTTGGGATGAATTAGCGGAGAAATGTATTTCTAAGTACTTCTGTCCCGCGCACATGGCTATACTTCAGGATGAAATTCTAGTATTCAAGCAAGAGACCAATGAACTACTACACGAGATATGGGAACGGTATAGAACAATGGTGAAAGAGTGTCCCAACAATGATATGACGAAGAACATGATTCAACAAACTTTCTATCGGGGGATCAATACAACCTACCAATGTGTAGTGAATCAACTTGCCGGTGGGAACTTTATGACTACGCCTTATGCGGAGGCATGTGATATTTTGGATGAGACTGTGGATACTTATTCTCGGGCTAATTTTCCACAAGGTGATCCCAATGTGATTCTCCTTCACAAAGAGTTGCATGACCATGGGCATGCCATAGCCGAATTGACTACCACCATGAACCAATTGGCAAAGGCTCAACTTCTACAAGTGCAAAACCCGAGGCAAGTCAATGCGATAGAGGGAGTAAGTGATGTGTGGCTATAATTCCTTAGTTTCGTACATTATGTGCCTTGCATTTTACATGCTTTAATGATAAATTATACTTTATTTGTGCATAATGGAGTCTATTTTATGTGTAGGTGAATTGGAGATGAAAGTAGAGCAAAAGGGATACTTAAACATTGAAAGTGTGCTCGAGAACAGTGAAAAGGAGAGACCAGGCTTTAGCCTGGCGAGGCCAGCCTAAGGCCAGGCTGGACTAGGCTTTAGCCTGGCTAGGCCAGCCTAAGGCCAGGCTGGACCAGGCTTTAGCCTGGCGAGGCCAGCCAAATTCCAGGCGTTAGGCTGGCGACGCCTGGCCTAACGCCAGGTCCAATCCGAGTTTTGAAGACTTGATTCGTTCCGGGTTTGACTAGGACCTAGCCCACACGTTTAGGGTTTCTTCTACACATATAAATAGACCTAAAACACCACTTGGAAGGGTGTTCTATCGGTAGCCACGTTTTTGGGGTTTTTGGAGCAGCCAAAGGTTTTGTGGGCAGCTAGAGGCAAGAAGAGCTGGTGGAATCACCCCTTGGAGTTAGAATCATTATTTCTACATCTTTTCATCTTTACTCTCTATTTTAATTATGCAAAATATTTGGGATATTGTTACTATGAGTATGAGTAGCTAACTTTCTAATCTAGGGTTTTGATAGAACCTATTGAAGGATGATTTTCTTGTTATGTTAATATAGATTTGCTGTAGTATTTTCTCTATTTGTTCAACTATATTATTCTTGTGGTTGGTTGAAGGGCTCTCAATTAGCTGTGCCTATTTAGTATGTATTACTCGGGAGAGAGTGCATATTTAGGTAGTTGTTGAATAACATCACTCCTAAACGTATATGAGGGATTAATACAGAGGTTTAAAGGTGGGTTTAGGGATAACGAAATCTTGGTGCGATCTGAGTGAGCTGTGCTTAATGCTAGCTAGGTAATTCGGGAGAATATGTCTAGTAAATTGTGGTAATTACTCAGGAGAGAGTTACGATAGTTAGAGTCCTCATGGTCGATAGAGAAGACTTAGGCAAATTTATAGAAAACGTAGCGGAAAGGATTTCGACAATTGGGGAAATCATAACTGTAGACCTCCTTAGCCTTGTCTATAATTTCATCCATGTTAATTGATAGTTTTAGTGCTTTCTAGTATTTGTTAGTTAATTAGATAAAAATAAACATTATAATCTTTATAATTAGGAAATTGTTTGGACTTGTGTTTCTTTGCAATATTGAACAACTGTAGCTAAGCCTTAGTTCTCTGTGGGATTCGACTCCGGACTTGTAAACCGGATTATATTTGCAACGACCACTTAGTCCTTTTTATAAGGCATAGTTGAGCGTGATCAGTAAGTTTAATGATGAACAAACGGAGAATAAGGTGTCCACAAGTGCAACAAAGAGTGGACAATTTTGTGCAAGATGATAGTGTATTTGATCAAGATGACTCTAACAATGACCAAGAAGAAGAGGTCCAATATGTGAATAACTTTCAAGGGCAAAGAAACAACTTCCAAGGCCCTAGCCAACAACAATGGAGACCTCAACATAATCAAGAAAATTGGAATTCTCACAACCAAGGTAATTGGAGAGGTGAAAATAATCAAAGCAATTGGAATAACAACAACAATCAAGGAATTTAGAGTGGAGGCAATAATCAAGGAAATTGGCTTAACAACAATAACCAAGGCAATTGGGGAGGCAACAATCAAGGCGGATGGAGTAACAATCAAGGAAATCAGGGGTCGAGTTTTCAAAGCCCCCCGATATATCAACAACCGAGCAACCCACCTCCTTATACTTCCCATGGTACTAGTTCTTCCAATAAGGAAATGGGCCGTATTGAGAACATGTTCAAGCAAATGATGGAGAAGAATGTCGATTTCGATGCCCAACTTGATTCACATAACACATCAATCCGCAACTTAGAAGTGCAAATGGGGAAAATCTCTCAAGCTTTAAATTCTCATCCTAAAGGGGCTCTACCAAGTGACACGATGGTGAACCCAAAGGGTGAGAACAACACGGGGCATGCCATGGCCGTTACTACAAGAAATGAAAGAGGTGGGAATGCACCCACCTTGAGTCAAAGGAAACTTGTGGATGATGAGCAAGTGGTAGAAGAAGAAGATGTCCCGATCAATGTGGTGCAAGCAAATGATGAAGTGCGGATTGATATTGATTACAATGTGTAAAAGACTAAAGAGGAAGTGAACCCATATAGGGATCATGTTATTGACATACTGGAACTGGTAGTGCAAAAGGCTAAGGCACCATTGCCTAAGCCACCTCCTCCATATCCTCAAAGGCTTGCCAAGAAAAATGGCGAGAATCAATTCAAAAAGTTCATTGACATGATGAATAGTCTCTCGATAAATGTGCAATTAGTTGAAGTATTGGAACAGCTGCCCGGTTATGCAAAGTTTATGAAGGATTTGGTGACAAAGAAGCGGTCGATGAATTTTGAAACTATCAAAGTCACTCATCAGGTGAGTGCAATTGTGCATTCGATGGCTCCTAAATTGTAAGATCCCGGTGCTTTCACAATCCCTTGTACCATTGGAAGTGCCGAGTTTGCTAAAGCTCTTTGTGATCTTGGGGCAAGTATCAATTTTATTCCCTATTCGATTTTCAAGACTTCGGGAATTAGGAAACCAAGACCCATATCTATGATATTACAAATGGCTGATCGTACCGTGAAGAGACCGTTGGGAGTGATTGAAGATGTATTGGTTCATGTTGATAAATTCATTCTTCCGGCAAATTTTGTTATTTTTGATTGTGAAGTGAATTATGAGGTGCCGATTATTCTTGGAAGACCTTTCCTTGCTACGGGAAAGGCTCTTGTTGATGTGGAAGTCGAAGAACTCACTTTCTGGGTGGGTGATAAAAAGGTGGTATTCCACGCGTGCAATTCTATGTGGCAACCCAATAACAATGAAGTATGTTCTTTTGTGGACTTGGTGACCGATGTGATTATTGATGATAAAAGTGTCACGATTAATGTGGGTGGTATGTTGGAGGCCGTCTTGCTCAACTTTGATGATGAAGAGATGGATGGATTCATGGAATGTGTGAACGCTTTGCAAGGAATGGGGTCGTACGACTATGCATCCCGAAAACTTTACTTGGATCTTGAGAATAGGGAAACTCCTCCTACAAAGCTTTCAATTGAAGAGCCTCCTACCTTTGAGTTGAAGCCATTGCCTCCACATCTTCGATATTAATTTCTTGGCCCTTATTCTACTTTACCGGTTATTCTTTCCTCTTGTTTGACTAACGTGCATGTTGGCTCTACATTGGCGGTGCTCCACAAGAGGAAGAAGGCTATTGGGTGGACTTTGGCAGATATTCGGGGAATAAGCCCCGCATTTTACATGCACAAGATTAACTTGGAGGATGATGCCAAACCATCCATTGAACATCAAAGGAGACTCAATGAGGCGATGCAAGATGTGGTAAAAAAAGAGATTATCAAGTGGTTAGATGCTGGGGTTGTTTACCCCATTTCTGATAGTTCGTGGACTTCTCCGGTGTAATGTGTCTCAAAGAAGTGGGGCATGACGGTGGTCACCAATGACAAAAATGAGTTGATTCCCACAAGAACGGTGACCGGGGTGTAGAGTGTGTATGGACTATTGTAAGCTAAACAAAATCACGAGGAGGGACCATTTTCCACTTCCCTTCCTTGACCAAATGCTTGATAGGTTGGCCGGCCATGCTTTCTATTGCTTTCTAGATGGATATTCGGGTTACAACCAAATACTTATTTCTTCGGAAGATCAAGGGAAAACAACTTTCACATATCTCTATGGTACTTTCGCTTTCAAGCGGATGCCATTTGGCTTATATAATGCACCAACGACTTTTTGAAGGTGTATGATGGCAATCTTTACGGATATGGTAAAGGACTACCTTGAAGTCTTCATGGATGACTTCTCGGTGGTCGGGAAATTATTTGATGATTGCTTGGCAAATTTTGATAGAGTATTGGCAAGGTGTGAAGAAACAAGGTTGGTGCTAAATTGGGAGAAATGCCATTTCATGGTCGAGGAAGACATTGTCCTTGGCCACAAAATTTCAAAGAATGGCATAGAGGTCGACAAGGCAAAGATTGAGGCGATTTCTAAACTTCCACTTCGACTTCGGTGAAAGGCGTGCAAAGTTTCTTAGGTCACACGGGGTTTCACTGGCGTTTCATCAAGGATTTTTCTAAAGTGGTGAACCCGTTGTGCAAGCTCTTAGAGAAAGATGCCAAGTTTTACTTCAATGATGATTGCATGAGAGCCTTTGAATTGCTAAAGTTCAAGTTGACAACCACTCCAATTATCACCGCTCCTAATTGGAGTATCTCGTTTGAGCTCATGTGCAATGCTAGTGACGTGGCGGTTGGAGATGTTTTGGGGCAACACATTAACAAGATTTTTCATCTAGTCTACTATGCTATAAGACCATGAATGGCGCCCAGGTCAACTACACCATTACGAAGAAAGATCTCCTTGCCATTGTGTTTGCCATTGAGAAGTTCCGCCCGTACTTGATGGGTGCAAATGTTATTGTTCATACGGATCATGCGGCACTTCACTATCTTATGATCAAGAAATATTTAAAAGCTCGGTTGATGAGATGGGTGCTATTGTTGCAAGAATTTGATATTGACATCCAAGATTGTAAAGGGAGTGAAAATCAAGTGGCGGACCACTTGTCTCGTTTGGAGGAGGAGGGGAGGCCGCATGATGGCCTTGAAATCAATGACTCCTTCCCCGATGAGCAACTCTTGGCTATTTCAATAAAGGAGGTGCCATGGTTCGCGTATCTAGTAAACTTCCTTGTGTGTGAAATCATCCCGGATGAGTTCTATTCAAATCAAAGGAAGAAGCTCAAACGGGATTGTCAGGATTATTATTGGGATGAGACATACCTTTTACGGGTTTGCACGGATGGGGTAATTAGAAGATGTGTACCGGACGAAGAGCAAGGTGATATTCTTGAGGCTTGCCATTTTTCGCCTTATGGTGGTCACCATGGCGGAGCAAGAACGGCGGCCAAAGTGCTAAGTTGCGATTTCTATTGGCCCACCCTTTAGTAAGATACAAGTGATGTGGTGAAAAGATGTGATGAATGCCAACGGGCTGGCGGAATCTCGAAGAAGAATGAAATGCCTCTCACTACCATTTTGGAGATTGATATCTTTGATGTGTGGGGTATGGACTTCATGGGTCCTTTTGTGAGTTCTTGTGAAACACCTACATCTTGGTCACGGTTGATTATGTGTCTAAATGGGTTGAGGCCATTGCTCTACCCAACAATGAAGCGAGAAGTGTGGTGTCATTCTTCAAGAAGAATATTTTCACAAGGTTTGGTACTCCACGGGCTATCATAAGTGATTGGGGGTCGCATTTTTGCAACAAGGCTTTTGACACTTTACTTAGCAAGTATGGTGTCACTCATAAAGTTACGACTCCCTATTATCCACAAGCTAACGCTCAAGTTGATTCTCCAATCGGGAGATAAAGAGTATCTTGTCCAAGACAGTGAATGCTAACCAGACGGATTGGTCAAAGAATCTTGATGATTCATTATGGACCTATCAGACTTCGTTCAAAACTCCTATCGGAATGTCTCCATACCGGTTGATGTTCGTCAAAGCTTGTCATCTTCCGGTGAAACTTGAGCACAAAACCATGTGGGCTTTAAAGAAATTGAATCTTGATTGGGATGCGGCCGCTAACTTGCACAAAGAGAAGATGAAGTACCTTTATGACAAATACATTCGTAACAAGGAGTTCAAGGTGGGCGATTTTGTTTTGTTGTTCAACTCACGGTTGAAAATGTTTCCTGGAAAGCTGAAATCTAAATTTAGTGGTCCCTTTGAAATTATGGGTGTGACACCTTTTGGTGCATTGGACTTGAAGAACAAAAATGATGAGGTATTCCAAGTCAATGGTCACAGCGTGAAGCACTATTTGGGAAAGGTTGATGATGGTCACGTGGTGGCAGTAATTTATTTCAAATGATGGTAATCTGCATCGTGCCACGACGTTAAATCAGGCGTTTCTTGGGAGGCAACCCATGTTTCTTTTTCTTGTTTTTCTTCTTTTGTAGTTAGGTGTTATTTTTGTGCTAACTGGATTTGAAGTGTGTTGCAGGGATGCGTGTACTTTACAAGAATTGTGCCTAGAAAATTGGCTAAGTGTGGAAAGAATTATGGACCGCAATTGTGTTGTGCGGACCACACAATTTTGGTTGCTACAGCAAAAGGTGCTCTGCGGCCGCACTATTGCATTGCGGACCACACAAGTTGAAGGTGAAAAATGTCAACTCTCTAAAGTTGATCCATCAGAGAAATGGCCATTCTGCGGCCGCAACCCAAATTCTGCGGACCGCAATTGAATCTACGGCCGTACAATAAATTATGTGGACCGCAAAACAACAGGGCATATGAGGACCCCATGTAACAAAGTGCGGACCACAATAGAAATTTTGCGGCCGCACTCACCATCCCTTCACTTGTTAGGATCTCTTCACTATAAATAGGAGATGCTGGGATCTATTCCCCTTTTTCCCTCTCTGAGCTCACAAAGTGCAAAAATTGAAATTTCTTGTTAAATTAGCTGCTCACAAGCCTAACAACTGTTGATCACTCATATCTTGCACTCATTCATATCTGGTATGCATCATCATCTTGATTAAGTTCTTTTAATTTTTAGATTTTTAGTAAAATATTGAACCATTTGTCTGTGAATCTATTTGAACAATCTTTTGGGGTGAATATGTAGTGGGTATACTGATAAATGTTCTAAAGGGAATGGGTGAATTGATTATGATGCTTAGATGTTAATTACATGTCAAAAGTGTGCAAAAATGTCAAGCCCTAGGTGCATAACTAACCGACTGTTCATCAATTTTGGAATCTACGGCCGCACAAGAAGTTGTGCGGTATGCAGAAGTTAAAAATTAGGGCAATATAGTAAAGCATGGTTCTTCGGCCGCAATGAAAAATGTGCGGACCGCAGATAACTGATTGCGACTGCAAAACATCCAATTCTCTGTCATTAGAGAGTTGGAATTTTGGTGATGTCTGAATTATGGTCGCAAAGAGAAATGTGCTGACCGTAATCCATTTTTGTGGCCTGAATGATAAATTGTGCGGTCCGCAATCCCCACTATGCGTCCACAATGATAATTTTGTGGACCACAATTCCCTTCTCTGCACGCATGATTCTACTGTGTTTTTAACTATAATCTCCGGTGTTTCTCTGTATTCCTTTTGTGTTTGAAATTGAATTGCAACTAACAATCGCCTTTGCTTGGTACAAAACATGGTTCGATCTAGAGGACGAGGCGTATATTCAAAAAGAAGGGGTGACCCTTCTCTGGGACGAGGGAAGAGACCCATGCCTAGTTCCCAACAACCTGAAAGCAGAAAGAAGACAGCACTCGGCAGAGGAAGAGGTACAAACCTCTCGGAGACCAATTCTTATGTCCCGTCTAGGGACGTCTCGGAGGTCAACTCAGCATCAGTACATGAGTAGTCAGCCGTCCAATCAAGGCCACCAGGAAGCTATCAGCTCAGGGATGAGCCATCATCGTCACATAGCACCTCCGAGGGTTCGGAGAGTGCCAGTCAGGCTTCTGAGCCCTCCACTACACATGTCCCCTAGGCACCAGAGACATCAGTTCTGGACATCCCAGATGATGGTCGAGGGGGAGATGCTACAGTTTCCGGCCTTGAGCGATCAAAGAAGAAAGATGTGTGGGAGAAAGATTCGTCAGTTTGGCTGCCTTATCTAGCTTCCGTGAGTGATGGCCAGTGAGATCGCTCACTCTTGAGCGATATTTCCAATTGAAAGATCTTGAAAAGTATAATCATGCAGTCTTGAGGCAGTTCCGAGAGTGGAAGGGGTGGATGTGGTTCACCCAGAGCATAGTGGATGCGAAGGAATACCTTATCCGGGAGTTCTATGCCAATGTGGCACACATCAAGAAAGGGACAAAGGTAACTAAAGTGAGGAACCTGAAGGTGCGTTTTGACCAGCACACATTAAACACCTACTTGGGGTTTGATGATGTCGAGCCCACACGGTATTTAGAGAAGTTTGCAATGGGGGATGCAGACGTGTCTATTCACACAAACACCCTGAGTTTTGAGGCAAAGGGGTGATAGACCTTTGTATGTAGCCGACTAGATCCGTGTCAGAATGAGACATACCTTCCGATCCCGCGGGTAGTTCTAGTCGCCTCCATCATGGCCGTGTACCCGATTAATGTAGGTGTCGTGATATTGGCCAACATATTTGTGGTCGCCAAGCAAGATGATACCTCTTACCTGTATCCCAACACCATTACTGAATATCTTACGGATGCGAGGGTGGAGCCGAGAGATTTTGATACGAAGGTGCGGACGAAGAAGCCCTTCTTGTGGTACTCATTGATGGATGCACACAACCCTAAGAGAAAGGGTCAGCCGACTACTACCATATGTCAGCCTGATGAGCCATCAGTGGTAGTTGAAGAGACAGTTGACATGCCATCCACCTCTGCCGAGCCTTCATCTAGTGCAGCAGCCATGCCCCCACTCCAGCCTCAGTGTCTCCAGCAGCCTCGATTATAGGTTCCACCTCGGCTTTGAAGCCGGTGCCGATGCCTACTGCTCCACTATCTGCGCTGCGAGTCTCCAGACATTGGCGAGCCTCAATAACTAGATGCAGACAACTACTGCAAAGCTGTCTAACATATCCAGTAATGTTGCAGCACAGTCCTCCATTCCGGCACCCCAGATTTCCCCAACAGTTGAAGAAACTTTGAAGAAGATCTTGGAAAACCAAAACACAATCATGGCTTCTTTGGTGCAGCATGGGTCGGTGATAGAAGAGCTGAGCAAAGATATGAAAATGATGCGGAAGTCCCAGGCCTCCAAGACGTCAGTGGACAAGCTCCGGAGACAGGTTACCAAGCTTGCAGTGGCAGGAGATATTCCATTTGACATGCTGATTGACCCGCACCATCCAAGCCCAGATCCTACAGCACCTACAGCATCAGCTGGCCAGTCTGAGGAGCCAAATCTTGCTGCTGACACTGCTGAGGCAGTACGTCAGATATTCACCAACCCAGTCACTCCCGGAGTTGATGATCTTGAGATCCAGTTGGATGAGATTGAGGTCGGTGACGCTGCTATGGACACAAAGATTTCCAAGGAGCCATAGGGAGTTTTCTTCACTCTTACCCTTCCTTTACTCTTATTTTGTTAAGCATTGGGGACAATGCATATTTTTTTCCGGAGGGGGGGGGGGGGGAAGTTTATTTAATCTATTTTGATGATTATGAGACAATTGGTTTGTAATAACTGACATTAGTTTCTTCTTTTTCCTTATTCTGTATATCTTCTCTCTTTTCTTCTCTCATTATGTATATTCGTATTGCTTCCGATTGTTTTTGCTTGTAGCTTCTTTATGTTTGTTTTTCTTACTAGTTAGTGTTTAATCTAGTAACTTCTTTTCTATTTAGTAACTTCCTTTTGAATTAGTAGCTTCTTTTTATGTTTTAGTAGATAATAAGCCTTTGATTTTCTTAATGCCACGGTTCTTTACAAAGGTAGTTTTTGTGTGAACTGGGTAACTCTTCCCAACGATGGATGGCGTGACAACCTTTTAATGGGCTGAGTTCGTTTTTGTGTTTAGGTAATAATAGTAGTAGTAATGAATAAAAAGACCTAATTAAGTCATGCTCGAAGAGTCAAACATACTTCACTTGGTACCAACACACTTAACTACGTGCTAATGGTTAAAAACAGGGTTTTTGGAAAGAAATAGCTCTAGTTAGTGACTTTGTGACTATTGTGTTGACTAAGGCAATCATCGAGTGGTTTAATCGAACCATAGTAATTTCTAATATTGAACCTGGTCATTTTG
This sequence comes from Nicotiana tomentosiformis, assembly GCF_000390325.3. Lineage (NCBI taxonomy): Eukaryota > Viridiplantae > Streptophyta > Magnoliopsida > Solanales > Solanaceae > Nicotiana > Nicotiana tomentosiformis. The sequence goes on along the minus strand of NC_090812.1, from coordinate 84,477,805 downwards.
GGCCCTCGACTCTATCCTCTTTAACAATCCAGTTGCGTGAAGGGTGAGATGTTTTGTTGCAAGTCCAAGTACCCATGCGAATGGTCTAGAACTTGCCCCGAATGTGTTTCAAGGCGAAATCTTATGTTTTGCTTGACTTGAGAAGTGATTGTAGGCTTTCCTTGACACACGTGAATTTTCCATTGCCTACCAATGTTGTTATCCCTAGTCAATCCATTTGAGCCTCGAGCCTTTCTCATTTGATAACCATGTTACAAGCCTTTACCCGTTATGTCATGACCCTCTCTTGGCACCCGAGATTTCCTTAACACTCTTGTGAAACAATTGGTTGAAAATGCAAGTTTGGGGGAGAGATGAGGAACTTGAAAGAGGTATCAAGGCACAAAAAGAGAAATGAAATGATGAGAAGGAAAGGCAAGAAAAGGAAAGAACAAAAAAAAAAGATGCACAAGAAAGTGAATAAGTGGAAGAGTTGAAGGGATTCAAAGAATAGTAATGATACAAAGCATGGAGAAATCAAAAAGGGAGAAAAATGAATGTCATGATCAAGAAAGAGTGATGTTAAGTCTCTCTAGTTCCCCAAGGAAAATAAAATGTCATGACCCAAACCGTAGGGCCGCGACGGGCACCCGGTGCCTAACTCAATCGAGTACCAACGTAATGTATCCTTCTTATCATACTATCATGGGTAAATAAACCGGAAATGCCTTCATGAGATAAATAGAATTAAACATAAGAGAATACTCGACATGGGATGACCCAACATGATATAGAAGCTTATGCATGCGACATATGGGCCTATAAGTCCGACATGATCATTTGTATACTCAAAACATAGTCCGACAAGGCCATACAAGTATCCATATACATGACATCTATCTACAAACCTCTAAGATTACATAAACATCATAAAGGTCGGGACAGGGTCCCACAATACCAATTAATACATGTCCAAATCATACTGACCAAATAGGCAACTCCGGAGCAAGTAGAGTGCACCAACACCTTCCGCTGAGCTGATAGCCTACTAGGAGGACTCTCAAACTGTCTATTAGGACCTGTGGGCATGAAACACAACGTCCCCAGGCAAAAGGAATGTCAGTACAAATAAAGTACCGAGTATGTAAGGCATGACAGTAGTATATAAAAGACATGAAAGAAACATGGAGTAAAGAACTCAACCTGTAATTTTGAATAGCTCTGTAAATCATGAAAAATTTATAATGTCATGCATGTGCGTATAAATGCCATACCATGCATAGGTATATGCGTACATAACATTATCAAGCCTCTGAGGGCATCCCATCATATCATCTCAGCCACTGTGAGCGAAATCATCAACGTATACCAGCCGATAAGGTGGTGGTACGTATATAACGCCATAACCTTTTCTCATATCCCATATACATATAATATATGCGTATATAATGCTATCTGGTCATGGGTCAATGTACATGTATAAATGAATGTAATACATAATGAAGTAAGTCAGTAAAATCTCTCGGAATGTCATAAGATCAACACGCCTTCGGTTAATATCATGAAATAAACTTTATCAACTTACGTATTTTCTGAGACCCATGAACAAACGATAGAATAATAGGGCACATGGAGAATCAAGAACATAGGCACCCCTAGTAATTCTAAGAGTAGAATAATTTGTGAAAGTTGCGTGCTTGTTCGTTTCATTGCATCATATGGATCATGCCAAAAGGAAAGAAGGGATAGCCTTAACATACCTTTGCAATCTTCTCTCCAATCGTCAACCAAGCTCAGTATGATCTTCTTACGTCTACAATGAGTAACCCAACTTCGTCGTCATCATATAAGCATTGTAACTCTCATATTTCAAAACCAATATTCTACAAGAAAATGGAAAGAATCTCCTCTATTTTTACTACATCACATAAGTTACTAAAAGTCACCAAACAACCCAAATAACAACAATATAATTCACAATAAGCTCTCTGATTACTTCAACAACCATTTTGAGCAGAAAACTCGATTTACAGTTAACAAAATATAATTTAATCCAATTCCTTTTCCATGAATCTTCCTACAACTTAAATAACATCATATGACTATATATGATGATTGTATATGAAATATAAAGTTTGGGAAAAAATCGGATTTAAGTTGCGCAAAACGCGAGCTAAGATTTGCCTCGTAACGAGCCGTTTTGAGAAATTAAATTCGTAAGCCTTATGATGTCATTTTGGGACATATATCATACCCAAAATGAAGATATTTGAACATAGTTTCCAACAGTCTAAACCATTTATTCATACGATATCGGGTAGAGAAATATAGATTTTTAAAGTAGGGTCTCCAAGTCACGTCGCCGCACTTCGGAGAAACTGGTAGGTTTATATGCCAGGTTGCGAGGCCGTTTTCTCGCAATATATTGAGAGTTACAGAGATATATTTATATTGAATTAAATCCCCATGTATCTAGTTTCTATCGCTGCAAACCGTCCGTTACTTTAAACCAATTTAAATCATGATTAACAAGTCTCATATTCATCTTAACTTACTTAAGATTTCGGTAAACCTTTCTTATCCATGCAGAAGGATTTCGTCCTTTTTGAGCTTACATTAGATAATCCTATAATGACAGTGACATCTGAAGTATGGGGTGTAACAACATGTCCCCTTAGAAATATTTTCCCCCAAATGATAGCTCTTAAAGGCTTGAGAAAATGGGACGTAACATCATTAAATCACTTTATATACTTTCAAAGAGGATCTCATTTTCAAGCTTACATCAATTAACTTACGACGTACTTTCACGTACAAAAATATGGGGTGTAACAGTGCCTCAAAGAATTGGAAAAGCATGAGCCGAGAATAAAAAAATGGTGTGCTTAGGAAAGATGAACCCGCTCTACCATAGTGTATCCAACCTTAGTCCAAAAGCCTTCATTGCATCCTGAAAAATCCCTACATGATTTCAAGCCGAGTGAGCTATATTAGTGATGATCTACATGAGGGGAAAGCCTATGGTACTTGAAGCCATACTTGCGACATTCTCTTGAGAGAGATGAGTGAACCTTTCACAAATCTTTGGATTGGGTGCTAAAATGCTTAAGTGAGATAGGCAAACAGAGAGTATAGGAGGTGGAGTTTGTGATCCACAATGACCTACATGAAAGAGCGAGCTTCCTTGATGAATAAAGTCAACTCTTGATGCTCAAGTGTCACATTAGAACTATATGTGCATAAAAGTTTAACTTGACACCTTATTGATATTACATAAGTAGTGTGGGTAATTGTTGGTCCTAATTGATGTGTGAATGGCTCACCTTTGATTGGCTGGAATGAACCTTAACTTGTGGAGGTGGGAACTATTTTATTTGCTTGAGGACAAACAAAAACTTAAGTTTGGGGAAGTTGATAAGTGGGGATTTTGACTACTTATTAGCGCATTTTAGCTTTTGTTTTAGTCTAAAAGCGTTTCATTGTGTTCCCGAAACTGATGAAATGTGTAAATTTGCAGGAATGTTGGAAGTTGGACTCCCGAGATGAAATCCGACTCAAAAAGGAGTAATCAAAACACAAGGCAACAAACGGCAGAAGAGCTTGCAAAATGCGGACCGCAGAATTCCATCTGCGGCCGCAAATAATGAAGAAAATCCCAACAGGCTTCCTAGCAAACTGCGGACCGCAAAGGAATTATGCAACCGCAATTGAAGAATTGGAAATCAACTTCAGAAGGTGTGCAATTTTCAAAAGTCCAAGTCCCTCAAGATTGCGGACCGCACAAGAATTGTGCGGCCGCAAAAGAAGTGCCTTGCGGCCGCAGAAAGAAGGATGCGGACCGTAGAAGAACTGATTGCGGCCGTAGTGATAAATCTGCGGACTACAGAAATATTGCCTCGCGGCCACAGTGGAGAATTGTGCGACCGCAGAATCTCAGCTCCTGCAAGATGAAGACTTCTGCAGACCGCACATGGAATTGTGCGGCCGCAGAACCTCCCGAAGGGCATTTTTATCCGAAATTTCCATCCCTGTATAAATAGACAAGTTTCACAAAATTAGGTCAGCTTTTGACATCAGCAACTCCAGTAGCCGTTTTTCTTTGCTTCTTTTAGTAGTTTTCTATATTTTGGGATATTTTAACATAGATTTTATCATTTTGATTTTACAATATGAGTTTAATTAGCATTTACTCTTCTATTTCAAGCATGATTAACTAGATTTTCACTAGGGTTGTGACCCAACCCTAGTATGCAAACCTTATGGGTGTTTAATTTAATGCTTGTCTATGATTGGGTGTTTATTATTTAGCCTTGTTCATGCTTTAATTTGTGGAATTAATGGTTGCAAACATTAGTTCATGCCTATTTGACTTAGTCTCTACTTGAGAAAGAGAGACTTAGTCTAGAAAAACTTGGTTAACAAGAAATTGGGTCAATCGAGAGATTGAACAACCCAATTAAAGGTTTCAACTTAGAGATAGTAATAACCCGACTTGAGCTTTTATCAACCATTTTGTGCAATACCCATTTGGACTTGAGAAAGCCAAATAGGGAAAAATCACTCTCTGACCGAGAGGTATTGAGTGGGTAATTGAGAGTTGATAACTATAATATACCCCGATCAACAAAATAAGCATTAAGGTTTATATCCCATTAGGCAAACACCAAAGTGATGGTCATAACCCTAGGCTTTTTACAAACTTGAAAAACAACAAAAACAATTTCTTAATTTTATTTCTTAACTTTGCAACCTTAGTTTTAAAATAGAAATAGAAACAAAAACAATTTTTGGAAGTGTAAATTAAGATAGTTTAAACTCACGTACTACAATATATACTCCTAACTCCCATATATAGCTCCATGTGGATTCGATCCCGATTCTTTGTTGGGTTACTATTATTGCAATCGACCATTTCATATCCTTGATTCGAGGTGTGAATTGGACGAGAACAGTCACGGACAGATCCTCTTGACGTAAATACTAGAACTGCCTGCATAGTTCCTCTCTGCGGGTTTGTGGCACAAACTTCTCCAGAAATAATATGGAGAACTCATGCCATGAAAGTGCTGCTGCACCAACTGGTCTGTTCCTCTCATAAGTCTCCCACCTTCTGAAGGCTACTCTGGTCAGCTAAAAGGTTGTAAATGAGACCCCATCGGTCTCCAGAATACCCGCTGTACGAAGCATCCGCCGGCATCTGTCCTAGAAATCCTGAGCATCCTCTGACTCAGTTCCACTGAAAGTTGGAAGATGGAGTCTCCCAAACCTCTCTTATCTCTTCTGCTCCTCGTCATTCACAATAGGAACCACCTGGGCCTGAGCAGCTGCAACCAGCTGGACTAGTAGTACCCCCAGTTCCAAAGTCTCTGCACTACCTGCTTTGGAGTATGGGCGATAGGGGTATATGTACCTCCCCTGGCCTGAGAAGTGGCTGGTGCGGCCTCAGCCGATACCACCTGAGCAAGGCCAGTGTAAACTGTCAATATATGGGCCAAAACCTCCTGAAGGTCTGGAATCACAATGGGCACAACCGGTGCTTGTGCTGGTCCTGCCGGCTCAACTATATCTGGAACTTGCTCCTGAGCTGGAGCAACTGGTGGTTCTACAGGTGCTGCTCTAACTGCTGTGCGAGCTACACCTCAACCTCTACCATAACCCCGATCTCTACCACGGACCCGATCTCTCGTAGCCTTAACTAGTGGCATTGGTGGTTGGCCGTCCAATCCGGTAGTACGTGTCCTCACTATATGTGAGATATTAGAGTAACAAAAATTTAGTTTTCGGAATCAACAAATTCGCACGATAGAATACAAGAAAGTGAAATTTTCCTAAGGGTTCGGCAGCCTCCCGAAGATAAGTACAGACGTCTCACCGATCCGCAAGACTCTACTAAACCTGATAATGACTCGTGAGACCTATGTAACCTAGGCTTTGATACCAACTTGTCACGACCCAAAAATCCGCATGTCGTGATGGCGCCTATCTCAATATTAGGCAAGCCAACAATCTCAATAAACCACAATTTCTCTTAAGTTTGAAAACATAATATTTAAATTCAATATTAAAATCTCACAAATACTGATATAAGTACACTCTCAAAACTCGGTGTCACTGAGTACATGAGCATCTATATGATAACATAGTCTGACTGATAAAACACTGTCTGGAAATGTAGAACAATACAAATAACTAAAAGAAAAGAGAGTCAAGGCATACAAACGCTAAGTAGCTACCTAGATAGTCTACAACAGTTAAACTCTGAAATCTAACAACCGCCGTATCCGGAAATAGCTGGATCTGCACACGAAGTGCAGATGTAGTATGAGTACAACTGACCCCATGTACTCAATAAGTAATAAGACTAACCTTTGGGATGAAAGTAGTGACGAGCTCAACAGGTACAATCCAGTATAGAAATAACAGTACATAAATGTAGGCATGCTTTCATGTTCAACAGTTAAACTCAGTACAAGTAAAATAGATCAATCCTGGATGATATGAGGAATATAACATCTCTATATCTACATTCCAATGTACATGTTGTATGCGATGCACCTTAGTGGAAACCTAGTGTACTCACAATCTCAAAATACTCAATTACTCAGTACTGTATATAGTTAATCCAGCCCAGGGAAGATCCATCCCATATATATATGCATCAACTGACAGTCAGTCACTCAGTACTGTATAAGGACAATCCAGCCTAGGGGAAGATCGATCCCCAAATATAAATGATTCGAACAAGATCCATATCCAGGAAAGATCCATTCCTCAATATAAATGATTCGGGAAAGATCCATGCGCAGGGAATATCCATCCCTAAATATAAAATCAACCGCGCTAACTATGGGGGGTGCAGACTTCGGAGGGGCTCCTTCAGCCCAAGTGCTATAATAGCCAGATCCGGGTATAAATAAATAAAAACATGATGCAGCGTGCAGCCCAATCCCATAAATATCACTCAAAATCTCCAGTCTCTCGGGCTCTCAATGACATGAAAATCAACCCGACATGATGATATGATATATCAATGAATGACAACAGAGACTGAGATATGATATGCAAATGATATATGTGACTGAGTACAAAATTACAATTTAAACATATAATTCAACAGCAACACGACCCTGTGGGTCCCAAAAATATCGGCACGTAATGACATGATTATTTGCTTATGCAAATCCACGAAATTAATTAAGTCATAATTCCTATGGTGCACGCCCACACGCCCGTCACCTAGCATGTGTGTCACCTCTAAATAATTCATATAACACGAAATTCGGAGATTTATACCCTCAGAACCAAGTTTAGAAGTGTTACTTACCTCAAACAGTGTAATTCTTTTTTCCAATATTCCCTTGTCTCGCGAATCGGCCTCTGAACGCCTCGAATCTAGTCACAATTAATTTGATACAGTCAACACAAATTATAGGAATATATAAAAATACAAATTTTCCAACAAAATCCAACATTCAATTCAAAAGTCGTCAGTAGGGCCAATGTGTCGGAACTAGACAAAAATTACAAAATATGAACGTCCATTCAACCACGAGTTCAACCTTACCAAATTTACCAAATTCCAACAACAATGCAACCTTCAAATCCTCAAATCTTATTTCAAATCCCTAGGTTCAAATTCTCGAATTTCACCTCAAAAACATGTAATCAAGTCGAAATACTTGATGATAATTTAATATTATTGACTTACAATGATCACAAGTTACTTACCTCAAGTTTTTCCCTGAATTCCCTCTGAAAAAGCATCCCAAACCGTGTTTGAAAGGTCCAAAATGACAAAAATGTCGGAACCCCTCTATTTTGTAATCTATCCAGTGCTTTCGCACCTGCGGACACCTAACCGCATCTGTGGTTTTTGCCAAGGTTGGCCTTCCTCCGCTTCTGTGGTCGCCTTCCCGCTTCTGCGGACTCGCTTCTGCGAGAAGCAGTCCGCTTCTGCAGTCACACGCGCATCGCGACCCCTCGTCCTCATCTGCGATCACGTAGGTGCGGATTCCCTCACACCCGCGGTCACTGACCCACTCTCCTTTTTCTTCTTCTATGCTCCACAGCTCGCACCTGCGACCAAAGTTCCGCAGGTGCGATTGCACCAGAAGACTGAAATTTCCAGGTTTGTTCTAAGTCCAAGTTATGATCTATTAACCATCCGAAACTCACCCGAGGCCCCGGGACCTCAACCAAATATACAAACAAGTCATAAAACATCATACGAACTCAGTCGAGGCCTCAAATCACATCAAACAACGCTAAAATCACGAATCACACCGCAATTCAAGCCTAATGAAAACTAACAAATTCCAACTTCTACATTCAATGCCGAAACCTATCAAACCAAGTCCGATTGACCTCAAATTTTGGACAAAAGTCATAAATGACATAATGGACCTATTCCAATTTCCCGAATCGGATTCCAAAAGTCAACCCCCCGGTCAAACTTTCAAACTTTTAATTTTCTATTTTCGCCATTTCAAGCCTAATTTAACTACAAACTTCCAAATAATTATCCGGACACACTTCTAAGTCCAAAATCACCATACAAAGCTAATGGAATCATCAAAAATCTATTCCGGAGTCGTTTACACATAAGTCAACATCCGGTCAACTATTTCAACTTAAGCTTTAAATCTTGAAACTAAGTATTCCAATTCATTCTGAAACCTCCCCATAAGTCACATAATTATAATTGAACACATGATAAAAATTAAATGGGGGGAACGGGGCTATAATACTCAAAACAACCGGCCGAGTTGTTACATAAAGGATGTTGATACCCAATTTTTGCCCTCATATTTTTTCAAATATATATATATATATATATATATATATATATATATATATATATATATATATATATATACTTTCAAAACATCATTTTTACATCATTATTTAGTTTACAAATCTATACAACCATTATTATATAATTTCCTATAATTTTTAGAGCTTTAAAATTGATTTTTCTGTATTTAAATTGCTTGAATATTTATTAATTACTCCTTCAAATTATTTTATGATGATTTAACTACTTAAAGTTATTATTTTTGCACCTATAATACATGTTTCAAATATTGCACTTCATTTTATGTAATTACATTAATATTTTTAAGCTATTTGCGCAATTTTGCAGTAATAGCCTATATCTGTACATAACTGCTCTTTATTTATATTAGTTGTGTCAAAATAGAATTTTATATTTTTATAATACAGAGTTATTATTTTTAATTATTTTAGTGCATAAATAATAGTTTTATTTATTTATCAAGCATTGTTTATAAATTATTTTGATAAATTTTGGGTATTTAAATAATAGCCCAATTTTAACCAATTTTCGGACCAGAATTAGCCCAATTACCCCAAGCCCAAAAACAAACCACCTTTTGTAAAATAACACGGCTTGTAACCCGTTTAAATGACCCGCCCAACCCCATTCTTTCATCTTGGTTGTAGATCTTAAATGATGAACGTCCCCTAATAAACTAACCACTTATCTTAAATCCGACCCCCTAATCCTAGAGACCCATTGTCTCTAACAATCCGCCCTCAAACGCTCCTCCTCCCACCAAAAAACCCTAATCGCCGCCTTCTCCAAATCTTTCCCTAATCCCGTCGCTAATGGGATTCTCCCATCATTCACTTACCATACTAGTGTTTCTCCGCTACTAGATATTTCTCCATGGTACTACTTAGTACTTGCCTAAAAATAAAAAGTACCATCTCTCCGATTCTGCCAATTCACTTCAACCGTTTGAATCTGGACAATATCTAGCCCATATACATGAAGACCATGGCTATATGGGTCCGATTAGCCAAGATTTCCGGCCAATCTTTGATTTCTGTCAACTAGGGTTTACCTATTTTTTCCCTAATCCGATTTTTATTGATTCTGCATGTTAATACTTCCTTATTTATGTTTTATTTTGCAGTTTTCCTTGTTTACTTGTTCGATTTCTGTCACTATATAAACCCCTCCCCATTCCCCTTTGAAGGAGGACCTAATCGATATAATCTCACTAAAATTTGAAGCTTTGCTCTGTTAATTCCTTCATTATCTTGTTTTGTGTTTTGTGTTGGCCGGCTGAAAGTCAAGGCCATTGAGAGTCTACTGTTCGAACTTTCTCTTGGTGCAAGCATTGCCCGGGCTTCTTTCGAAGCTCTTGAGAACTTTGACGCATCGAGATTTCTGGGTTCTTATGGATATTTTGTTCTTTATTGTTGTCCGTTAACTGGTAAGCCACTTGACTTTTGCAATTTCATCCCTACTTTGTTCTAAGTCTCTTTAGCATTTAACTTTCTCCTAATGCTGCTAGTTCTGAGATTGCCTAAGTCTAACTTGGATAAGTTGTGGGCCTATTGTCATTATTTGTATTACATTTGTATCTTACTCATTAATGGACCTGTAATAACTTTGTATAAACGATTGAGGTGTTAGTGAAGTGGGGAATGGGTAGATTTCTAATATTTGCATCCTAAATGGGTAGATAATATGCCTATAGGACTCAATGATTTACTTGTTATATATATGCTATTCCATCACCATGTGCACTATAGAAATCATGCCATTAGGGGAAACACACACACACACACATGGTCTGCTGGCAAACATGAATTCAAAGTGATGCAATTATGCTTACTGCTACGTGCTACTAGAAAACCTGCCTATAGGAATAAATGTCATTGATTTCAATTCATTTCAGCATATTCATTAGAAATCATGCCTATAGGATTTTGATCACCTCATTTGCTATTATCTCGTACTGTTCACTAGAAACCACGCCTATAGGAGTTTAATCATCTCATTCGTTACTGTATCACACTATTCACCTAGAAAACATGTCTATAGGGTTGAGTGTAATGATAAAATCAGCTCCAAGTACTAAACATTAGAGATCCTGTCTATAGGACAACACTGTTTTGTCTTAATAAGAGTCAATGTTGCACCTGTCAATATGGTTTATTATGTATTTTTGGGATCTCCCCAATGGTCCTTTCATTATTCCTTACTGCACGAGTCACCTAGACATAGCAGGCTTAATAACCGAAAATCTACAATTTCATTAATCAACATGCAAATCGTATAATCCTGTTTATGAGCAGTGCCTAGCCTTTGAAACCTCTTGTATGTTTTAGTGCATAGTCACGTAGAAATCATGTCTATAGGGATTTAAGTTTATTAATTCTAAATTGCTTAACATGAAGTTTGTCTTGCGTGCATTTGTTGCTTAAGTGTGGAGGCAAACTTGAGCCCTTAACTGCCATATTTGAAGTCCAATATGTGTTTTGTTTGTCGCCTAGTTTTGCATTTTTGAGCAGCCTATATAAGGTCTAGAACTACCTAAATAGATGTCCAAAGTCTCCTGGACCATAGGTATGGGACGGGTAGTGCACGCATAGGGCACGACTTGGAACTGAATTAGAGCGCTCTTAGGTAAACAACTTTAACATAGTAATCAGGTAGCAGGAGATGATAGTCTGTGCCCACTGGATAATATGAGTAACACCCTATCTCAAGGGAGTTACGAAATATTATTTATGTTGCATGGGGTGATCCTTTAGGCTAAAAAACTTAGGACCCCCCTTGTTTTCTTTCTTTTCTATTAGAATGGAAAAATAGCTGCACCTCCCTATTCAAGATCTCTTTGTAATAAAATTCCTAGATTTTGTAGCATACTGTCATGGATAGGGTATGAACCCGTCAAGGGTCTCGGCAAGAATCTCTAGGGGATCACCAAACCGATACAGCTAAAGTGTCATGGCATAACTTTTGGGCTCGGGTATGAATACACCTGGCAAGAGTGTCAGAATTGGTCGCCACCATGGAGTGGTCCTTATTACCCTCTAGTGCCTCCACATGTAAACACATAGCATGTTTGAGATCGAGCCTTGTGTGGGTCATATAAATAACCAGCATCGACATAACCAACAAGATTAAGACTGCAATCATTGCAGTAAAATAATTCCATATCGGTAGTTCCTTTTAGCTACTACAATATGTATTTGATTCCATTTCAATGTCTCATTGTAGGAGCAGAGCTATATCTTGCTAAGACATTAACTGAAAAAGTTATGTCAGGCCTTGTTGTGTTATCAAGATATATTAGTGCACCAATTGCACTAAGATATGATACTTTAGGACAAAGAATCTCTTTATTCATTTCTTGAGGTCGGAATGAGTCTTTATTCACATCAAGTGTTCGAACAATCATCAGAGTACTTAATGGATGTGCTCCATCCATGTAAAACCGTTTCAATACCTTTTCTATGTAGGCAGATTGATGAACAAAAGTCCCGTTTGCCAAATGTTCAATTTGCAAACCAAGACATAATTTTGTCCTTCCGAGATCTTTCATCTCGAATTACTTCTTTAAATAATCAATTGCTTTTTGGAGTTCTGTAGGAGTTCCAATAAGGTTTATGTCATCAACATATACAACAAGTACAACAAACTCTGATGTTGTTTTCTTTATAAAAACACATGGACAAATGACATCATTTATATAACCTTCCTTTAATAAATACTCATTAAGGCGGTTATACTACATTCTTCCTGATTGCTTTAGACCATACAAAGACCTTTGCAATTTGATTGAAAACATTTCCCGGGACTTTGAATTATGTGCGTCAAGCATTTTAAATCCCTCAAAAATTTTCATGTATATCTCATTATCAAGTGAGCCGTAAAGGTAGGCTGTAACCACATCAATTAAATGTATGTCAAGCCTTTCATGGACAACAAAACTATTGAGATAACGGAATGTTATAGCATCCATAACAGGAGAATATGTCTCTTCATAATCGATACCAAGACTTTGTGAAAATTCTTGTGCAACAAGACGTGCCTTATATATTTGTACCTAATTTTTCTCATTCCTTTTACGTACAAAGACCCATTTATAGCCAACAGGCTTAACACCATTAGGTGTTTGGACTACAAACCCAAAAACTTCATATTTCGCAAGTGAAGTTAATTCTGCCTGGATAACGTCTTTCCATTTTGGCCAATCATTTCTCTATCTACATTCATCGATAGATTTTGGTTCAAGATCCTCATCTTGTTGCATTATTTCAACAGTGACATTATAAGCATAAACATTATCAATAATAATATTATTTCGGTTCCATCTTTTTTCCGTTGAGACATAACTTATTGAGATCTCTACATTCTCATCATTTTCAGGTACCAGAACCTCTCTTGAGGTCTTATCATTTGTTATGTCTTTGCGCTCTTCTTGAGCCACTACCTCCGTATTATGATCATTTGCTCCTTTTCTTTTTCGAGGATTTTTATCCTTAGAACCGATTGGTCTACCACGTTTCAAGCGTGGTTTAAACTCATTTGCTTTTATTGATTGTCCTACCGGGATATCAACTCGAATTGGAGCATTAACAGCTGGAATATGTGACTTAGTCACCCTTGGTAGGTCAGTGAATGCATCTGGCAGTTAATTTGCAATATTTTGCAAATGATTTTTCTATTGAACCTCTTGTTCACATTGATTTGTTCGAGGATCTAAATGAGATAGTGATAATACATTCCAATCTATCTCCTTTCTCAGCTGCTTATTTTTTCCCCCAAATGTAGGGTATACTGATTCATCAAAATGACAATCAGAAAATCTTGCCGTAAATAAATCTCCAGTCATAGGCTCCAGATATTTTATAATAGAAGGAGATTCATACCCAACATATATCTCCAACCTTCTCTGGGGACTCATCTTTGTGCGTTGTGATGGAGAAATTGAAACATATACCGCACAATCAAAGATTCTAAGATGGAAAATATTTGGCTCCTGACCAAAAGCCAATTGCAATGTGGAGACTTTATGATAACTTGTGGGCCTTATTCGCACAAGTGCTGCTGCATGCAAAATAGCATGACCCCATACTGAAATGGGGAGTTTTGTTCTCATAAGCATCGGTCTAGCAATTAATTGGAGGCGTTTGATCAATGATTCTGCTAGACCATTTTATGTATGAACATGAGCAACCAAATGCTCAATTGTTATCCCAGTTGATATACAATAATCAGTAAAGACCTGAGATGTAAACTCACCAGCATTATCAAGACGAATTGTCTTAATTGTATAATCTGGAAATTGTGTTCTTAGTTTTATTATTTGAGCCAACAATCTCGCAAATGCCATATTGTGAGTTGATAATAAGCACACATTACCATCTTGTAGATGCATCTTCCAAAACCAGATAATATCTGAATGGTCCACATGGATGGTGAATGGGCCCATATATATCACCCTGTATACATTCCAGAAATGTAGGGGATTCTATCCTAACTTTAATAGTTGATGGTCTAATAATTAATTTACCTTGAGAACATGCAACACAAGAGAATTCCTTAAATTGAATAATCTTTTGATTCTTCATTGAATGTCCATGTGAATTCGTAATTATTTTACGCATCATAGTAGAACCAGGATGGACCAACCGCCATGCCAAATAATAAAATTATCTTGGTTTGTAAACTTCTCATTTAACTAGGGCATTTATTTCAATCCTGCTAATACTTCTATAATATAAGACAAAGAAAAGAGCGGGTAACATTTCAAGCACATATTTCTTACCCGACTTTATTGTAGTAATATAAAGATATTCAATCTTTTCATTATTTGTAGTCTCAATGTGATATCCGTTTTGGCGAATATCTTTGAAACTTAGTAAGTTTCTTTGAGACTTACTACAATATAATGCTTTATTAATAGCCAAATTTATTCCTCTGTGTAGTAATAAATTTGCTCTTTCTGAGCCTTCAATTAATTTTGTACTGCCAGATATTGTATTAACATTGGCTTCTTTCATCACCAAATAAGAGAAATATCTCGTATCTCTTAAAATAGTATGTATTGTAGCACTATCCAAAAGACATATATCATCTTTATTGATCTTGGATCTAACTGAAGACTGGGGAATTTCCATATTCTTCATAAATAAACAAAAAGTACATCATAAGAAATACGAAAGACTATAAATAAAAGAAACATTAAAAATTACACGAGGGATATAGAAACTAACATATATGATGCTTTAGAAAAGTACACTAAGAAGAACAAACTACATAAAGACATAATATGAAAATAATAATTTTCTTAAAGCTTTATTCCCCAGTAAGATAATAACTTCTTCAATCAATATCGTCAAAGAAGTCTCCAGCTTCGAAATGAGTAATATTTGTAAGGCCTCCAAAATCATTATCTTTATATGAAAGATTTGCCTCAGCATCATCATATTTGTTTGATGGACCTGCTTTATCATCATTATTTTAAAAAGTCAAGTGTGCCTCCACATTATTATCTTTTTTTTATTGGATGCTTGATAAAGTTTGACAAAATGGTCAGGTGTACGACAAACACGTGCCCAATGATCTTTCATACCACACCTGTGGTAAATATTAACTCTGTCTTTTAAAGGATTATTTTGAGGATCCTTATTGTACTATTTTTTATTTCCACCATGATAACAATAATTATTTCATCCCCTTCCATGTCGATGTCCACGTCCATAACTATGGCCACGAGTACGAGCACGAGCACGATAATGATTTTATATTCTTTTAGACTTTTGAGTAGCTGCTACCATATTCACTTCGGAAAATGATACATATCAAGTGGGACGTGCTTCATGATTTTTCATTAAAAGGGTATTATGTTGCTCAGTCACCAGGAGACATGAGATTAATTCAGAATATATTTTAAAACCCTTTTCACGGTATTGTTGCTGCAATACAATATTTGAGGCATGAAAAAGTAGAAAGAGTCTTTTCTAGTAAATCCTTATCATTCACAATTTTTTCACATAATTTAAGTTGGGAAGTTATCCCGAATACATCAGAATTATATTCACTTACAGTTTTAAAATCTTGTAACCGTAAGTGAATCCATTCATATCGAGCTCTTGGCAATATCGTTGCCTTAAGATGGACATATCGTTCCTTCAAACTACTCCATAATTCAAATGGATCTTTTAGAGTTAAGTATTCAATCTTTAACCCTTCATCGAGATGACGACGAAGGAAAATCATAGCCTCTGCTTTATCCTGGCTTGATAATTCATTTTCTTGTATAATAGTATTTTCAAGAGTTTTTGCAGCAAGGTGAATTTCAGCATCAAGGACCCATGATAAATAATTCTTTCCGGAGATGTCAAGTGCCACAAATTCAAGTTTTGATAAATTTGACATAGTGAAAACTATCATAAAAGATGAATAAGTGAGAGAAATAATTATGTTAATAAACAATTAAGGGAAAAAGAAACAGAAAAACAGCTATATCATGTAAACAAGCTACTATATATGTGTTAATATATTTGAACGTTATTAATATTATTTATATGTTCCAATTCAATAATTATAGAATTTTTTGCGTATTGCGTGTACGGTTACAGTTCTCTTTAACTTTCCTAATTACTGTTTTGTTGATTCAAGAAGTTCATGAATATTATAAGTAGTTTCAGTAGTGGGTAGCTAGTTTAATGACTTTTAGGTCATCTAATAGTTATTTTATCATTGCAGTATACTTAAATTATTTAAAATATCCAAGAGTATAAGTAATCATATGATATGTACTGTCATAAACAAAATGAATATAATGACACATACCTTAGTAAAATATGACTAACTTAAAATGAATATAATGACACATACCTTAGTAAAATATGACTAACTTAAAATGAATATAATGACACATACCTTAGTAAAATATGACTAACTTAGAGGGGAGATGAAATTAGAGTTTCGTGCTGATAACGTGTTATAAAATAAAAGCAATGTAGCAAAGTAAAGTAACAAGAATAGAAATTATATAAGGGATGAGAGAACTCTTTTCTTTCTTTCTCTTATGTGTGTAATTTTTCCATCATAATACAAGGCTATTTATAAGCCTAAAAAGTGATCTTGCACTCCATAAAAAATTAAGGGAAATGGGTCTCCATAGCAACATGGGCATCCACTATCTTAAATTATTCACAACACATATCAATATTAATGCTAATAAAGGAAATGCAATTCAACACTAGGAATGACAATAGTATTGGATATCTATTTTTTAGTTTTGCATTGATTTATAATGAAAAATGTATAACCTAGTTTATCTTTTTTTTATGCTTAGTTATGTAATTAATAGTACTTATTAGTTATACTTATTTTAGCACGACCTATATAGTATTTTTAGATTATGTTAATTTTTATTATGGTGTATTAATTAGTAATATTTTCTTTGTGCTATTTTATTATCTATGTTATTGAATATTTTAGTACAATGTTACGACTCATCTCATATTATTATTTTATTTTTTTGAAAAATACATTATATAGTTGTATCCTACTAGGACTAAAACAAATATTTGGAGCATGAGTTACATATTTTGTGCTATTAAGACTTTACCGGGAAAAAACCCAAAAATACGAAAAAAAACCGAAACCCGAGATTGAAAAACACGACTTTGTTGGTTTGGTTTGGTTTATAAATTTAAAAACCCAACACCATTGATTTGGTTTGGTAATTAAAAAATTCGAACCAACCCGACCTATGTACACCCCTACTTTTTAGATATGCCTAAGCTAATATTGTCATGCTCGGAGAAAATTCGTGAAACTTAGAAATATTATATGCACATTAGTTTTATTGTAGTCCAATAATAAATTCAAAACACTCACTAATTCATAGGTATTAACACAAATCTTGATTCATTTATCTAACTTTATGTAACACCAAAATACTTTACTGGAATATATTTTCTCAAGTGCCCTAAGTTTAAATTGTGGCCTTCCTTACTCTCAAACTTCAAAATTAATGGCAGGCATGGACTATATGGAAGATATGGTAGCCTATTTAACTGAAATGATGAGTTGGAATTTGAAAAATTATGATATTCGTGGATGCCATTTGATAGTATTTATGTTTCAATAGGATTCTCTTAGCAGATGATCTATTTATTACTGGACAACAATGTGAAAATACGAGTATATATTACCTTATCTGCTATGAAGCCAGATTCATTCTTCGCTATAGGTTAGAAGGAATGATCTAACTTTATTAATCTATGCACTTTTAAAAAGATAAGTAGGTACTCCAAACATTTCGATAAGTTAAATATAGTAGGCGTATGCGATGGTGCTTAGTACTTCTGATTTATCAAATACTGGTTCTTAACTTATTTTTCACAATGTTAAAATATTCTTAGCTTTGTGAGTTTTGTACGGAGAAAAATATTTTAATAAAATATCTTGTGAGAAATATTTGTTTAAAAAAATCAAGTAACCGTAGGTGTTATTTGCTTATGCTGCAATGATTTCAGATGATCTGATTTTTTACCTTTATATGTATTGTATTTAGACTTGATATAAATATATTTTAAGGCAAAAAGTGATCGCTAGCACAACACGCAAATGCAATGTGTAGTTAGTGAAGAAATAGCAGATAAAAGGGAAAATAAAAAATACTCCTTATGTTTTAATTTATGTGTCTTATTTTTTTAATTTATATTTAAAAATGCCTCTATATTTCGTAACTCTTTAGCTCCAAGTCGACATTCTACATGGCATGTTTAATGTCACGCTATTGAAGAGCATTGTGGTTATTACGCCATATGTAGTTTAGAACCACAAGTTTCAAAAGTCTTCTTTATTTTTTTTATCTCCCTGCCCAGTCAAACTAAGACTATAATTAATTAGTACAATATTTATTGTTTAGTGTAAGGACATGGACGATGGATCATTTTGCCGTGAGATGTTTGACATTATTTCTTTAAAACAATAATGGCTCCTTTAGTCAATGTAACGACACAACCGGTCGTTTCGAGTATTATAACCTCGTTCCCCCATTTACTACTCAATTTATACTTTACAGTTATTTTATGACTTATCGGAATAGTATGTTCGGGTCCGGAAGGAATTCGGAGTGAAATGAGACACTTAGTCTCATAATTAGAAATTTAAGTTAGAAAAGTTGACTGGATGCGTACTTATGTGTAAACGACCTTGGATTTAAATTCTGACAATTCCAATAACTCCGTATGGTTATTTTGGACTTGGGAGCGTGTCCGAAAAATTATTTGGAGGTCCGTAGTGGAATTAGGCTTAAAATGGCGAAAGTCGAATTTTTGGAAAGTTTGACCAGGGGGTTGACTTTTTGATATTGGGGTCGGAATCTGATTATGAAAATTTTAATAGGTCCTTTATATCAATTATGACTTGTGTGCAAAATTTGAGGTCAATCGAACGTGATTTGATAGGTTCCGGCGTCGCTTGTAGAAATTGGAAGTTTCTAAGTTCATTAGGCTTGAATCTATGTGTGATTCGTGTTTTTAGTGTTGTTGGATGTGATTTGAAGACTCGACTAAGTTCATATGATACTTTAGGACTTGTTAGTGTTTTTGATTCAGGCCCAGAGGGTCTCAGGTGAGTTTCGGATGGTTGACGGATCAAAGGTTAGACTAAACAGCTATTGCAATTTCCTTATGTTGGAAATTCCTTCTCCCAGAAATCGAGCCCAGAAATCGAAGCCATGATCGAAGGTCAGGGTCGAGGGCCATGATCGAAGCCATGATCGAAGGCCAGGGTCGTTAGGCCATGATTGAAGCCAGTATCGAGGGTCAGGATTGAGGCCCAGGATCGAGAACCATGATCGAGGCCCAGGATCGAGGGCCATGATCGAAGGCCAAGATCGAGGCAGGACCGAGGGCTGCCTAGGCAGAATTATAAAGCAGGAGACTTCGTCCCATTCGCCATTTTTGACAAATTGGAGTTCGAGGAGAGGCGATTTTGATAGATTTTCAAGGAAAAACAACGGGATAAGTGTTCTTAACTCAATATTGGTTAAATTACCCGAATCCATGGTTGTTTGTAACATATAATTGGTGAATTAAGTTGGAAAATTGTGAAAACCCTCTTAGTTTAATTTAGAGATTTGAAGGTCGAGTTGATGTCAGATTTGAGTAAATATTGTATGGTTGGACTTGTTGTTGAATGTGAGTTCATATTTTGTAATTTTCACTGGATTCCGAGATATGGGCCCCACAGGCGATGTTTGAGCTAATTTTTGAATTTTTATGGAAACTTAGTATTTTCTGATGGAATTAATTCCAATAAATTTTATTGACTGAATTGAATTATTTGTGACTAGATTTGAGGCGTTTGGAGGCCAATTCACGAAGAAAAGACATTGCAGAATAAAGAATTTCACGGTTGGAGGTAAGTAACCGTTTTAAATCTGGTCCTGAGGGTATGAAACCCCAAATTTTTGTATCATGTGATTATTTTGGAGGTGATGCACACGCTAGGTGATGGGCGTGTGGGCGTGCACTGAGGGAATTGCGACTTGGTCCGTCCCATGAAACTGTAAAGTTGAATAACTTTTTATTAGCTATATGCTCTCTATGTATTGAAGAAATTTGACTGTAAATCATGTTAGAAATCATGCTTAGGCTATGTAATAGTACTGTTGGGACCCGTAGAGGTCGCGTACTTGTTGAATTATTTGCTAATTGATGTCTTGTACTCTGTCATGATTTTACTTGCGTATCATACCTCAATCTTTCTTGATTTTGTTGATACACTATGTAATCCTTGTTTGGGCTGATCTTTGTGATTTTCGAGAGCCGAGAGACTAGGGAGGTTGAGGACTGAGTAAGGCCGAGGGCCTGTCAGTGCGGTAAGGATATTATGGCACGTGAGTTGTCCGTGCAGGATATTATAGCACGTGAGTTATCCATGCAGCACGTGAGTTGTCCGTACGGATTATAGCACTTGGGCTGTAGGAGCCCCTCCCGAGTCTGTACACCCCCAGTGAGCGCGGGTACCTATTGAGTGTGAGTGCTGAGGACTGGGAGCCCAGTCAGTGATTGTTGTCCTGAGAGGCTGTACTTGCTTTCCATTTGTTATTGCACTTAGTTGCTATCTGTCATTGTTGTGAAATATTTGTGAAAGATTTTATAACCGGAATACATGAACTTGATTTGTATAGAATTGATTTGACTTAAACTTATGAAATTGAAAGCATGTCTACTCTCTGCTGGAATTACTGAAAATGAACTATAACTGTGTAGCTCGTCTCTATCTTCAGTTCCTTATTTATTATTGTTACTTGCTGAGTTGGTTGTACTCATACTATACCATGCACTTCGTGTGCAGATCCAGGTGTTCCCGGACATAGCAGGTGTTGATCCTTTCGCGCAGTTGAATTTCCGAAGATTCTGAGGTAGCTACCATGTTTCGCAGACCTTGTCTCTCCTTCCCTATCTTCTTATTTACTACATTTGGTTTCAGACTATTATGGACCGTATTTTCAGACTTGTATTCATATTAGATGCTCATGTACTTAGTGACACTAGGTTTTGGGAGTGTTGTATCGGTATTTGCGAGATTTATGGATTGTGTTTAAATATTACATTTTCAAACTTCAAAAAAATTATGGTTTATCGAGATTGTCGGCTTGCCTAGTATCGAGATAGGCGCCATCACGACAGGTTAGAATTTTAGTTCGTGACAGTCAACATCTTTTATCTGTGTAGGTTTTACTCGGTAATGGAGTTATTGTTTGGCTTAAGTTAATTGTCTGTTTGCAAAGTTTGGTGTTTGTTTTTAACAAACTTCCAATGTTTGCATGCATCTAATTAAATTTTGATTGTTTATCTTTATTGGTGATTTTTTATTGACTAGTTGTCACGACCCAAAATTCCACCACAGGCGTCGTGATGACGCTTAGTCTCTAAGACTATGTAAGCCGATTATAATCATAATTCAAGCCATTTGTTTTAAACATATAATTTAATACAACCTCCCAAGACTGGTAATACTAAGTCACGAACTCTAACTGAATACATGGAATTATCTCGAGGGTCTAATATATAATACTGTTCGAATAAGAAATTAATAATACAATAAAATGGAAAGACTCCAAGGGACTGCGACAACCAAGCAATCCTACCTTGAATCCTTGCTATCATACTCTAATCTCTGTCTGAATCCAATATCTTCAATACCTGGCTCTGCACAAAAATATGCAAAAGTATAGTATGAGTACATCACAGTTGGAACCCAGTAAGGATCAAGACTAAACTCAGTGGAGTAGTGACGAGGTACAGTAACTTCAGTGCACTACCAGCGCAGAGTTCTCATCATGCCTCGTCCGCTCAGGATTCTACAGGAAATTCTTCGAGTTATCAGGAGTAGCAGTTCCGTCAGAGGAGGGGTTGTTTCGAGTGTGGAGAATTGGTTCATTTCAAGAGAGATTGTCCTAGGCTGTTGAGTGGGGGCTCCACAACAGAGTTCTCAACTGACGGCACCAGCACCAACAGTTACATCACCCGCCCAGCCAGCTCGGGGTGTGAGTCAGGCAGCTAGGGGTCGCCCAAGCGGGGGAGGCTGGTCATGTGGTGGACATGCTCGATTCTATGCTTTTCCTACCATGCCAGATGTTGTTACCTCAGATGCAGTGATCACATGTATTGTTTCAGTGTGCCACATGGAGGCTTCTATATTATTTGACCCTGGTTCCACTTATTCATATGTATCATCGTATTTTGCTCATTATCTGGATATGCCCTGTGAGTCCTTAGTTTCACCTGTTTGTGTATCTACACCGATATGCGATATTATTACTGTGGACCGTGTGTATCAGTCGTGTGTGGTAACTATTGGGGAACTAGAGACCAGAGTTGATCTCTTATTACTTGGTATGGTTGATTTCGATGTAATCCTGGGTATGGATTGGTTGTCTTCATTTCATGCTATTCTGGATTGTCACACAAAAACTGTGACGTTGACGATGCCGGGGTTACCAAAGGTTGAATGGAAAGGTTCTCTAGATTTTGTTCCTAGCGGTGTAATTTATTATTTGAAGGCCCAACGTATGGTTGGAAAGGGATGTTTGTCATATTTGGCCTTTGTGAAAGATGTTGATACAAATACTCCTATTATTGATTCAGTACCGGTCGTGCGAGACTTTCCATATGTATTTCCTGTAGACCTGCCAGGTATGTCACCCGACAGAGATATTGATTTCGGTATTGACTTGGTGCAAGGCACTCAGCCCATTTCTATTCCTCTGTATCGTATGGCACCAACTGAGTTAAAAGAATTAAAAGAGCAACTTCGAGAACTCCTTGAAAAGGGATTTCTTAGGCCTAGTGTGTCACCTTGGGGAGCACCTGTTTTGTTTGTGAAAAAGAAAGATGGTACTATGCGGATGTGCATTGATTATAGGCAGTTAAACAAAGTTACAATCAAGAATAAATATCCCTTGCCACGTATTGATGACTTATTTGACCAGCGTCAGGGAGCGAGGGTGTTCTCCAAAATTAATTTGAGATCTGGGTATCACCAGTTGAAAATTCGAGATTCGGATATTCTAAAGATGGCATTCAGAACTCGTTATGGCCACTATGAATTTCTTGTGATGTCTTTTGGGCTAACCAATGCCCCAGCAGCATTTATGCATTTGATGAATAGTGTATTCCAGCCATATCTTGATTTATTGATCGTAGTATTTATTGATGATATCCTGGTGTACTCACGCAACCAGAAGGAGCATGCACAACACTTGGGTATTGTACTACAGAGGCTGAGAGAGGAGAGACTTTATGCCAAATTCTCTAAGTGTGAGTTCTGGCTTGATTCAGTGGCATTTTTGTGACATATAGTGTCCAGTGAAGGAATTAAGATAGATCCGAAGAAAATAGAGACAATTCAGAATTGTCCCAAGCCATCTTCAGTTATTGAGATTTGGAGTTTTCAAGGCTTGCCTGGTTATTATCGTCGCTTCATGGAGGGATTCTCGTCTATTGCATCGCCTATGACTAAATTGACCCAGAAAGGTGCTTCGTTCAGGTGGTCGCATGAGTGTGAAGAGAGCTTTCATAAGCTCAAGACAGTTTTGACTACAGCTCCAGTATTGGTATTGCCTACAGGTTCAGAGTCTTATAATGTGTATTGTGACGCGTTGCATATTGGTCTCGGCGCAATGCTTACGCAAGACGGTAGGGTGATTGCCTATGCGTCCAGACAGTTAAAGGTACATGAGAAGAATTATCCGGTCCACGATCTTGAGTTAGCAGCTATTGTTCATGACTTGAAAAGATGGCGGCATTGCTTGTACGGTGTCCAGTATGAGGTATATACCGATCATCGGAGTCTACAACATTTGTTTAAATAGAAGGATCTTAATTTGCGGCAGCGAAGATGGTTGGAGTTGCTTAAGGATTATGACATTACCATTCTCTACCATCCCGGAAAGGCAAATGTGGTGGCCGATGCCTTGAGTCGCAAGGCGGAGAGTTTGGGCAGCTTAGCATACTTACCGGTAGCAGAGAGGCCTTTAGCCTTGGATGTTCAGGCTTTGGCTAATCAGTTTGTTAGATTGGATGTTTCGGAGCCGAATCGAGTTTTGGCTTGTGTGGTTTCCTAGTCTTCTCTTTATGATCGTATTAGGAAACGTCAGTATGATGAACCACATTTGCTTGTCCTTAAGGACATAGTTCAGCACGGTGATGCCAAGGAAGTCACTAATGGAGATGACAGTGTATTACAGATGCAGGGCAGACTATGTGTGCCTAATGTAGATGGTTTGCGTGAGTTGATTCTCCAGGAAGCTTACAGTTCGCGGTACTCCATTCATCCAGGTGCCGCGAAGATGTATCAGGATTTGAGACAACACTATTGGTGGAGGCAAATGAAGAAAGATATAGTTGGATTTGTAGCTCGGTGTTTAAATTGTCAACAGGTGAAGTATGAACATCAGAGGTCGGGAGGATTTCTTCAGAGACTTGAAATTCCGGAGTGCAAATGGGAGCGTATTACCATGGACTTCGTAGTTGGGCTTCCACGGACATTGAGGAAGTTTGATGCGATTTGGGTGATTGTAGATCGGTTGACTAAGTCCGCGCATTTTATTCCAGTGGGTATTAATTATTCTTCGGAGCGGTTGGCTAGGATTTATATCCGTGAGATTGTTTGCCTACACGGTGTGCCATTGTCCATCATATCAGATCGAGGCACACAGTTTACATCACAGTTTTGGAGAGCAGTGCATCGAGAATTGGGCACACAGGTTCAGTTGAGTACAACATTTCACCCTCATACGGATGGACAGTCCGAGCGCACTATTCAGATATTAGAGGATATGCTACGCACTTGTGTCATTGATTTTGGGGGTTCTTGGGATCCATTTCTGCCACTCGCGGAGTTTGCTTATAATAATAGCTACCAGTAGATTATTCAAATGGCTCCGTATGAGGCTTTATATGGGAGATGGTGCCGGTCCCCGGTGGGTTAGTTTGAGCCGGGTAAGGCTAGGCTATTGGGTATTGACTTGGCTTAGGATGCTTTAGAGAAGGTCAAAGTGATTCAAGAACGGCTTCGCACGACGCAGTCTAGACATAAGAGTTATGCCGACAGGAAGGTTCGTGATGTTGTTTACATGGTTGGGGAGAAGGTTCTTTTCAAGATTTCACCCATGAAGGGTGTGTTGAGATTCGGGAAGAAGGGCAAGTTGAGCCCTTGGTATATTGGGCCCTTTGAGATACTTAAGAAAATTGGAGAGGTGGCTTATGAACTTGCTTTTCCACCTAGTCTATCAGGTGTTCATCCAGTGTTCCATGAATCCATGCTCCGAAAATATGTAGGGGATCCGTCTCATTTTCTGAATTTCAGTACAGTGCAGTTGGACGGTAATTTGACTTACGATGTAGAGCCAATGACTATTTTAGACCGGCAGGTTCGAAAGTTGAGGTCAAAAAATATAGCATCAGTGAAGGTACAATGGAGAGGCCAGCCACTCGGAGAAGCTACCTGGAAGATTGAGCAGGAGATACGGAGCAAATATCCACACCTATTTGAGACACCAAGTATGATTCTAAATCCGTTCGAGGACGAACGCTTGTTTAAGAGGGGGAGAATATAACGACCCGGCCGGTCATTACGAGTATTATAACCCCGTTCCCCTATTTACTGCTCAATTTATGCTTTACAGTTATTTTATGACTTACCAGGTTAGTTGGTTTGGGTCCGGAAGGAATTTAGAGTGAAATGAGACACTTAGTCTCATAATTAGAAATTTAAGTTAGAAAAGTCGACCGGATATAGACTTATGTGTAAACGACCTCGGATTTAAATTCTGACAATTCCAATAGCTCCGTATGGTGATTTTGGACTTAGGAGCATATTCGAAAAATTATTTGGAGGTCCGTAGTGGAATTAGGCTTAAAATGGCAAAAGTCGAATTTTTGGGAAGTTTGATCAGGGGGTTGACTTTTTGATATTGGGGTCGGAATCCGATTCTGAAAATTTTAATAAGTCCGTTATGTCAATTATGACTTGTGTGCAAAATTTGAGGTCAATCGGACGTGATTTGATAGGTTCCGGCGTCGCTTGTAGAAATTGAAAGTTTCAAAGTTCATTAGGCTTGAATCTATGTGTGATTCGTGGTTTTAGTGTTGTTGGATGTGATTTGAAGATTTGAATAAGTTCGTATGATGCTTTAGGACTTGTTGGTGTATTTGGTTGAGGTCCTGAGGGCCTCTGGTGAGTTTCGGATGGTTAACAGATCAAAAGTTGGACTAAACAACTGCTGCAATTTCCTTCTGCTGGAAATTCCTTCTCCCAGAAATCGAAGCCATGATCGAAGGCCAGGGTCGAGGGCCATGATCGAAGCCATGATCGAAGGCCAGGGTCGTTAGGCCATGATCGAAGCCAGTATCGAGGGTCAGGATTGAGGCCCAGGATCGAGGGCCATGATCGAGGCCCAGGATCGAGGGCCATGATCGAAGGCCAAGATCGAGGCAGGATCGAGGGCTGCCTGGGCAGAATTATAAAGCAGGGGACTTCGTCTCATTCGCCATTTTTGACAAATTGGAGCTCGAGGAGAGGCGATTTTGATAGATTTTCAAGGAAAAATAATGGTGTAAGTGTTCTTTACTTAATATTGGTTAAATTACCCGAATCCATGGTTGTTTTTAACATTTAATTGGTGAATTAAGTTGAAAAATTATGAAAACCCTCTTAGTTTAATTTGGAGATTTGAGGGTCGAGTTGATATCGGATTTGAGTAAAATTTATATGGTTGGACTCGTGGTTGAATGTGAGTTCATATTTTGTAACTTTCACTGGATTCCAAGACGTGGGCCCACATGCGATTTTTGAGCTAATTTTTAGATTTTTATGAAAAATTAGTATTTTCTTATGGAATTAATTCCAATAAATTTTATTAACTGAATCGTATTATTTGTGGATAGATTCAAGGCGTTTGGAGGCCAATTCACGAGGAAAAGACATTGCAGAATAAATAATTTCATAGTTTGAGGTAAGTAACAATTTTAAATTTGGTCCCGAGGGTATGAACCCCCGAATTTTTGTATCATGTGATTATTTTGGAGGTGACGTACATGCTAGGAGAGGGCGTGTGGGCGTGCACCGAGGGGATTCTGACTTGGTCCGTCCCATGAAACTGTAAAGTTGAATAACTTGTTGTTAGCTATATGCTCTCTATATATTGAAGAAATTTGACTGTAAATCATGTTAGAAATCATACTTAGGCTATGTGATACTACTGTTGGGATCTGTAGAGGTCGCGTACTTGTTGAATTATTTTCTAATTGTTGTCTTGTACTTAGTCATGATTTTACTTGCGTATCATACCTCAGTCTTTCTTTATTTTGTTGATACACTATATTATCCTTGTTTGGGCTGATCTTTGTGATTTCCGAGAGCCGAGAGACTAGGGAGGTTGAGGACTGAGTAAGGCCGAGGGCCTGTCAGTGAGGTAAGGATACTATGGCACGTGAGTTGTCCGTGCAG
This sequence comes from Nicotiana tomentosiformis, assembly GCF_000390325.3. Classification (NCBI taxonomy): domain Eukaryota; kingdom Viridiplantae; phylum Streptophyta; class Magnoliopsida; order Solanales; family Solanaceae; genus Nicotiana; species Nicotiana tomentosiformis. The sequence goes on along the minus strand of NC_090812.1, from coordinate 84,450,015 downwards.
ATTATAGTGCTTGGGCTGTAGGAGCCCCTCCGGAGTCTGTACACCCCCAGTGAGCGCGGGTCAGGCCCGATTTAACAATACCCTTCATGCATTTATCTCTTTCTCACCGTGCATATATATAACAATACCAACTAGGTGGGAGAAAAGTCAATAACAATAAAAGAAATAAAGTGGGAGGCACATAGTAAGCAACAATGACTACAAGTCACATAGAAAACATAGGTGCACTATAACATCTCAAGATAAAGGCATGAATGTATACACAACAAAACGATATTACAATATAATGTATGTCTCTCGTCCTCGCGTGTACGGAAATACCCTTCATGCCATGAATATATGATAATATAAAAATAGTAGCACGGCATCACCCTTCGTGCTTTTACTCTCATCCTCACCTTATAATATAAATGAAATGACACGACATCACCCTTCGTGCTTTACACTCTCAATGGCACGACATCACCCTTCGTCCTTTACACTCTCAAATGGCACGGCATCACACTTCGTGCTTTACAATCTCCCTCAAATGATAATATAATTCAAATAGAACGACATCACCCTTCGTGCTTTACACTCTTCCTTTCCAAGCACATGTATATCATTAATCAAGCAAGGTAGGAAGCATAAATAACATCAAGGAGAGTGTTGGTCCCTTGATTCCAAATTTGACACTGACCACAACCAAATTCCAAATATGTAGCAAAATCAATAAATTTCTCAATAAATAGCCCAAGGCTCCACACAACATATATAAAATCTCAAAACAATCAACAGAGGTGAAAAATACTCAGTATAGGGCAACGCCTTCATTAATTTAAATTCTTGATAATTATATTAACTCCTCAATTTAAACTTATTTAATAAATATTTGCAGACAAGGATTCCATTATGAATTTAATTCCAAGAAAAATATCAAATCAACAAACACACGGAATTCACATAAAATACAAACTCGACAAATAAGGAATGAGGCGTGAAAATTCAAGGATTTACTAAATGCCAAAAATTATCCAATTTAATACATAAAAATGCCTAAAAATTTAAACCAATAAAATTTTTACATATAAGTCCGAGTAAGTATTCGTCACCTCGCGTATACGGCTTCCAATCACATAATTTCCACATAAGACTCAATGCCTAAGGGGTAATTCCCCTGCTCAAGGTTAGGTAAGATACTTACCTTTTTGAAGTTATGCCGATATTCCAAAATTGCCTTCTTGCTTGAATTGACCTCCGGACAGGTCAAATCTATCCAAATTAATTGTACAACTTCATTAAAATTTATCGAAAACAATTCCAGATAATAAAACGTTGACTTAAAATTTTATTCTAAAAAGTCAACCAAAGTCAACGTGGGGCTCGCCTCTCGGAACCCAACATAATTTTCATGAAATCCGAACACCCATTCTTGTAACGAGCCGATCGGTTGTTTTGAGCTCTAGCGCGTCATTCAGCAGTTTGAAGCCATGAGCAACTTCACTTCGGGTATTATGACTTGTACGCGTAATCAGAATTGAGATTCAGGGAGTTCAGAGTTGATTTGGAAAGAAAATTCTCAATTCAGAAGCTTTAAGTTGGAAGAATTGACTAAGGTTAGATTTTTGAGTATATGACCTCGGAATCGGGGTTTGAAGGTTTCAGCTGGTTCGTATGATGATTTTGGACTTGGGCGTATGTCCGGGTCGAATTTTGGATTACCCGGGAGCGTTTCGGCACCTATTATGGAAGTTAGCATTTTGGAAGAATTTCATAAAATTGGGTTGAAGTGCATTTCAATGTTATCGATGTACGTTTGGAATTTCGAGTCTGAGAATAGCTCCGTATGGTGATTCCGGTATTGGGAGTGCGTCCAAAAGTGGATTTGGAGGTTCGTAGGTCATATTGGAGTCGTTTGGCGAAAGTTAGGAATTTGAAGGTTTTTGAGAAGTTTGACCGGAAGTTGACTCTTTGATATCGGGGTCGGATTTTGATTTCGGAAGTTGGAGTAGGTCCGTAAGGTCGAATATAACTTGTGTGCAAAATTTGAGGTCAATCGGACGGGATTTGATGGATTTCGGCATTGAATATAGAAGTTTGAACTTCTAAAGTTCATTAAGCTTGAATTGGGGTACGATTCATGATTTCGATGTTATTGGATGTGATTTGAGGCCTCGAGCAGGTCCGTGTTATGTTATTGGACTGGTTGGTGTGATTGGACGGGGTCCCGGGGGGCCTTGAGTGAATTTCGGGTGGTTAACAGATCGAATTTGAATTTGAGGAAGAGCTGAAGCAGCTGGGCATCTGGTGTAACCGCATCTGCGTGAAGAGGGCTGCAGGTGCGAGCCCGCAGATGCGGGAGATGGCTCGCAGAAGCGGAAGGAGCCAAGGCTGCTGAGAACCCCAGAAGCGGAAGAAATTTGCGCACCTGCGATGGCGCAGGTGCGATATCAGTAGCCGCATAAGCGACAAGGGCCGCAGGTGCGGATGGATTTCTGCAGAAGCGGATGCGCAGAAGCGACCTAAGAGCCGCGGGTGCGTAAATGTCGCTGGACAGTGGGGTTTCTTTAAAATGGGACTTGGCCCATTTTTTCTCCCATTTTTATTTGGTTTGGGCGATTTTGACGAGCTTCAAGAGGAGATTTTCAGCAAGCAACTCAAGGTAAGTGATTCCCACTTATTATAAGTTAAATACATAGTTTGTATAAGGATTTAAACATGAAAATTAGTATAAATTGTGGGGTTTTTGATAGAAGTCCTAGAATTTCGTATTTTTAGATTTTGACCACGAATTTGGGCATGGAATTGGGAATAAATCATATATTTTAGTTCATAAGGTTATTGGTAATGATTAACTTTGAAAATATTCGGAATTCGGGCACGTGTGCCCGAGGGCGATTTTATCGACTTTTCGATCGGGGTTAGAAATTATTATAAATTAGATTATATTGAGTATTTGAGTATATATTAATGTCTTTGCATAATTATTGGCTAGTTTTGGAGCGTGGTGCATCGATTCAAGTTATTTGAAGGGCTAGGAAGTTAGTTATGGAACTTTGGAGCGAGGTAAGTCTCCTTTCTAACCTTATAAGAGGGAATTAACCCCATAGGTGAAATAAATTAATATATGCTTCTAATTGTGGGGCCTACGTACGTACGAGGTGACGAGAGTCCGTACGTAGCTACTAATTATACCTATGTCTGGGTAGTCTGGGTTTACATCATGCCTTGTTGACATTGCTGTCGATTTATGTTATTGTTTTCCTTCAAAATCCCAAGTCCTAACCCCTTATTTCACTTCAAAAATCCTACTAATTAGGTGGGAAAACAACGGAAAAATACCATAGCTAATGATAATAGCGCTCAAGCAACTTACCTCAGTGAATATCCTTGAATCCCTTTCAAAAATCACCCCAAAAGCTCCAAAGTCCGAATTGAAAATGGTGAAAAAGAGCAAAAATCATGAAGTCCCCCTTTTATACCTTCTGCCTAGCGAAACCGCACCTGCGGTCCATTTTTCACTTCTAGGATACCGCACCTGCGGAATTTCCATCGCAGGTGTGGAACTCACTTAATACTCCAGGTTCCGCATCTGCGGCCAACCTCTCGCACCTGCGGTTACGCACCTGTGCATCTCCCTCCGCTTCTGCGAAAATAGGCCAATCTCCTCACTTTCGCATCTGCGACTCACCCCTCGCATCTGCGGGCTCGCAAATGCGACCACTTTTATGCACCTGCGGTTCTGGACCAGGTCCTCTTTGTCTGCATCTATAGCTCCCCAAGCGCACCTGCGACCTCGCACCTGCGGCTCCACCTCTGCAGGTGTAGAAAAACACCAGTAGCAGTAGTTCAGCTGCATTTCCAAATTCCAAACCTCCCGTTAGCCATCCGGAATCACCCTGAGCCCCTCGAGACCTCAACCAAACATACCAACAAGTCATATATAATTATACGAACTTAGTCAAGCCTTAGAATCACTCTAAAAACATCAAAACACCAAATTACCCTCGGATTCAAGCCTAAGAACTTCTAAACTTTCAAATTCGACAACTGATGTCGAAACCAACCAAACCACGTCCGAATGACCTCAAATTTTACACACACATCACAAATGACACCACAAACCTATTCCAACTTCTGAAAATCCATTCCGACCCTGATGTCAAATTTTCCACTGCCGACCGAAATTGCCAAATTTGCAACTTTCGCCAATTCAAGCCTAATTCCACTACGGACCTCCAAATCACATTCCGAATGCACTCCTAAGTCCAAAATCACCTAACGGAGCTAACAGAACCATCAAAATTCAAATCCGAGATTGTTTATACATAAGTCAACATCCAGTTGACGTTTCCAACTTAAGGTTCTAAATAAGAGACTAAGTGTCTCAATTCATTTTGAAATCACTCCGGACCCAAACCAACTAACCCGATATATCATAATATAGCTGAAAAGCACAAAAGGAAGCAAAATAGGGAAAATGGGCCTATAACTCTCGAAACGACCGGCTGTGTCGTTATATCCTTCCCCTCTTAAACAAACGTTCGTCCTCGAACGGGTCTAGAAACATACTTGGAGTCTAAAATAGGTGTGGATATCTGCTCCGCATCTCCCGCTCGGTCTCCCAGGTGGCCTCCTCTACAGGATGACCTCTCCACTACACCTTCACCGAAGCTATGTCCTTTGACCTCAACTTCTAAACCTGCCGATCCAAAATGGCCACCGGCTTCACATAATAAGTCATGTCACCCTCCAATTGAACCGTGCTGAAGTCCAAAACATGGGACGAATCGCCAACATACTTCCGGTGCCTGGAAACATGAAACACTTGATGCACACTCGACAAGCTGGGTGGTAAGGCAAGCTCATAAGCCACCTCCCCTATCCTCTGAAGCACCTCAAAAGGCCTAATGAACCGGGGGCTCAACTTTTCCCTCTTCCCAAACCTCATAACACCCTTCATGGGTGATACCTTCAGCAAATCCTTCTCCCCAACCATAAAAGACACATCACAGACCTTCCTGTCCGTGTAGCTCTTCTGTCTAGACTGCACCGTGCGAAGCTGCTCCTGAATCAATTTCACCTTGTCTAGTGCATCCTGGACCAAGTCTGTACCCAAGAGCCTAGCCTCACCAGGCTCAAACCATCCTACCGGAGATCTACACCTCCGCCCATATAAAGCCTCGTACGAAGCCATCTGAATACTCGACTGGTAACTGTTGTTATATGCAAACTCCGCGAGTGGCAAAAACTGGTCCCATGAACCCCCAAAGTCAATGACATAAGCGCGCAACATGTCCTCCAATATCTGTATAGTGCACTCGGACTGCCCGTCCGTCTGAGGGTGAAAAGTTGTGCTCAACTCAACCTGAGTACCCAATTCTCACTGCACAACCCTCCAAAATTGTGACGTAAACTGAGTACCTCTATCTGAAATGATGGAAACTGGAACACCATGCAGGCGAACAACCTATCAAATATAAATCTCAGCCAACCGCTCTGAAGTGTAAGTAGTACCAACTGGAATGAAGTGCGCGGACTTGGTGAGCCGATCCACAATCACCCAAATAGCATCGAACTTCCTCGAAGTCCGTGGGACCCCAACTACGAAGTCCATGGTGATCCGCTCCCACTTCCACTCTGGGATCTCTAACCTCTAAAGCAAGCCACCCGGTCTCTGATGCTCATACTTAACTTGCTAACAGTTGAGACACTGAGCCACAAACCCAACTATATCCTTCTTCATCCGCCTCCACCAATAGTGTTGCCTCAAATCCTGGTACATCTTCGCAGCACCATGGTGGATAGAATACCGCGAGCTGTGGGCCTCCTCGAGAATCAACTCCCTGAGCCCACCTACATTAGGCACACATATCCGGCCCTGCATCCTCAACACGCCGTCATCACCAATGGTCACATCCCTAGTATCACCCCGCTGAACCCTGTCCTGAAGAACGAGCAGGTGGGGGTCATCATACTGACGCTCCCTGATACGGTCATAAAAAGAAGACTTGGAGACCACACAAGCCAATACCCGACTCGGCTCCAAAATATCCAATCTGACAAGCTGGCCTGCTAAGGCCTGAACATCTAATGTCAAGGGTCTCTTTGCTATTGGGAGATATTCTAAACTTCCCAAACTCTCCGCCCGGCGACTCAAAGCATCGGCCACCACATTGGCCTTCCCCTGATGGTACAAAATAGTGATATCGTAGTCCTTAAAAAGCTCCAACCATCTCCGCTGGCACAAATTAAGATCCTTCTGCTTAAACAGATGTTGCAGACTCCGGTGATCAGTATAGATCTCACAATGAACCCCATACAAGTAATAACGCCAAATATTCAAAGCGTGAACAATGGCTGCTAACTCAAGATCATGGACAAGATAGTTCTTCTCATAGGTCTTCAACTGGCACGAGGCATTGGCAATCACCCTACCCTCCGGCATCAGAACACATTCAATATCTACCCTCGAGGCATCACAATACACGGTGTAAGAACCTGAAGCTGATGGCATAACGAACACTGGAGCTGTGGTCAAAGCAGTCTTGAGCTTCTGAAAGCTCTCCTCACACCTCTACGACCACCTGAATGGAGCACCCTTTTGGGTCAATTTGGTCAAGGGCAATGCAATAGATGAAAATCCCTCCATAAAGCGACGGTAATAACCCACCAAACCAAGAAAGCTCCTAATCCCCGTGGCTGAGGACGGTCTAGGCCAACTCTGCACCGCCTCTATCTTCTTCGGATCCACCTGAATACCCTCACTGGACACCGCGTGCCCCAAGAATGCTACGGAACCGAGCCAGAACTCACACTTGGAGGATTTTGCATAAAGCTTCTCCTCCCTCAATCTCCGTAATACAATCCTCAAGTGTTGAGCATGCTCCTCCTGGCTATGAGAGTACACCAGGATGTCATCAATGAATACAATAACGAATGAGTCCAAATAGGGCTGGAATACACTGTTCATCAAATGCATGAACTCTGCTGGGGCATTGGTCAGCCCAAAGGACATCACCAAGAACTCATAATGGCCATATCGGGTCATGAAAGCTGTCTTAAGAATATCTGAATCCCGAATCTTCAGCTGGTGATAACCGGACCTCAAATCAATCTTGGAAACATCCTTGCTCCCTGAAGCTGGTCAAATAAATTATCAAAACGAGGCAAAGGATACTTGTTCTTGATTGTGTCCTTGTTCAACTGCCTGTAATCAATGCACATCCTCATGGAACCATCCTTCTTCTTTACAAATAGAACCGGTGCACCCCAAGGTAACACACTAGGCTGAATAAATCCCTTATCAAGGAGTTCCTGAAGTTGTTCCTTCAACTTCGCCGGTGCCATACGATGCGGTGGAATAGAAAAGGGCTGAGTGCCCGGCACCAAATCAATACCGAAGTCAATATCCCTGTCAGGCGGCATGTCCGGTACGTCTGCAGGAAATACATCCGAAAAATCCCGTGCCACCAGAACATAATCAATGGCAGTGGTCTCTGCACTAATATCTCTCACGAAAGCCAAATAGGATACACAACCCTTCTCAGCCATTCGCTGAGCCTTCAAATATGAGATCACCCTACTAGGTACATAGTCTGTAGAACCACTCCACTCAACCCTCGGCAATCCCAGCATCTCAACGTCACGGTCTTAGCGTGACAATCTAGAACATCATGACATGGAGATAACCAATCCATACCCAACATCACATCAAAGTCAACTATACTGAGCAGCAAAAGGTCCACTCGGGTCTCCAGACCCCCAATAGTTACCATACATGACCGATATACGCGGTCCACAATAATAATATCACCCACAAAAGTAGATACATGAACAGATGAAACTAAAGACTCACGGGGCATATCCAGAAAATGGGCAAAATACGAGGAAACATATGAATACGTGGAACCAGGGTCAAATAATACAGGGGCATCTCTGTGACAAACTGAGACAATACCTGTAATCATAGCATCTGTAGTTGAATGGGCTCTACCCTTAGCTGGCTGAGCTCTACCCCTGGCTGGCTGAGCTCCACCCTTAACTGGCTGGGCGTGTGGTGGAGGAACTGGTGCTGGTGCCATCGATCGAGTACTCCACTGTGGAGTCCCACCCAATAGCCTAGGGCAATCTCTCATAATGTGACCAAAATCTCCGCACTCGAAACAACCCCTCCTCTAACGAAACTGCTGCTCTTGATGCCTGAAAGAACTACTCGGGGATATCTGAGCAGACGGGGCATGATGAGAACTTTACGCTGGTAGTGCACTGAATGATGACTGACCCTGCTGATGACTGTGAGAACCATGGCCAGATGATGCACCACGGTGAAATGGCCGAGTTGTCTGAGCCTGTCTGAAATGATGACCTCTACCGTGCTGGAACTGACCCCTAGAAGGAGCACCGCTGAATCCACCCTGACCACGAGGCCTCTTGGCCTCCCTCTCAATCCTCTCCTGACCGCGAACCATCTCAATCTGCCGAGAAATGTCGACAACCTCATCAAAGGTAGCACCAGATACCCTTTCTCTAGTCATAAGAAATCGTAGCTGAAAAGTGAGACCATCTATAAACCTCATGATCCTCTCCCTGTCTGTGGGAACCAACTAGATAGCATGACGGCCCAACTCCGAGAATCGTATCTCATACTGCGTCACAGATATATCACCCTGGAGAAGCTTCTCAAACTGTCTGCGCAGCTCCTCTCTGCGGGACTGAGGCACGAACTTCTCCAAAAAACCACGGAGAACTGCTGCCAAGTAAGGGGTGCTACGCCAATAGGCCTACGCCTCTTGTAAGTCTCCCACCATCTGAGTGCAGCCCCAGAAAACTGAAAGGTAGTGAATGAGACCCCACAAGTCTCTAGAATACCAGCTGTACGGAGTATCCTCTGATACCTGTCCAAGAAGTCCTGGGCATCCTCTCTCTGTGCCACTGAAAGGTGGAGGCTAAAGTCTCCCAAACCTCTCCAATCTACATTGGTAATCCTCAGGCATAGCATGAACCATATAATCTTGAGCAGCTGCAACCGGCTGGGCTGGTGGTGCCCCCGGTGTCTAGAATCCCTGTACCGCCTGCTCTGGTGTGCGGGTAGCGGGAGTCTGAGCACCTTCCCCAGCCTAAGAAGTGGCTGCGGCGGCCGGAACAGAGACCACCTGAGCAAGACTGGTACACGCAGTCAGAATCTGAGCTAAGGCCTCCTGAAGGACTGGAATCACAATATGCATATGTGGTGCCTGAGCTGGTGCATCAATAACTGGAATCTGGTCATAATCTGGGACAACTGGTGGATCTGCAGGTACTGCCCCAGCTGCTGTGCGGGCTGTACCTCTGCCCCTACCATGGTCTCTACTGCGGCCTCGGCCTCTCGTGGCCCTGGCTGGTAGTACTAGTGGCTGGCCCTCCTAACTGGTAGCACGAGTCCTCACCATCTGTGAGAGAATGAAACAACAGGTGTTTAGTTACCAGAATAGACAGATTCGCATGACAAGAATCCAAGAATGTGAAATTTTCCTAAGGGCTCTGCAGCCTCTCAAAGATAAGTACAGATGTCTCCGTACCAATCCGCAAGACTCTACTAACCCGCTCATGATTCGTGAGACCTATGTAACCTAGGCTCTAATACCAATTTGTCATGACCCAAAACCTAACCCGTTGTGATGGCGCCTATCGTGGTACTAGGCAAGCCGACCTTTCCAAATCATTTTCAAAATTTAATAGAAATGAATTAAGACATTTAAAATAACTGAAGTTTCTCATAAATACGGGGTAAAACCCAAATAAAATATAAGGGCAGAAAAAAAAATAACCTGACACCAGGGTGTCACTATGTCATGAGCGTCTACGTATTTAAAACTATTATAGCCAATGTCTAAATATCAGTACAAAATGGAAAGAAATGTGGAAGGAGTAACAAGGTCCTGCGGATGCTGGCAGCTACCTTGCAGTCTCCGAAACTCAAATAGGCCTGGACTCAATAATCTCTATGCTCAGACACACCTGGATCTGCATATGTAGTGCAAGGTATAGTATGAGTACAACCAACTCACCAACTAATAGAAATAAATAAGGAATCGAGAAATAGTGACGATCTATACAGAACAATTCAGTTGATAATTTTCACAGTTAAGAGTAAACATGAGTAAAAGATCAGTTGCATAATTACCAATTCCAGCCAGACAATTTTCAGCTAAATGCAGCAACAAAGTGAAATAGATGAAACCTCACAGACACTGTCACTCAAACCCTCAATAACTCGACACTCAACTCTCAGCCCTCAATGTACACGCTCAATAGGTACCTGCGTTCACTGGAGGTGTTCAGACTCATGAGGGGCTCCTACAGGCCAAGCGCTATAATTCGCACGGACAACTCACGTGCTGCACGGACAACTCACGTGCTATAATATGATATCAAGGCCTGCACGGACTCACGTGCCACCATATCACATCAGAATCTGCATAGACAACTCACGTGCTAAGGTACAATACCTCACAAACAGGCCCTCGGCCTCACACAGTCATGAACCTCTCTAGTCTCATAGCTCTCAATAAAGTAATGGAAAATAGCCCAAATCAAAGTGTTATAGTATATCATCAGGGAAAATAGCAGAGACTGAGGTAAACATGTACAAGAATCACTATGACTGAATATAACTACCATGAGTAGGAATATAGCATAAGCATGATTTCTAACATGAAAGACAGTCAAGTTCTAGTAGACAGGAATGCATATAAATACAAATAAAGGCTATTAGACTTCACAGTCTCCCGAGACGGACCAAGTCTCAATCCCTCACGGCGTACCCCCATACGCCCGTCACCTAGCATGCGTGCCACCTCCAAACAGTCACATTATACCGAACTCCGAGTTTCATACCCTCAAGACCAGATTTAAAACTATTACTTACCTCAACAACGTAGAACTCCTACTCCGGAATGCACTTTCCTCTCGAACCGACCTCCAAATGACCCGAATCTAGTCACAAGCAATAAAAATACGTTCAATATGAGCCAAAGGAATAAATCCCACAAGGAAAAATACCAAATTATAGGCCAAATCCCGAAATTCATTCAAACCTGGCCCCCGGGACCACATCCCGAAATCCGACAAAAGTTACAAAACCCGAAAGCCCATTCACTCACAAGTCTACCCATACTAAATTCATCGAAATCCGACCTCATTTGGTCCCTCAAATTCCCAAATTACTCTCTCCAAAATCCCAAGCCCTAACCCCTTATTTCACTTCAAAAATCCTACTAATTAGGTGGGAAAACAACGAAAAAATACCATAGCTAATGATAATAGCGCTCAAGCAACTTACCTCAATGAATATACTTGAATCCCCTTCAAAAATCAGCCCAAAAGCTCCAAAGTCCGAATTGAAAATGGTGGAAATGAGCAAAAATCACGAAGTCCCCCTTTTATACCTTCTGCCAAGCGAAACCGCACCTGCGGTCCCTTTTTCGCTTCTGCGATACCGCACCTGCAGAATTTCCATCGCATGTGCGGAACTCACTTAATACTCCAGGTTCCGCATCTACGGCCAACCTCTCGCACCTGCGGTTGCGCACCTACGCATCTCCCTCCGCTTCTGCGGAAATAGGCCAATCTCCTCACTTCCGCATCTGCGACTCACCCTCGCATCTGCGAGCCCGCAGATGCGACCACTTTTACGCACCTGCGGTTCCAGCCCAGGTCCTCTTTGTCCACATCTGCGGCTCCCCAAGCGCACCTGCAACCTCGCACCTGCGGCTCCACCTCCGTAGGTGCGGAAAAACACCAGCAGCAACAGTTCAGCTGCATTTCCAAATTCCAAACCTCCCGTTAGCCATCCGGAATCACCCCGAGCCTCTCGGGACCTCAACCAAATATACCAACAAGTCAAATATCAACATATGAACTTAGTCAAGCCTTCAAATCACTCAAAACAACATCAAAACACCAAATTACCCTCGGATTCATGCCTAAGAACTTCTAAACTATCAAATTCGACAACCGATGCCGAAACCAACCAAACCACGTCCGAATGACCTCCAAATTTAGACACACGTCACAAATGACACCACGGACCTACTCCAACTTCCAAAAATCCATTTTGACCCTGATGTCAAATTTTCAACTGCCAACCGAAATCGCCAAATTTGCAACTTTCGCCAATTCAAGCCTAATTTCACTACGGACCTCCAAATCACATTTCGAACGCACTCGTAAGTCTAAAATCACCTAACGGAGCTAACAGAACCATCAAAATTCAAATCCGAGATCGTTTACACATAAGTCAACATCCGGTTGACTTTTCCAACTTAATATTCTAAATAAGAGATTAATCTCAATTCATTTCGAAACCACTCCGGACACGAACCAACTAACCCGATATATAATAATATAGCTGAAAAGTACAAAAAGAAACAGAAATAGGGAAAACAGGGATATAACTCTCGAAACAACCGGTCGGGTCGTTAACTCTTATTACAAAAAACAAAAAGAAGAAGTTGATTTTATGCAGCTTATGAAAATGTCAAAGATGCAACTGTTTAGCTAATATATTCACACCATGAACGTTTATTATGACTTTTATTTATTGATCAAAGATCCCCTCCCTGTTAGAAATTTTTGATCAGAACCTCTATCAGTTTCTTCACTTATAATATTCAGTCCAACCATCACACTAATTAGAACCTGCAATAATAAAGTCAATTCACCATATCATCCAAGTTATATTTTGAACTGCAAACTGTATAAATTAAGATAAGCAAACTTCGTAACAACCAACAGGGTGAGATCACATTGTCAATGTGACATAGAAGATTAAAGCCAGAATGATAAAATATAAATAATAGATCTTGTTTTCATATACCAATGGCAAGAGATCTCTTAGCATATTTTAGGCAGACTGATGAATAGAGTACAGCTGCTTTGCAGAAATTTAGTGCCAAAGCTCAATATTCCGAACCCTTTGGAATGATGAACTTAGCACTCTTTGAGAAAGAAGCTAATTTTGTAGTTATTTGTTTTACGTATAGAAAGCCAAAGTGGATTGATATTAGAAGTCCGCACAATTTCATGTTAGTCTGAATTTTAGTTCAATTCAACGTCTATTTAGGCAAAGTATATATATTACTATTTTGTCTGATATCTTCTAATAAATTATTTAACTATTTAAAAGTATAAAAGTCAGTCAATATTTTAAAAATATTATATTCGTGCTTTTATAATAATATAGATAGATAAAACTTGTACTTTATTTTTATTGTATAATTATTTACTTAAAATTTTATTTTAAGAATATTAATATTATTTTTATAAATCATAATATTACTTGATTCGGAATTAGTATATATATATATATTATCAATCATTGAGATAAGGTAATTATTCATTTTTGAAACTAGCAGCTCCAATTTTTGAAGTATCATATATTCATTTTTGTGATCTTCCGCACAGCTTATCGCATGAAAGGCCGGTATAGGTAACACCAACTTGGTGTTACCAGCAAGTTCTGAGATGTGGCTGTATAACGGGATGTTTCTGACATAAGATCCAGCTTTGCTGACCGCAAGTGACAGAGCAAGGGTAGCACTTCCATCTAGTTTTTGATTTCTATCTAATTCATGAACCATCAAGTTGTCAAGAGTGGTCTGATCAGTTGGGTTCCTGCCAATAAGTGAGGGGCCAATAATTGTGTTGACATTGTTAACGGCATTTAAGACAAGGTGTTCAGCTTCACATGGAACACCAGCTATGGCTAATACACCGTTTGAAAGACATACAACAACATCGACAGTAGGATTACCAAGGCTGTCGAAGATTTGACCGGCCTTAACCGATTGGATAGTTGCCATGGTTATTCGTCTGAGAGAAGAAAACTTTTAGAAAGTGTTAAGAGAAAAGCCAACAATATGAAGTTCCTGATATGTTTAAACAACGGCAAAAAATCATACTACTTTCCATTAAACGTCAGAAAGAAATTAGAAGATCTTGAAATATTAGATTGATCAGGAAATATAATTAAGTCATACCAACCGACATAAAAATTTGGAGATTTCACAAAACTTTCAAGAATTCTAATACTTTCAATCAAGAATATATGCAAAAGAAACAATTATACTACTTTCGATTAAAAATCAGAAAGAAGATCTTCAAATATTAGACATATCGACATTTACCAGAATTTCAAGAATGCTAAAACTTTCAATCAAGAAATGCAAAAGAATGATCTAATCAAACCTTAAGACTGGGTGAAAGAGAAAATGCCAAAAAATTGTCAACAGTTAAGAGTACCGTATCTACGTACTAGCAAACAATTACACTACTAATTTCCCTTATACTCAAAAAGAATATCCTGAAATATTAGATCGATCAGTGAATATAGCCATATCGACATTTACCAAACTCTGAAGAATTCACAAAATTTCAAGAATGGAAAAAAAAAATTCAAGAATGCTAAAAACTTTCAAACATGCAAAACATTTCATGCAAAAGAATGAAATTGGTCAAACCTTTCAGTAACGCAACATTGGATTATTAGATTCAACTTTAGTTTATCCAGGGCGTCCCTTCTCCTGCATAGATCGTTTTTTCCTTCAAATCTTGATGAAGATTCCCATTATTAGGAGATGGGAACATCCTCTCTTTTGTTATTTTCCAGTCCACATCCTCTATTGCTTCATCTGTTTCTGTAACCAACTCAGTTACTCTCCTCGAAATTGTAGTGAAATCATGTACATTTTGGGAATTAGTTATCGAAACTTCGAGATCGTTGATAATTGTTTCCAGGACTTTCTTGTCCAGAAGAGTGTCCAGTTGAGTACGAGTAACAGCCATAGGAAATGACAAGTAGAGAGAGAGTTGTGTGGGGGAGAAGAAAAGACTGGTTATTACTTAATAGATCGAGGGAGGGGATTATGGGGAAATGTTGCCCTATAGCTAGGCTATATATAGGGTTCTTTGGAACTTGTAGAAAGATAGCAACACTAATACTGTTGTAGCTGTAGAATCATAATGATGAAAACCGTCGCTTTTAACATACTCTATCTAATATCCTTACTATATATCTATATTATATTATAAATATATAAAGGAGAGATAAAGAGGTGCTGACATGGCACCTCTCTAAAGTTAGGATTACAATTCTCTTTTGACCGTTTTCCTGAATTTCTCCTTATTTTCCCTTATTCTTGTATTAGGAATATTTTTTTTCCTCCATAATAAGTAGCCTAATATTATAAAATAAAAACTGCAAAGTAAAGACAAGTATAGAGAGAAACTGATATATTATTCAAATTTCAAACTTATGTACATAATGAACTGTAAACTCCTCTATTTATAAAAGAAAAGAAGTTATTGTGTAAGATGCTACTACAAGCTGCTATTGCAAGCTGCTTGTAAGCTGCTGTGTAAGCTGCTATTGCAAGCTGCTGTGTAAGCTGCTACTGTACCAGATATAGATAATCTTCTATCGGGATAATGTTTAGCCATAACGGAGTACCAAAATGATAAGCTTCTTCACGAGGCTTATTTCCAATAGAGTACTAAATAGATAAACATATTTACGGCGGAGTCTCATATGGATAAATTTCTTCAGGAAGCTTATTTACAACGGAGTAAATGAATATCCATAATATAATATATTTATAACACTCCCCCTTGGATGTTCATTAAAGGATAATGTGCCTCATTAAAATCTTAATAGAAAAAATCCCGTGGGAAAAAATCCTAGTGAAGGAAAAAGAGTACACATATTTAGTAATACGCATTGCTAGCTACCTCATTAAAAAACCTTATAAGAAAAACTTTGTGGAAAAAAAACCTTAATAAGGAAAAAAAGAGTACATCGCGTATTTTTCTCCCCCTCATGAAAATCTTATTTCAAATATTTGAGTCTCCGCATTCCAATCTTGTATACCATCTTCTAAAAAGTTGAAGTTGGCAAAGATTTAGTAAATAAATTTATCGTATTGTCACTTGAACGGATTTGTTGCACATTAATATCACCATTTTTCTGAAGATCGTGTGTGTAGAATAATTTTGGTGAAATGTGTTTCGTTCTATCTCCTTTTATAAATCCTCCCTTCAATTGGGCTATGCATGGAGCATTATCTTCGTATAAAATTGTAGATCTTTTATCACATTTCAAACCATATTTTTCTTGAATAAAATGAATCACTGATCTCAACCATACGCATTCCCTACTTGCTTCATGAATAACTATTATCTCAGCATGATTTGAAGAAGTAGCAACAATAGATTGCTTTGTGGAGCGCCATGATATAACAATACCTCCACATGTAAATACGTACCCGGTTTGAGTTCAAGTTTTATGGGGATCAGATAAATAACCTACATTTGCATAACCAATAAGATCTGCACTACCTTTGTTAGCATAAAACAAACCCATATCAAGAGTTCTCTTTAAATATCGCAAAATATGCTTAATACCATTCCAATATCTCTTTGTAGGAGATTATATCTTGCTAGTAAATTAACAGAAAATGCTATGTCAAGCCTTGTAGCATTAGCAAGATACATAAGTGCACCAATTGCACTGAGATATGGTGTTTCAGGACCAAGGAGTTCCTCTTCCTCTTCTGGAGATCAGAACGGGTCCTTATTCACTTCAAGTGATCGAACAACCATTGGTGTACTCAATGGGTA
Source organism: Nicotiana tomentosiformis (assembly GCF_000390325.3). Classification (NCBI taxonomy): domain Eukaryota; kingdom Viridiplantae; phylum Streptophyta; class Magnoliopsida; order Solanales; family Solanaceae; genus Nicotiana; species Nicotiana tomentosiformis. The sequence continues at coordinate 84,433,380 of NC_090812.1, read as the reverse complement.
CACTTTGTCCATGTAAAAGCATTTTAAGACCCTTTCTGTATAGGCAGATTGATGGATAAAGATCACGTCTGCTAAATGTTTAATTTGCAGACCAAGACAAAGTTTTATCTTTCCAAGATCTTTCATCTCAAATTCTTTCTTAAGATATTCAATTGCCTTTTGGAGCTCTTATGGAGTTCCAACAAGATTTATGTCATCAACATACACAACAAGTATAACAAATTCATATGCCATTTTCTTTATAAAAATACATGGACAAATAACATCATTTATGTAACCCTCTTTTAGCAAATATTCACTGAGGCGATTATACCACATGCGCCCAGATTGCTTTAAACAAAGATCTTTGTAATCTGATTGAGTACATTTCTCGAGATTTTGAATATGCTTCAGGCATTTTAAATCCTTCAGGGATTTTCATGTAAATTTCATTATCAAGTGACCCGTACAGATAAGCTGTAACCACATCCATTAGATGTATACAGATAAGCTGTAACCACATCCATTACGTGGATCAAAATGAGATAACGATGAAACTTTTCACACAATTTCTCTTTTGATTTTCTTTATCTCTCCCCCTAATTGTGGGTAATGTGTTTCATCAAACCGACAATCTGCAAATCGAGCAGTAAATAAATCTCCCATCAATGGTTCAAGATAGAGAATAATAGAGGGTGATTCAAACCCAACATATATTCCGAACTTTCTTTGTGGGCCCATCTTACTGCGCTGTGGTGGTGATACTAGCACATATACATCACATCCAAACATTCGTAGATGGGAAATATCTAGTTCATGACCAAAAACTAATTGTGACGGAGAATATTTATTATAATGTGTCAGTCTAAATGGATATATGATATTGCATGCAAGATAGCATGGCACCAAACAGTAGTGGTCTTGCTATCAATTACATGCGTTTAATAAATGACTCTGCAAGGCCATTTTGAGTATGAACATAAACTACATGATGTTCAACTTTTATCCCAACTGATAGACAATAATCATAAAAAGCTTGAGATGAGAATTCTCCAGCATTATCAAGGCGAATAGCCTTTATAGGATAATCTGGGAATTGTGCCCTTAATAGAATTATTTGGGCTAATAGCTTTGCAAACGCCAGGTTGCGAGATGATAGTAGGCACACATAAGACCATCTTGAAAATGCATCTATTAGGACCATAAAATATCTAAACAGCCCACTTGGTGGGTGAATAGGTCCACATATATCCCCATGTATGCGTTCTAAAAAGGCAGGGAATTCAATGCCAACCTTTATTGGTGATGGTCTAGTGATAATTTTGCCTTGATAACAAGCATTACAAAAAAAATCATTATTTGTAAGAATCTTCAGGTTCTTTAATGGATGCACACTCGAATTTTCAGTAATTTGTCTCATCATTATTGATCCAGGATGGCCCAAACGGGCATGCCAAAGCATAAAAATATTTGAATCAGTAAACTTCTGGTTTATGATAGAGTGTGCTTCAGCTGTACTAATGTTTGAATAGTATAAGCCAGAAGATAAAGTTGGTAACTTTTCTACAATGCACTTCTCGCCAGAAATATTCTTTGTAATACAAAGATATTCCATATTCATTTCATCTATCGTCTCAACATGATACCCATTTCGGCGGATATCTATAAAACTCAACAAGTTTTTTCTGGACTTGGAGGAGAATAATACATTGTCTATTATAAATTTTGTTCCCTTAGACAGAAATATAGTGGTTCTTCTGGAGCCTTCAATTAAACTTATATTACCAGAAATTGTTGAAACATTTGCTTTTTCCTTATGCAAATAAAAAAAGTATTTTTGATCTTTGAATATGACATGGGTTTTTCCACTATCAATTACACAAATATCTTTATGATTGGTCTTTGATCCAAACATAATTTGAGGATTATCCATATTCTTAAAAATGACATAAACAAAATAAGTATGATAGTAAATATCATTATCAACGCATAACTTTTATTTATGTACAACAATTACATAACCATACTATCTACTACAAACAACAAAAATTAAATTTTTTACATCTCTACAGATTCATCACCGATCACATGACTTGTTTATCTTTCCGGGAGTGCAAAGTAATCAGCTACATCCAAATGCATAAAGTCTAAATTATCTTCAGAAATAAAATTTGCTTCAGCATTTTTCTCTATCTTCTTCAGGGAGGCTTGATAAAGCTCAACCAGGTGCTTTGGCGTACGACAGGTATGTGACCGGTGCCCTTTTCCTCCACATTTATATCATGTATTTTCTGGCTTTGCTACTTGCACCGCTTCATGCTTTTGTTCCTTCCTTTTTCACTGCTGGTGGTGAGGAGGGTTCTTTGGTGAATTATTATTACCATGATTAGAGTTTCTTCCTCGACCACGACCATGACCATGACCATGACTGGGGCCACGTCCTCTTCTACGCTTAGCTTGGTGGAAGTTCGTCTCACTCACTTCAGGGAATGGACAAGAACCAGTAGGTCGGCTTTCATGGTTTTTCATTAATAGCCCATTATGTTGCTCGGCTACAAGAAGATGTGATATAAGTTCAGAATACTCTTTGAATCCCATCTCTCGATATTGCTGCTGCATGAGCATATTCGAGGCATGAAAAGTGGTGAAAGTTTTCTCTAATATATCATGATCAGTAATATTCTCACCACATAGTTTCAATTGGGAACTAATTCTGAACATAGCAGAATTATACTTAATAATAGATTTAAAATCTTGTAACCTTAGATGAGTCCAATCACAATGTGCCTGTGGAAGAACGACCATCTTCAGGTGGTTATATCTATCTTTCAAATTATTCCACAGTATGATTGGATCTTTAATAGTGAGATATTCCATTTTCAAGCCTTGATCAAGGTGATGGCGTAGGAATATCATTGCTTTGGCACGGTCTTGGTTTGCTGCTTGATTTTTATCCTTGATGGTGTCTGCTAGACCCATCGCATCAAGATGAATTTCAGCATCAAGCACCTAAGATATGTAGCTTTTGCCCGATATATCCAAGGCTACAAATTTAAGTTTAGAAAGATTTGACATTATTTAGAAAAAGAAAGTTCGTACCTCTGATACTTTCAAAGTTTTGCTCGAGACGACAGAGTCTCGTGCTGATAACGTGTTATAAAATAAAAACTGTAAAGTAAAGACAAGTATAGAGAGAAACTGATATATTATTCAAACTTTAAATTTATGTACATAATGAACTGAAAACTCCTCTATTTATAGAAGAAAGTAAGCTGCTGTGTAAGCTGCTACTGCAAGCTGCTGTTGCAAGCTGCTACTGCAAGTTGCTTGTAAGTTGCTTGTAAGCTGCTATTGCAAGTTGCTGTGTAAGCTACTTGTAAGCTGCTACTCTACCAGATATAGATAATCTTCTACCAGGGGTAATGTTTATCCATAACGGAGTACCAAAATGATAAGCTTCTTCAGGAGGCTTATTTCCAATAGAGTACTAAATAGATAAACATATTTACAGCGGAGTCTCATATGGATATACTTCTTCAGGAAGCTTATTTACAACAGAGTAAATGAACATCCATAATATAATATATTTATAACACCTAACATTTTTCACGCGTTTTGCTTTCTACCGTTTCCAAACACTTACAACTTGTCCAAGCATTTTTTATTCTAATAATAATTAATTAATCATAAACCTCTCAATCGTTGTTAAAATCTAAAATTAATAAGAAATACATGATAACCTATATCTATATTTATATCTATATCTATCTATATCTATATCTATACTCTATACTATATTAAAAGCACGAACTCTCTTAACGAAATATCGTTCGCCTTTTTTACCCTTTAAAAAAAATTTACATTGGATAAATTTGTAATTTTAAGTTACTTTTCTAAATTTTAGGACTTTAAAATTATAACGACCCAACTTGTCATTTTGAGAATTAACGTTCTGTTCAACGACTTAAGGTCCCGAGAAACTTCGTAATATGTATTATGACTTGCTTGTGTGGTCGAGTTTGGTTTTTGGAAGGTTCAGAATTAAATTAGAAGAACAATACGTATTTTTGAAGTTTAAATGAAAAGAGTTGACCGGAGTTTGACTTTTGAGCAAACGACTCCGGAATGGGATTTTGATGGTGTCAATAGTTTCGTATGGTGATTTTGGACTTAGGCGTATGTCCGGATTTAGATTTGGAAGTCCGTAGGACAATTCGACGCATTTTGGCGAAAGTTGAAAAATGAAAGATTTTAAGAAAAACAAATAATGTTGACCGGGAGTTGACCTTGATGTATCGGGCTTGGACTTCGATTCCGAAAATTTTAATAGCTTCGTTATGTCATTTACGACTTGTGTGCAAAACATTGAGGTCATTCCGTATCGATTTGTTATGTTTCGGCACAAGACATAACATAGGACGAGAGTGTATATATATATATATATATATATATATATATATATATATATATATATATATATATATATACACACACACACACACATACACACTATCAAATGAAAGATCTTCGAGTTGGTTTCTAACGCTTCAAACCGTTCGTCATTTGGATATATCTACAAGAAGTTATGACCAAATTACTGAAGGCTGGCCGAGGAGACTGCGGATGCAAAGCATCCGGGGCCGCATCCGAAAGAAGGGCTAGCAGTGAAGTGCTGCCATAGCATCCGGGGCAGCATCTGAAACCCAAAAATTTGGGCCTATAGATACCATTTCGGGATTCATTTTCCCCACTTCATTTGGATGAATTTTGGAGCTCTTCTCCACTCACTCAAGACCACCAACTCCTCTCTTCTTCAAGGTAAGCAATACCCATTATCTTGATATGCAATTCCATCATTTCTACACTAGTATTGATGAAATCTACACATAAAATACTTAGATCTTCAAGAAATTTCTTCAAGAACTCAAAGGACGGTTTTGCAAGATTTCTTCAAAAAAGGTAATCGTTCACCCTTAGACTTACATGTATGGTTTTATTATGAGTATGTGAGCAAGAAATAAGTATTAACACTTATTGGATGGTGTTTAGAAGCCATAAATACTTAAACTAGATTATTGGGTGTTGTAGAGATTTTATAATGAATTAATTAGCAACAATTGTGTGGATGTAAGTTCATTGATAATTTTAATGGTGCTAAAGAAGGTTGTTTGTAGACAAAGAATGGTTTAGTATCTCTTGTTGGTAGGAAGGAGGGATTGTTGGATGAAGAAACACCGTTACTAGAGGTAGTAAAATGCTATGTACTCTAGGTGTTTGATAAAATGCCTAAATGACAAAACATCTGAAAATTTATTTACTAATATTGGTGCAATTGTGTTGCATTGTTATAGATTGAAACTTGTTTAGTGTGGTGGACTATCGTAGTATTATTAAGGGGCAAATTTCAGATTTGAGTCGACTGAAGGTGGCTTCACCCGCGAAGATCATTTAAAGCATTGACTTAGTTTCGTCGAGGTAAGTATCTTTCCTAACCTTGTATGGGGAAATTTCCCCTTAGGCATTGAGTCTTATGTGAAAATTATGTAATTGAAAACCATGTAAGTGAGGTGACGAGTACGTACTTGTTTTATATGTGTAAATTATATCGGTTGAAATTCATAGACACCCATATGTATTAAATTAGAAAATTATTAGAACTTAGTAAATCCTTGATTTGTCATGCCTCATTCCTTGTTAGTCGAGTTTGTATGTTATATGATAATTTGGTGTAATTGCCACTTGGATTTTTATGTGAATTCCGTGTGTTTGTTGATTTGATATTTCTTGGAAATAATCACATCATGGATTTTCCATCTGCAATTAATTAAATAAGTTTAAATTGAGGCATTAATATATTTATCAAAATTTGGATTAAAGAAGGTATTGTCCTATGCTGAGTTACTTTTCCATATCTGTTGTTATTTTTGAGGTTTTATATACGTTGTGTGGAGCCTTGGGCTATTTATTGAGAAATTTATTAATTTTGCTACATCTTTGGAATTTGGTTGTGGTCAGTGGGTAAATTGTGATATGAATTATTGTATTGTGTTGTCATTTAAACACCATCCTTGATGTTATTTATGCTTCCTACTTTGCTTGTTAATGATATACATGTGCTTGGTAAGGAAGAGTGAAAAGCACGAAGGGTGATGTCCTGCCATTTCAATTATAATATCATGTGAGGGAGAGTGTAAAGCACGAAGGGTGATGCCGTGCCATTTCAATTATAATAGCATGTGAGGGAGAGTGTAAAGCACGAAGGGTGATGCCGTGCCATTTGAGAGTGTAAAGCATGGAGGGTGATGCCGTGCCATTTGAGAGTGTAAAGCACGAAAGGTGATGCCGTGCAATTCCAATTATAATATCATGTGAGGGAGAGTGTACAACATGAAGGGTGATGTCGTGCCATTTGAGAGTATAAAGCACGAAGGGTGATGCCGTGCCAATTGAGTGTGTAAATCACGAAGGGTGATGCCGTGCCATTTCAATTATATTATCACGTGAGGATGAGAGTAAAAGCACGAAGGATTATGCCATGCCATTATTTTTATATTATTATATGTTCATGGCACGAAGGGTGTTTCTGTAATGACCCGGCCGGTCGTTTCGAGAGTTATAGCCCCGTTTCCCCCATTTATACTTCTTTTATGCTGTACAACTGTATTTTATCCTACCGGGTTGGTTGGTTCGGGTCCGGAGTGGTTTCAAAGTGAATTGAGACACTTAGTCTCTTAATTGAAAGCTTAAGTTGGAAAAAGTCGACCGAATGTCAACTTGTGTGTAAACGACCCCGGATTTGAATTTTGATGGTTCTATTAGCTCCGTTAGGTGATTTTGAACTTAGGAGCGCGTCCAGAATGTGATTTGGAGGTCCGTAGTAGAATTAGGCTTGAATTTGCGAAAGTTGGAAATTTGGCGATTTTGACCGGCAATGGAAATTTTGATATCGGGGTCGGATTGGATTTTCGAAAATTGGAATAGGTTCGTGGTGTCATTTTTGACTTGTGTGTAAAATTTGAGGTCAATCGGACGTGGTTTGGTAGGTTTTTGCGTCGTTTGTGGAAGTTGAAAGTTTAGAAGTTCTTTAGGCTTGAATCTGGGTGTAATTGGTGTCGCGCCCCTTTCTTTCTCGTGAAATCTGGCTTCGACACATGACAACTTCTTTTAAAGGAAGGGATGTTAAAAGAGAGAGTCTCCACCTAATGGATTAATGGTGCGTTATGGCACCTATTTGCAGATAACTCTGGTTTAACTAATTGCGTCACCAAAGATCGGGTAAGGGCTCAAATTACCTTGAAGAGAAGGTGTTAGGCATTCCTTGAGGTCCACAACGGTGGGTCCCGACCGAACTCGAATTATATGAATTAGTCTAAGCAAGGAGAAGAGATAAAATTCGGCAAATAAAATAGAATGATTGACTTTAAAACAAAGGTGGGGGGTCCTAAGTTTTTTAGCCTAAAGGATCACACCGTGCAACATAAATAATACTTCGTAACTCCCTCAAGATGGAGTGTTACTCATATTATTCAGCGGGAACAGACTATCATCTCCCGCTACCTGATTACTATCTTTAAGTTATTTACCTAAAGTGCACTAGTCAATTCTAGTCGTACTCTATGCGTGCACTACCCGTCCCATGCCTATGGTCCAGGAGGCATTTGGACCTCTATTTCAGGGTGGTTCTAAACTTTCAATTAGGTTTATCAAAAGAGAAAATACTAGGCGACATGCAAAACATTTAGGACTTTCATGTATAGGCAAATAAGGGCTCAAGTTGGCCTCCACACTTAGGCAACAAATGCACGCGAACTAACTAACATTGACAGTTGCAGATTTTAATAAGTTAAGGTCGCAGAACCCTATAGGAAGGATTTCTATGTGATTCTGGATTTGATAAGTGGGCAACTTCATGTGTAAAAACCTTTCTTTTAATACAATTTCTAAAGCCTATATAGTTGCCTACTGATTATAAGCATAAGAGATTAAACCTATAGGCATGATTTCTAGGTGATTCGCGCAGTAACTAACAATGGTAATCACAAGAATATGTTCAGAATTGATTAATCGAGTCCTATAGGCATGATTTCTAATAATGGTTAAAAGAAACGAGCAGGACAATAATCAAGACTGATTTAGACCCTATAGGCATGATTTCTATAATAAAAACTATTTTTTTAGATCCTATAGGCATGGCATTTAATTTGTAGATTAAGCCGTCTGTAAACAGAATTCTATGCGCACACTGAGATATTAATCATTCAATACCCTATAGGCATGGTTTCTAACAGGTAAAAGTAGAACACATTTGGACCAAATAGAGAACCTATAGGCAAGATTTCTAACACACATTTGAGCAAGATAGGATACTTATAGGCAGGATTTCTATAATAACTGAAAAGTAACACATTTTGAGCAAAATAGAATACCTACAGGCATGATCTCTAACACATGACAGCGGAACATGTTTGAACATAATACACATTTGAGTTAAGTGATGAACCTATATGCAGGATTTCTACCCATCTCAATACAAGTGTAAGATAAATCCCCTTTTCCAATTTTACTAATACCCCAAAATGTTATTACAATAATTATTACAAACCCATAATGAATAGCATGAATTACATAGGAGAATAACTATAGGGAGCCTACAGCAGGCCCGAAATACACCTGGACATGCCTGGCCTTTACAACAATCTCTAAGTTACACACTCATAGACCTACATCAGCCAGGAATTGAATGATTCACCCAGTGAGCACAAGATAGAGTTAAGCGTATAGAACAGAGGCCCTAGTGTGTCATAGTTCCCAAGGGCTTCAAGAACCCAGGGCAATGCTCACACTAGGGTGGTTGACAAGAATAGTTCAGAGGAGGGATTAGGGACCGAATCCTAGTGTGTCAGAGTTCACAAGGGTCTCAATTGGACCCTGAGTAGTGCTCACACTAGGGAGGTCAAAGGACATAACCTAAGTAGCCTTGGCTTTCAGCCGACTAGGAATAAGAACTCAAAGAGACCAAGTAGTAAAGGAATAGACTGAGGTTAGGGGATAGCACTGAGGGATACAAACAGATTCAAGTTGAGCACATAAAAAAATAATAGAACATGCTTGGGTTTTAAGAACAGACTTTAGCAAAGTTTCAAAAGAACAAATTCAACACATAATACATATGTTACCAAGACAGGTTTGCAGGATTGATGTGCACAGACTTATGGTAAAAAGTTCATATTATTCTAAATGTAGAATGCTAGTATCACAAGAAGGAATCATATCAATCAGAACTTAACAGGATAAGGGCAATTACTGGGGAAGTCAAGACATGGTGAAAATAGGATCAAAACAGGCTGCATGTCATCACAGCAAATTCAGAAACAGACTTGTGCTATATACTTATATACTCATACTTAGTCAACTAATCCATAGAAAGGGGGTATGAGAGCATGTTCAAATAGCAAATTTAAATAATAAAGAGATGGCTATCAGTAACACATAGGCTAAGTAGACTTTAAAAAAAGAAATTAATCAACTTAAAGCAGGTCTAAACATGTATCAAACTACACACATAATGGCATTTTAGATTAGAAAGGCCTAGAATTGAAGTAAGACACTCAGAATTGCATATGAGAACAGCCCATAAACATATTGAACAACAATCTTCAGAAGTGAAAACACATGCTAATGACAGGTAAGTAGAAATGAAATGACAAAGGATTGGTAACTCACCAGTTAAGCGAAAACAAGAAAGAACGGAAGTCCACATTTGTTATGAATATCAACAAAAGAACAAGAACTCAGAATTTCTGGCCTTGGCTTTCAGCCGGCTAGGAACCAAAGTGTAGAATACGATTATTAAAGAGCAAAGAGCACACAACTTTTATTTTTTAGTAATTTTTCTTAATGATTCTGGACTGTCCGAAAAGGGGAGTGGGGAGGGGTTTATACAGCAGTAGAAATCAAACACCCAAATAAGGAAAATCATCAGTCAAACACTAGAAAGGAAAGCAATCGAAATCAGTAAGGAAAAGAGAAAATTTCAAAACCCTAATTTTAGGTAAAGTACACAAATCGGTAGAAATCTAAAATAAATAAAAGGTAAAAATCACATGCTGCATAGAATAAGATGAACATAGACAGAAATACCTTTTAAAATCAAAGAATCGAACCAGATTTGGTTTGATTTAAAAGAATCTGAAACCCTAATTTTAGGGTGAGTAGGAGTCATAGAAATACACAGAGATTCATACCATAAAAGAACAAGAATGAACATAGACGAAAAAGGTCAAAGAACTAAACCAGCTTTGGTTTGAAGTTGATGAGATCCGCTTGCCATGTTTAGGCAAGCGGTATAGAGAAAGGGTCCAGTACCAAGGGGGAGTCGAATATGGCAAGAAGTAACCGTATAATCCCATGTCCGATGGGATTAAGAGAGAAATTTGGGGGGAGACGACTAGGGTTTGGGCAGAGAGAAAGGGGAGGTTTGAGAGCATTCAAAGACGGTGGGTGGTGAAGAGTGGTTAGGGTTAGTGGAGTATTAGGTTAATTAAAAGGGACGGGGTAATATGGGCCGTTGATCTCGGAGATCAACGACCACGATTAGTTGAGGGTTCTGGGTCGGGTTGGTTAATTGGTTGGGTTGGGGGTTATTTAGTTTGGGCTCAGAGGTTATTGGGCTAGGATTGGGTAGTTTAGGTCCGAAATTAAGGTAAATTTGGGGCCAGATTTTAAATACCCAATATTTAATAAATAAATAATTTATAAAAGTAATTAATAAATATCATTTGTGCACTAAGATGATTAAAAATAATTGCTTAATATTATAAAAATATAAAAAGACATTTTCTGCATAAATAAGGTAATTATACATGCATATGGGCTATTATTGCAAAATTTGCAATTTGGCCCTAAAAAATGCAAATGTAATTATGATAAATGCACTGAAAATATTTAAGACCTCATATTTGTATAAATGATAAGTTTAGATGATTAAATCATCATAAAAATAATTTGTAGGATAATTATTGGATATTTATATAATAAAATACAAAATTAAATTGATTTAAAGCCTTTAAAAATTATATTAAAAACAATTATGAAACATGATTGTATATGCTTATAATCTAAATGATGATATATATATATATGAAAATATGAGAGAAAAATTGGGTATCAACAACTGCCCCTCTTTACCCGGGAAGGATGAAAGAGTTGTCGGGTAAAGAAATAATGACCGATTTTGACTGAATGGGGTGATTTTGAAAAATGTAGGCTGAACCCTGGTTTATGAGTTGTCTACATATCCCTGGTTTTACAAGAATCAGGCCATGTGTAGTCCTTGATCCAACGGTGGAATAAACCGATGGAGTTATTGTAAGAACGGACAAGATATTCTGGATAGGACGATATCGGGATTGTAAACGGATGTATCTGGGAATGGTTATGGATATTTGAATGGTTATCAGATGGAAATGGGTAACAGGCGGTGGTTGGTTACATTTCAAATAATTGCTGGACATGAACGTTGAATGAAAACCAGAGTGAAGATTGCTCCAGTTAAGAGAACGGTTATTTCTTGGATCACCTGCAAACTCAAAATACGATGCATACAAATACATATAGATTATTGCATAAATTTAAGCATGATGCAAATTCCCTCTCGACTATGGAGATCATCTTTGGACGGTGAGGATGATGTCCTTAGACCGTGATGTCCCGAGCCATGAATTGTGAGATAGGGGATTCCCAGGCCATGAAATGATGTCCTTGGGCTATGAAGATGGTGCCTCCAAACTATGATGCCTTTGAATAATGATGTGCAATATTTAGAGATCCTCAGGCCATGGCATGGTGTCTTCCGGCTATGAGGATGATGCCTTCAGACTATGACGCCTTCGGAAAATTTGGCTATGCTTCTGCCCATGAGATGCAAAGACATGATGCTTGAGATGAAACAAGACAGAGCTTAGTCTTGTGTAGAACCGGGGGCAGAGCTTAGCCCCGAGAGAAGAGAATAATGCAAGGTTTTGAACAGCGCAACATTTGTGGTTATGCATGGAGAGACAATGCTTAGTCTTGTGCAAGATTGGAGACAATGCTTAGTCTTGTGCAAGGTTGGAGAAAATGTTTAGTTTCATGCAGGATTGGAGACAATGCTTAGTCTCGTGCATTGGGAAGGCAGAGCTTAGCCTTATGCAATCAAGGAGGCAGGGCTTAGCATCATGCAAGATGAGAGACAATGCTTAATCTCGTGCAAGATTGGAGACAATGCTTAGTCTCGTGCATTGGGAAGGCAGAGCTTAGCCTTATGCAATTGAGTAGGCATGGCTTAGCCTCATGCAAAGATGGAGACAGTGTTTAGTCTCATGCAAGGGAAGGTAGTGCTTAGCCTTATGCAATTGAGAAGGCAGGGCTTATCCTCATGCAAAGATGGAGACAGTGCTTAGTCTCATGCTAGGGAAGGCAGTGCTTAGCCTTATTCAATTAAGGAGGCATGTCTTAGCCTCATACAAAGATAGAGACAATTCTTAGTCTCATGCAAGGGAAGGCAGTGCTTAACCTTATGTAATTGAGGAGGCGGGGCTTAGCCTCATACAAAGATGGAGACAGTTCTTAGCCTTATGCAATTGAGGAGGTAGGGCTTAGCCTCATGCAAAGATGGAGACAGTTCTTAGCCTCATGCAAGGGAAGGCAGTGCTTAGCCTTATGCAATTGAGGAGGCAGGGCTTAGCCTCATGCAGAGATGGAGACAGTGCTTAGTCTCATGCGAGGGAAGGCAGTGCTTACACTTTTGGGATTGAGGAGGCAGGGCTTAGCCTCATGCAAAGATAGAGACAATGCTTAGTCTCATGCAATGAATAGATAATAAGTGATATCAGAGTATTTCTGAGCTGGCTATATGTTTGCGTTTGATAGCTAAGTTGTTATGAAGATAGTGATTCTAAGGTGTGCACGTACTCGTGGCTATTCCTTGTTCCTGTATCCAAAGGAAAATTGTGAGTTTTGCAGGGAGGTCGGTTTGTGCCCCCGCCTGCTTACTTTGCTTTGCATTAAAATCCTGCTCGAGTTACCATGGGTAGCATCTGGCTAAAAATAAAGATTTGCAAAAAATATGTGTGCATAGTTATTTAAATCACAGTAATATTAAATAAATTAGATGAACCAGTAACTGTGACATTATCAGAGACATTGCGACCTTCTTTCCATAGAATTTTGAGGGTGTCCCACTTATTCAGATGATTCTTTGGATATTCTGCACACTGTGCCGTTGGCTGAGCTTGCCCCGAAATTTTGAGGGTCCTCCTCAAAATTCTGCCCCAGTTTCTGATTGTGAGAAAAATGAGAATTTTATTGAATTGTGACCGAACCCATAGGGCTGCCTACGTATCCCCTCTTAAGCGGGAATCAGGTCAAGCATAGTTCAGTTACATCAATTGCATAAATGTAAACCATCTAAATATAGTATCTCTTGACTGCGTCTGAGTTGATAAGTTTTGGCCAAATTTCTCCATCCATTTCTGCAAGTATGAGCGCTCCTCCTGTTAGTACTCTGTGAACTATGTAGGGCCCTTGTCAATTGGGTGAAAATTTCCCTTTGGCTTCATCTTGATGCGGGAAAATCCGCTTTAGCACCAACTGCCCTGGTGTGAATTGTCTAGACCTGACCCTTTTATTGAAAGCTCTAGACATTCTGTTCTGGTAAAGTTGACCGTGACATACTACGTTCATTCTTTTTCCGTCAATGAAATCTAGTTGTTCATAATGACTTCGTATCCATTATGAATCACTGAGTTCAGCCTCTTGTATGATTCTTAAAGAAGGAATTTTACTTCGGCGGGAATGACGGCTTCAGTACCATAGACCAAGAAATAAGGAGTTGCATCGGTTGACGTGCGAATTGTGGTCCGGTACCCCAATAAGACAAATGGTAACCTCTCATGTCATTGCTTGTGGTTGTCTACCATCTTCCTCAGTATTTTCTTGATATTCTTGTTTGCGGCCTCCACGGCTCCATTTATTTGAGGCTTGTATGCTGTGGAATTCTTGTGCTTGATTATGAAGGTCTCACACATAGCTTTTATTAGGTCACTGTTGAGATTAGCGGCGTTGTCAGTGATGATGGACTCTGGAACCCAGAATCGGCAAACAATATGATCTCTGACAAAATCTGCGACGACTTTCTTGGTTACAGCTTTGTAGGATGCAGCTTCGACCCATTTTGTGAAGTAGTCTATGGCCACTAAAATGAACCTGTGCCCGTTTGAAGCGGTGGGCTCGATTGGTCCAATGACGTCCATTCCCCAAGCGGCAAAAGGCCATGGTGCACTCATTGTATTGAGTTCATTTGGCAACACTCGTATCATATCTACGTGTATTTGGAATTGATGACATTTCTAGACATACCTGATGCAGTCTGTTTCCATAGTCATCCAAAAATAACCTGCCCTCAGTATCATCTTGGCTAAAACGAAACCATTCATGTGTGGTCCGCAAGTTCTAGAGTGTATCTCTTCGAGCAGTTTGGAAGCTTCCTTGGCGTCAACACACCGTAATAATCCTAAGTCTGGAGTCCTTTTGTACATAATTCCTCCACTTTGGAAGAAATGGTTGGACAATCTTTGGAGCGTGCGTTTTTGAGTATGATTTGCATGCTCCGGGTACTCTCCTTTTGCCAAGTACTCCTTGATATCATGGAATCATGGATTCCTGTCTGCTTCTTCTTCAACATGAGTGCAGTAAGTTGGCTGATTATGAATCCTTACTGGAATGGGGTCGATGAAATTCTTGTCTGGATGCTGTATCATGGAGGACAAAGTGGCCAATGCGTCTGCGAACTCATTCTGGATTCTCGGGACATGTCTAAACTCTATCTTCGTGAACCTCATCATCATCTCTTGCACATGATATAGATATGGTAATATCTTGGCATTCTTTGTAGCCCATTCTCCCTGCACATGATGTACCGGACGATCTGAATCACTAATTACTAGTAATTCCTAGATATTCATGTCAACGGCCAAATTGAGCCCCGATATGCAAGCCTCATATTCTGCCATATTATTGGTGCACGAAAATTTGAGTTTCACGGATATCGGATAATGTTGACTTGTTTCTGACAGCAAAACGACTCCAATACCCACTCCTTTGAAGTTTGCGGCTCCATCAAAAAACATTCTCCACCCGTCGTAGGCTTCAGCGATATCTTCTCCTACAAATGATACTTCTTCATCAGGAAAATACGTTTTTAGTGGTTCGTATTCTCCTCCTACAGTATTTTCCGCAAGATGATCCGCTAATGCGTGTCCCTTATCCACCCTTT
The DNA here is from genome assembly GCF_000390325.3 of Nicotiana tomentosiformis. Taxonomy (NCBI): domain Eukaryota; kingdom Viridiplantae; phylum Streptophyta; class Magnoliopsida; order Solanales; family Solanaceae; genus Nicotiana; species Nicotiana tomentosiformis. The sequence goes on along the minus strand of NC_090812.1, from coordinate 84,418,088 downwards.
AAGTCACATAGACAATCTCGAATTCACTCAACAATATCTGCCATTTTGCCAGTTTCCATGTAGGCATGGGTTTTGGAAGATGTACTTTAGAGGATCCATCCTTGATATGAGATATATGGTATAGGCATAGAAGTAGTGCCTTAGTTTCTGGGCTATCCAGGTCAAAGCACATCAGGTGCATTCCAGCAAAGAATACCGTGCTTCGTAGGGTGTGAACTTCTTACTCAGATAGTATATGGCCTGTTCTTTCCTTCCCGTATTGTCGTGTTGCCCCAAGACACAACCGAAATCCCCATCTAATACGGAGAGATAGAGTAGTAGTGGTCTACCAGGTTCTGGCGGGACCAGGACTGGCGGTGTGGACAAATATTCTTTGATTCTGTCAAAAGCGTTCTGGCAGTCTTTAGTCCAATTGGTTGCGGCATCCTTCTTTAACATTTTGAAAATCGGCTCACAGATCACGGTTGATTGTGCTATGAAGCGGATTATGTAATTAAGACATCCTAAGATGCTCATCACGTCTTTCTTGTTCTTTGGAGGTGGCAAATCCTGGATAGCCTTGACCTTTGATCGGTCTAGCTCAATTCCTCGGCGGCTGACGATGAATCCTAATAATTTTCCTGCGGGGACCCCAAAGGCACATTTTGCGGGATTCAATTTCAAATTATACCTCCGAAGATGATCAAAGAATTTCCTCAAGTCTGCTCTGTGATCTGTACTTTTCTTGGATTTGATGATGACATCATCCATATATGCCTCTATCTCCTTGTGTATCATGTCGTGGAAAATAGTTGTCATGGCCCTCATATAAGTGGCCCAGGATTCTTCAGATCAAACATCATCATTTTATAGCAGTACACCCCCCATGGTGTGATAAAAGTTGTCTTTTCGGCATCCTCTTCATCCATCCAGATCTGATGATATCCCGCGAAGCAATCCACAAAGGATTGGAGTTCATGCTCGGCGCAATTGTCAATCAGTATGTGTATGTTGGGTAACGGGAAATCATCTTTGGAACTTGCTTTGTTTAGGTCCCGATGATCGACGCATACTCTGACTTTCCCATCCTTCTTCGGAACTGGCACGATGTTAGCCAACCAAGTTAGATATTCAACCACTCTGAGAACCTTAACTTTGATCTGCTTAGTGACTTCTTTTTTGATTTTCAAACTCATATATGGCTTGAACTTTCTGAGTTTCTGCTTTACCGGCAGACACATTGGGTTGGTAGGTAGTTTATGAGCCACTATAGACGTGCTCAAACCGATCATATCATCATAGGACCATGTAAAGATATCCTCATATTCCTTCAGGAAATGAGTGTATTCTTCTTTCTTTGATGGTGACAGTTGAATGCTTACACGTGTTTCCTTGACTGTTTTGGAGTCTCCTAGATTAACTGTTTCAGTCTCATCCAAATTGGACTTAGGCTTGTTTTCAAAGTTTTCCACTTCTCTGACAATTTCCTCGAGCATTATATCCTCTTCCAGATCCTCTGAATCATTATCCTTATGTTGCGTTATCTCATTACATGTCACAGTCGTAAGTTCATCGGGATAGGTAATAATAATGCCGTAGAGAGAAAAATGTAGAGAATAGTAATAAATAATAAAATAGCAAATTATTGATAATTATCAAGATGTCAAACAAAAGCGATTTTTAATAATTCAAACAAATGTTTCAAAACAAAATACTGAAAATATTTTAAAAATGCTCATAAGAATTGTTTTCAAAATAAATGACACTAGCAGCCAGGCAACTCCGGAACTCGGCGGGCCCTTGATGGTGTGGCAGTCCAGTTCCTGAGAACAGCTCCCATCTCCACTGTCTAGATGACGAGGCCTTCTTCCTCCTCCTCCTCAACTATTACACTGCAGTCCATGTCACATCTTCCAAGAATAGATTCCTTAAACCAGCTAGCACTGCATCTTCTTCGGATCCCCACATCATATCAGCCTGATGGAAAGATTGGCTCAAATGTGGTATCGGCTGCTCGAGAGGGTAATAAGGACTACGCCATGGTGGTGGCCAATCCTGATACTCGTGCCAGGTGTATTGATATCCCAATCCAATGGTCGTGCCGTGATGTTTTAACGGTATTAGTTTGGTGATCCCTTGGAGATTCTTGCCGAGACCCTTGCTGGGTTCATACCCTATCCATGCTAATATGTCTTCTATCTTACTGCTCCACCATTTGTCCTTTTCAATTGTGTTGACGCGCTCGATGCGATGGTATGTTTCTCCACCCAACTTCCTTCTATTCTAGATGACCGGAACAGTTTGACTGGTGTAAATAGGATTACTTCCGTCCCCATGGATGATCACTTCCTGATGGTTTCACTCGAACTTCACGACCTGATGTAGAGTAGAAGCTATGGCCCCAGCGGCATGTATCCAAGGTCGTCCCAACAATAGGTTGTAGGTAGCAGATATGTCCAACACTTGAAACTCAACATCAAACCAGGTTGGGCCTATCTGTAGGCTGAGGTTGGTTTCCCCAATTGTGGCCCTTTGAGAGCCATCAAATGTTTTCACATTCATACTTCCTGCTCGTATCTCGTGTAGGCCTTTACCCAATCTTTTCAGAGTAGTTAGTGGACATATGTTAAGAATCGAACCTCAATCTATCAGGACTCTGGCAATGAACTTATCCTCAAACTGCACTGTGATATGCAGTGCCCTGTTGTGACCTAGTCCTTCTGGTGGTAGCTCGTCTTCATGAAAAGTGATCTTGTGGCTTTCCAACACTTGTCCTATCATATTGGCCATCTCTCCACTGGTAATGTTGTTGGGTACATAAGCCTCATTCAACACTTTCATTAATGCATTCCTGTGTGCCTCAGAATTCTGTAGTAGTGATAGAATGGATATCTGAGCAGGGATTTTGTTCAAATGATCAACCATAGAATACTCCCTTACTTGCACCTTTCTCCAAAGATCATCCAGGTCGGTTTCAATTATGGGCAGCCTGGAAGCGGCTTCTTTACTTGTTCCCCCCAAATGCTCGGGCGTGTAAACCCTACCAGTTCTGGTCATACCTTGTGCTGCACCAGTTTCTTCCATTTTCCCCTTTCCTTTCCTTCTTGCTTCTGCAACATAATCATGGTATAACATTAGACTTATAAGACGGTGTAGGTGCTACTATCACGGTGAAGGGTGTTGTTACTTCAACCTCAAACGGAGTTGGTGCAGCTACCTCAACTTCAATTGGTGCCTGAGTTTGTACCATGATAGGTGTGAGAGTGAATGGAGATGTTTCAGGATTATCCCCTTCTCGAATGAGTCCAATTGACCCGTCTGAATCCCATTCTTCATCGGTCTCTATCATGTTTACCCCTCCGCTCCTGTGATCCGGGAGAGGATTGTTACGGACATTGGGTGCAACCTCCTTTGCTTGTATGAATTTGGTGTTGATTAATGTCTGAATCTTATCCTTCAAAGTACTACACTCATCAATAGTATGACCTTTCATGCCTGAGTGATAGGCATATGTCTTATTTGGATTGACCCATTGAGAGGAATTTTCCATGGCGACAACGGGAATGGGAGTGATATAACCGGCAACCTTCAATGTCTCGTACAATTGGTCTATAGGTTCAGCAATTGGGGTGTATTGTCTGGGTGGTCTGTGGTTGAAATTTTGTCTAGGTTTTTGGTAGTTTGGCGGGCTGGTGGTGAGTGGTAGTATGCGGGTTGGGTGTTAGAGGTATGGTGAGTGGTGGCAGGTTGTCGGTATCTGGAAGGTGAATGCTGATATGTGGGTGGAGGTGTTTGGTATGTGAGAGGAGACTTCGGACCTTGGGCTACCATTACTGCACCTACTTCTTTCTTCTTGGAGATACCTCCTGACTATAGGGCCTTATTTGTGGCTTGGAGTGCTTAAAAATTTGTCACCATTCCGCTTTTGATCCCTTCTTCTATTCTCTCTCCCAACTTGATGATATCAGAAAATTTAGGGTTTTCAATAACCATCAATCTTTCATAGTATTGCGGATCCTGAGCTCTGACGAAGAACTTATTCATCTATTTTTCTTCCAGCGCTGGCCTTACTTTTGCAGCTTCAGACCTCCACCGAGTATCATACTCGCGGAAATTTTCCGTTGGCTTCTTCTTGAGATTTTGAATGTAGAAAATGTCTGGTGCGTTTTCTGTGTTATACCTGAACTGATCCATGAAATCTGATTCCATGCTTACCCAATTAACCCATTTCTTTGATTTTTGACTGATGTACCTAGATAGGGCATCTCCAGTGAGGCTTCTCATGAACAGCTTCATGCGGATTCTTTCATCTCTGCCAACTCCTACAAGCTTGTCACAATATGTTCTCAAGTGCACCTTCGGATCACCTGTTCCGTCGAACATTTTGTACTTGGGAGGTTTATAACCCTCCGACAGTTCTACGTCCGGCTGAATACACTAATCTTCATAATTCAAACCCTCAATGCCTTTGCCCCCTTCAACATATTGAACCTTGTCGGTAAGTTTCTTGAGTTCTTTTGCCATGTTCTTGGTGAGCAGGTCCTTCTCAGCGGATTTAGGTATGTATAGGGTCTGTTGTGGGGTGTGGGGTAAGGTTTCCACATATATGGGATTGTTTTGGTGGACTCCGGGAATCTGGGATTAATGGTGTTCATTGGTTGAGTTTTGCGGGTCAGGAGTAGGTTGTGGTGAATTCTGAGGAGTGTGGTATGTGGTAGTTTGTGGGTACTGGGTCGGATAATGATGATGCTGTAGAGGAGATGGTGGAGGATTAGGAGTTTGGGGAGGCGTGGCATATTGGTGAGGTGCGGGAGGATTTTGCGGGTGCTGGTTTTGTGTATTTTGAGGAGTTGTTGAGTTTTGGGCGGTTTGTTGGTTGATGTCGGGAACATTCAGGGTAAGGGAAAGGTTTGCCAAGTTACGGACCTGCTCAAGTTCCCCTTGTAACTCCAGTATCTTTTGCTCTATCGCAAAACTAAGTCGTTCTATGCTGGAGCACCCCGACCATTCGAAGTCTTAACATTCTCTGCATGTGTAGCGTTGTCTTTTTTGATACCGCTCAGATCATCCATCTTAGCCTTTCCTTTGTTTTTAGGATCACTTGGAGGAGGAGGAGGTGGAGGACCTCTAGATCTGGTATAATATGCCGATGATGCCAGTATGCACAAACCAACCTTAGGGGATGGGAATAAACAAAGAAAAGAAGAAAATCAAAAGGTAAACAAGTTAGTAAAGAGTATTAGAAGGATATTTACGATATTTAAACACGTATTGCGGAATTCGCGTCCTAATTTGGGGACCTCATCATGCCCGAGGTAGGCCTAGCGACATATAACTTTGGAGAAAACTCAATGCCGATAACTGCATCATTTCATTAATATGACAAATAGACCAAATCTCTACTAAAACGACAATAATTATAAAGGGTCACTAGTGGCATTTGCCTTATTACAATCAAATTCTAAAACGAATCTAGAAAACATCACCCCTAATCTACTTGGTCCCAGAGGGACCTTCTCCAAGCTTGGCCCCGTCAATCAGATTCCTTAGGTCGCGCATGTCCAATAGCAGATACGCCCTTGCTAGATGTCCTCCTTCATTGCCCTCTGTATTCTGACAATCCGAGACCCTTTTCCTCATCTTTCCCTCAAGTTCCATCAAACCCTGTTCCAAATACTCCAACCTTTCTGTTAATTTAGTAGCGATTCCCCTCCATTCATTGATTGCTTCCATGTTCACTTTATGTTGTTCCAAATGCCTGGACTCAGATTCAAAAATCCTTTTGCGCAACCTCCTGTATTTGACTTATGCTTCAGCAGTGTCGTCTATGATCCTATTCCTCAAATCAACCCCTGGCTTGACCTCTCCGGCTATGTCATTGACCAACCATTATGGGTAGAAGTACCCATGTCCGGCATGATACCTATCTGGCTCGATGGTATCTTTTTTGACAATAATCTTTTGATGCCGCATGTGCTGTGCCTCGAACTTGAATGGAATGACATTCCCTTGGAAATCTGCTTTGTAATGAACCATTTTGGAAACTCGTGATATAACCTGTTTTCTCCCAGCTTGCCTCATGACTCTGATAGGAGCATAAGGATAGATACCCCTTAATCCGATTAGCACTAGATGAGGAACATCTCTTGACTTGATGATGAATTCGCTAGTAAGAAACCACTCGAACATCCAATGGACCTTTTCGTCAGTCAAATTGCTAAAGAAGTGTACCCAACTTATAGCGTTTCCTGGTTGTGCAAACCTATCCGGGATAAAAGTCATTCTTTTCGGATGGTGAAAAGCTATTTGGTCATTCCATGGTCGCCGCGAAAATTCTTGACGGTATTGTCCCCTTTGAAGATATTCCAACAGCCATATTTGTAGTAGTAGATTGCAACCCTCAAAATGTCTATATCCTTTCTTGTAACGGTCCAAGACTCGGTATATCTCTGCTACGATCATTGGGACAATAGTGTAAGTCTGTCCCTCAATTCCTTCCATTAGGGTCTTAGTAAACATAGCTAAGTGAGAGTGAATCCTTTCTCCTTGTATTGGGAATACCAGCATACCCAGAAAACAGACAATGAACACAAAAACTTGGCGATGAGTCCAACCCAGAGAGGTGATAGCAAATTCATCATGATAAAGACGGTAGGACTTACTGTGCCCATATCGCTCGTAAAGGAAGTCGAATGGTATGTAAGACTTCTTCAGGTAGACTAACTCATCATTCCTTTTAAAACCCATCATTTTTAGAAAACCTCGAGAAGTGCAATTTTCCGGTACCAACAGACCAGGGCTTTCCCATGAAAGCCCAGCAAAGCATCCTATTTCCTCTAGAAGGGGAGTCATTTCTATGTCACCGAAATGGAAAACAACCCTCTTCTCATCCCAGAACATAGCAGTAGCCTCAATTAGAACATTGTTTTGCTGAATGTCTAGCAAAGAAGGTAAATTCCGGAGAACTCTTTTCACATGATTTTTGTTGCTCGGCGAGAGATTTTCCCACCAATTTAGCAACAAAGGTGGGATACTTCAAACCATGCCAAACCTGGGGTCTTCGTGCCTCATTTCTGCAAAACAGATAAAGTTAGCCCTTTCCCCCTCCGGATCTGACTATTTACGCATTAATAATTAGCATATCCATACGTTTTCTCCAAATATCGCACATATCATGATCGTGCCCGTTTGGATTATGGAAACCCCGATAGGCTTTGGACAAGGCTTGCCTTAGGGGGTTATTACGCGGATAGCGTTCTAACCCATACTAGGTTTAGACATGATGCATGCACAATTAATATCAGAGTGGGGGTTTCTAGAAGAGTCTAGACCGGTACCCTCAAGTGGACAACTTGAGAGGGAAAGGTACAGAACTGTCGATTGCACCGCTGATCGACTAGTTTTACCGCAAATAAGCCTTTCCAAATTTAAAAAGGGTAATATAGGAAGAGCGCAGACACTCATCAAGTGTCGTTATGGTATTAATTGCGCACGAGTGGAATATGATGTAGAGCATGCTTTATGCAAAAATAAAACAATACGTTGTCAAGTATTTTGCATGATAAAAGCGATAAATGCAATATTTAATAAATGTAAAGACAGAAAAGAAAGAAAAACAGGGAAGAAGTTAGTTCGTATAATAAAAAAAAATTATAATGAAGCAATAAAGGGGTAAGGATTGGGAAAGTCATGATATAACAAAATTTAAAAAGTTGGAGCCAGTGGAATGCATATTGTAACCAGATTAAGCGAAGAGTTGCATATGAGTTCACATAAAAGGGAAATAGGGAAGAGGGTGTGCATGTAGCAATAAAAGGGAGAATGGGAGCGGAATGTTCAAGTATCAGCAAAATAATAAAGACACGCTTATCAAGAGAGACTAATTCATATAGACCAAGTTCGCAATGGTAAGAGCCTAAAATATATTTCCAGTAGAGTCGCCATGCTGTCGCGCCCCTTTCTTTCTCGCGAAATCGGGCTTCGACACCTGACAACTTCTTTTAAAGGAAAGGGTGTTAAAAGAGAGAGTCGCCACCTAACGGATTTAAGGTGCGTTAGGGCACCTATTTGCATATAACTCTGGTTTAACCAGTTGCGGCACCAAAGATCGGGTAAGGGCTCAAATTACCTTGAGGAGAAGGTGTTAGGCACTTCTCGAGGTCCACGACGGTGGGTCCCACCCGAACTCGAATTATATGAATTAGTCTAAGCAGGGAGAAGAGACAAAATTGGGCAAATAAAATAGAATGATTGACTTTAAAACAAAGGTGGGGGGTCCTAAGTTTTTTAGCCTAAAGGATCACCCCGTGCAACATAATAATACTTCGTAACTCCCTCAAGATGGGGTGTTACTCATATTATTCAGCGGGCATAGACTATCATCTTTCGCTACTCGATTACTATCTTTAAGTTGTTTGCCTAAAGCGCACTAGTCAATTCTAGTCGTACTCTATGCGTGCACTACCCGTCCCATGCCTATGGTCCAGGAGGCATTTGGACCTCTATTTCAGGGTGGTTTTAAACTTTAAATTAGGTTGCTCAAAATAGAAAATACTAGGCGACAGACAAAACATTTAGGACTTTCATGTATAGGCAAACAAGGGCTCAAGTTGGCCTCCGCACTTAGGTAACAAATGCATGCGAACTAACTAACATTGAGAGTTGTAGATTTTAATAAGTTAAGGTCGTAGAACCCTATAGGCAGGATCTCTATGTGATTCTGGATTTTATAAGTGGGCAGCTTCATGTGTAAAAGCCTTTCTTTTAATACAATTTCTAAAGCCTATATAGTTGCCTACTGATTATAAGCATAAGAGATTAGACCTATAGGTATGATTTCTAGGTGATTCGCGCAGTAACTAACAATGGTAATCACAAGAAGATGTTCAGAATTGCTTAATCGAGTCCTATAGGCATGATTTCTAATAATTGTTAAAAGAAACGAGCAGGACAATAATCAAGACTGATTTAGACCCTATAGGCATGATTTCTATAATTAAAACTGGTTTTTTTAGATCCTATAGGCATGGCATCTAATTTGTAGATTAAGCCGTCTGTAAACAGAATCCTATGCGCGCATTGAGATATTAATCATTCAATACCCTATAAGCATGGTTTCTAACAGGTAAAAGTAGAACACATTTGGACCAAATAGAGAACCTATAGGCAAGATTTATAACACACATTTGAGCAAGATAGGATACTTATAGGCAGGATTTCTATAATAACTGAAAAGTAAAACATTTTGAGCAAAATAGAATACCTATAGGCATGATGACATCGGAACATGTTTGAACATAATACACATTTGAGCTAAGTGATGAACCTATAGGTAGGATTTCTACCCATCTCAATGCAAGTGTAAGATAAATCCCCTTTCCCAATTTTACTAATACCCCAAAATATTATTACAATAATTATTACAAACCTAGAATGAATAGAATGAATTAGATAGGAGAATAACAATAGGGAGCCTACAGCAGGCCCGAAATACACCTGGATAGGCCTGGTCTTTACAACAGTCTCCAAGTTACACACTCATAGACATACATCAGCCAGGAATTGAATGATTCATCCAGTGAGCTCAAGATAGAGTTGAGCATATAAAACTAAGGCCCTAGTGTGTCAGAGTTCCCAAGGGCTTCAAGAACCCAGGGAAGTGCTCACACTAGGGTGGTGGACAAGAATAGTTCAGAGGAGGGATTAGGGACCAAATCTTAGTGTGTCAGAGTTCACAAGGGTCTTAATTGGACCCTGAGTAGTGCTCACACTAGGGAGGTCAAAGGACAGAACCTAAGTAGCCTTGGCTTTCAGTCGACTAGGAATAAGAACTCAAAGAGACCAAGTAGTAAAGGAATAGACTGAGGTTATGGGATAGCACTGAGGGATACAAACAGATTCAAGTTGAGCACATACAAAAATAATAGAACATGCTTGGCTTTTAAGAACAGACTTTAGCAAAGTTTCAAAAGAATAAATTCAACACATAATACATATGTTACCAAGACAAGTTTGCAGGATTGATGTGCACAGACTTATGGTAAAAAGTTCAGAATATGCCAAATGTAGAATTCTAGTATCACAAGAAGGAATCATATCAATCAGAACTTAACAGGATAAGGGAAATTACTGGGGAAGTCAAGACATGGTGAAAATAGGATCAAAACAGGCTGCATGTCAACAGAGCAAATTCAGAAACAGACTTGTGCTATATACTTATATACTCATACTTAGTCAACTAATCCATAGAAAGGGGGTATGAGAGCATGTTCAAATAGTAAATTTAAACAGTAACACATAGGCTAAGCAGACTTTAAAAAAAGAAATTAATCAACTTAAAGCAGGTCTAAACATGTATCAAACTACAAGCGTAATGGCATTTTAGATTAGAAAGGCCTAGAATTGAAATAAGACAGTCAGAATTGCATACGAGAATAGCCCAAAAACAAATTGAACAACAATGTTCAGAAGTGAAAACACATGCTAATGACAGGTAAGTAGAAATGAAATGACAAAGGTTTGGTAACTCACCAGTTAAGCGAAAACAAGAAAGAATGGAAGTCCACAATGTTATGAATATCAACAAAAGAACAAGAACTCAGAATTTCTGGCCTTGGCTTTCAGCCGGCCAGGAACCAAAGTGCAGAATAAGATTATTAAAGAGCAAAGAGCACACAACTTTTATTTTTAGTAATTTTTCTTAATGATTCCGAACTGTCCCAAAAGGGGAGTGGGGAGGGGTTTATATAGCAGTAGAAATCAAACACCCAAAAAAAGAAAATCATCAGTTAAACACTAGAAAGGAAAGCAATCGAAATCAGTTAGGAAAAGAGAAAATTTCAAAATCCTAATTTTAGGTAAAGTACACAAATCGGCAGAAATCTAAGATAAATAAAAGGTAAATATCACATGCTGCATAGAATAAGATGAACATAGACAAAAATACCTTTTAAAATCAAAGAATTGAACCAGATTTGGTTCGATTTAAAAGAATCTGAAACCCTAATTTTAGGGTGAGTAGGAGTCACAGAAATCACAAAGATTCATACCATAAAAGAACAAGAATGAACATAGACGGAAAAGGTAAAGGAACTGAACCAGCGTTAGTTCGAAGTTGATGAGCTCCGCTTACCATGTTTAGGCAAGCGGTATAGAGAAAGGGTCCAGTACCAAGGGGGAGTCGAATATGGCAAGAAGTAACCGTATAATCCCATGTCCGGTGGGATTAGGAGAGAAATTATGGGGGAGACGACTTGGGTTTGGGAAGAGAGAAGGGGGAGGTTTGAGAGCATTCAAAGGCGGCGGGTGGTGAAGAGTGGTTAGGGTTAGGGGAGTATTAGGTTAATTAAAAGGGACATGGTAATATGGGCCGTTGATCTCGGAGATCAACGACCACGATTAGTTGGGGGTTCTGGGCCGGGTTGGTTAATTGGTTGGGTTGGGGGTTATTTGGTTTGGGCTCAGAGGTTATTGGGCTGGGATTGGGTAGTTTAGGTTCGAAATTAAGGTAAATTTGGGGTAGATTTTAAATACCCAATGTTTAATAAATAAATAATTTATAAAAGTAATTAATAAATATCATTTCTGAACTAAGATGATTAAAAATAATTGCTTAATATTATAAAAATATAAAAAAACATTTTCTGCATAAATAAGGTAATTATACATGCATATGGGCTATTATTGCAAAATGTGCAATTTGGTCCTAAAAAATGCAAATGTAATTATGATAAATGCACTGAAAATATTTAAAACCTCATATTGGTATAAATAATAAGTTTAGATGAATAAATCATCATAAAAATAATTTGTAGGGTAATTATTGGATATTTATATAATAGAATGCAGAAATAAATTGATTTAAAGCCTTTAAAAATTATAAAAAAAAACAATTATGAAAAATGCTTGTATATGCTTATAAACTAAATGATGATTCATACGTACTATTTGTGTTTTGATGTTGTCTTGAGTGATTCGAAGGTTCGACTAAGTTCGCATGGGGTTTCATGACTTGTTGGTATGATCGATTGAGGTCCCGGAGGCCTCGGGGTGATTTCAGGTGGTTAACGGCTTGATGTGAGTTAAGGAAATGTAGCAGCTGCTACTACTACTGGTGTAACCGCAAGTGCGAGTCCGCTGAAGTGAAGAAGGAGCCGCAGATGTGGCCAAGAAGGAGCTGGGCAGGACCTGCAGGTGCGAAGATTTTCCCGCACATGCGAGGGTCGCATATGCGTCCTGATGGGCGTAGGTGTGAAGGATGGCCGCAGGTGCGATGGATTCCCTCACCTGCAATAGGCGCAAATGCGGTCTTGGGGCCGCAGGAGCAAGGTCAGGATTTTTAAGTGAAATCCGCACCTGCGATGGAATTTTCGCTGGTGCGGCATCGCAAAAGCGACAAGAGGACCGCAAGTGCGGTATTTCTGGGGAGAAAAACACCAACTCGAGGGTTGGACTTTCATTTTTGATTTTTGGACTTGAGAAGCTCGGGAGAGGGGCAATGTTTCGAGGATTTTCAAGGAAAACGTTGGGGTAAGTAATTCTAACCCGGATTGGTCTAAATTTCGTGAATCTACGACTTTCTCCATCATCTAATTAGGGATTTGAGTTGTAAATTTGGGGGAAAATAGTAGAAACTTCATAGGCTAAAATTTCTCGTTTTGGAAGGTGATTCGAGGTTGGATTTGAGTAGTTCTTGTATGGTTGGACTCGTGAGTGGATGATTATTCATATTTTGTGACTTTTGTCGGATTTCGAGACGTGGGCCCGGTCGCCGGTTTGAGCCTATTTCGGATTTCTGTTAATAATTTCGTGTTTCTCTTGTGGAATTGATCCTTTTAGCCTAAATTCAGTATATCGTACTGCATGTGGTTAGATTCGAGGTGTTTGAAGATTGATTCGAGGGGCAAGGGCATTGCAGAGCAGGATTTCTGCGCGGTTGAGGTAAGTAACAGTTTTAAATCTGGTTTTGAGGGTATGAAACCCCACGCATTAGTATGATGTGAGAATTTGGAGGTGACACACATGCTAGGTGACGGGTGTGTGAGCGTGCACTGTGAGGGATTGTGACTTGGATCGTCCCGTGAGTCTATAAAGTCAAATAGCCATTGTTATTACTTGTTTTTCCTTGCCTTTGAGAAATTGACTGCCTTTCATGTTAGAAACCATTCTTAGGCTTTACGATATCACTGTTGGGATCTGCAGCGGTCGTATATTTGTTAAATAGACTGCTAATTGCTGTCTTGTACTCAGTCACAGTCTTACTTGTGTGTTATATCTCTGTTACCTCTCATTTATTGTTGATACTTGTTGTATTCTCGGTTTGGGTAGATTATTATGATATTCTGTGAGCCCGAGGGGCTGGACAGGTTAGTGATTGAGATAGGGCCTAAGTGCCGAGATATGAGCTATGTGAGGATATATGGATCGGGTTGCACGCCACAACGAGCCTTAGGGATACTTATGGACTGTGGATCGGGTTTTCACGCCGCGACGAGCCTTATGGCTACTTATATGATTGGGTTGGGCTGCACACCGCAATGATATATAGCGCTTGGGCTGGAAGGAGCCCCTCCGGAGTCTGTACACCCCCAGTGAGCGCAGGTACCTATTGAGAGTGTGTATTGAGAGCTGAGAGCCGAGAGTATGAGCTGATGAGATGAGTTGAGTGACTGCTGCCTTGAGAAGCTGTACTTGCTTGTTGCACTTAGTTGCTATCTGATGTTGTTGTGAAATTTTTGGAAGATTCATATCTTTCTTACTTGGGCTCGAACTGATTTGACTTATACCACCGGATTTGAAAGCATGTTCACTCTTTACTAAAAACTTTTGAGATGATCTGTATTATTATAGCTCGTCACTGCTTCTCAGTTCCTTATTTAATTCTATTTCTTGCTGAGTTGGCTGTACTCATGCTACACCCTGCACTTCATGTGCAGATCCAAGTGTCTATGGTTCTGACGGTCGCTGAGTTCGTACGCGGGCTGATTATCGGAGACTTACAAGGTAGCTGCCGGTGTTTGCAGTCATTGTTTCTCCTTTCTTATTATCTTTTCTCTCTTGTATTGGCATTTGGCTAAGACTGTAGTAGACTCTGTTTCTAGACTGGGTATTAGATGCTCATGACTTAGTGACACCCCGATGTCGGGCTATGTTTCCGCACTTATGTTTTATTTGAGTTTTACCCCCATTTTTATGAAAGACTCCAGTTATTTTAAATGTCTTAATTCATTTCTGTTAAATTTTGAAAGTGTATTGGGAAGGTCGGCTTACCTAGTATCGCTATAGGCGCCATCACGACGGGTTAGGTTTTGGGTCGTGCCAAGTTGGTATCAGAGCCTAGGTTACATAGGTCTCACGAGTCATGAACGAGTTTAGTAGAGTCTTGGGGATCGGTACAGAGACGTCTGTACTTATCTTCGAGAGGCTGTAGAACCCTTAGAAAACTCCAAATTCTTGAATTCTTGTTGTGCGAATATATTGATTCTATTAACTAAACATCTGTTGTTTCATTCTCTCGTTGATGGTGAGGACTCGTACTACCGGGCAGGATGGACAACCACCAGTACCCCCAGCCAGGGCCGCGAGAGGCCGAGGTCGCGGTAAGGGCAGAGGTGCAGCCCGCACAGCAGCTGGGGAAGTACCTGCAGATCCACCAGTTTCCCCATATCAGGACCAGATTCCAGTTGTTGATGCACGAGCTCAGGCACCACCTGTGCCTATTGTGATTCCAGGCCTTTAGGAGGCCTTAGCTCAGATTCTGACCGCGTGTACCAGTCTTGCTCAGGCGGTCTCTGTTCCCACCGCAGCAACAACTTCTCAAGCCGGGGGAGGTGCTCAGACTCCCGCTGTCCGTACACCAGAGAAAGTGGTACAGGTATTCCAGACACCGAGGGCACCAGCAGCCCAGCCGGTTGCAGCTGCTTAGGACTATGTGGTTCCCGCTATGCCTGAGGATGAGCACCGTAGATTGGAGAGGTTTAGGAGACTCCAGCCTCCATCTTTCAGTGGTACCGAGGGAGAGGATGCACATGGTTTCTTGGACAGGTGTCAGAGGATACTCCATACAATAGGTATTCTAGAGGCCAGTGGGGTCTCGTTCACTACTTTTCAGTTCTCTAGGGCTGCCTTCAGTTGGTTCGATGCTTACGAGAGGCGTAGGCTGGTCGGCGCAACACCCCTTACATGGCAGCAGTTCATCGGTCTATTCCTGGAGAGGTTTGTGCCACAGTCCCACAGAGAGGAGCTGCGCATGCAGTTCGAGCAACTTCATCAGGGTGATATGTTTGTGACGCAGTATGAGATGCGATTTTCGGAGTTGGCTCGTGATGCTATCTGGTTGGTTCCCACTGGCAGGGCGAGGATCAGGAGGTTTATAGGTTTAGTAGAGAATCGTGGTGGAAAGTGACTAATGTACGGATTGTATTTGGGATGGAGACTACGGCACTGAGGAAGATTGAATATGGCAGAAATGAATTACCTTGGAATGAAGATGGGTGTAAAATCTTGATTTTCATTATGGGATATGACGTGACTTCGAGTCTGGAATATATTGTCAGACTTTCAGTTAATGTCAATAGGGAATGAACGAACTTGTACAGTTGGTGGACGAGTATGGGCTCAGGAGGGTTACTGATTTTGTTGTAGTTACACCCAATGCAGTGTCATTGGAAGCTGTCGGCATGGAATTTCCACAGGTGGGTTATCTCCCGTGAACAGGTTAGCGGCTTCGTGATGTTGACGAAGCTTCTACGAAGAATTTTACTTACTACCCGGTAAAAGGTCGAATATGTGATTGTGACTGATGATTCAGAATGTTTATGAAATGTTTAACAAAAAATTGATTTCGAGAAATTTGCCGGGTTGACGGTGCGAGATCATGGTAATTGAGGAGGAGGAATCGTTGTGGGCTCTACATTATGTGATGGTAGCTTAAAGCTAAATGGGGAGCCCACCGTCTACGATTAGATCATGTTGGTGTCTGCATGTGTGGTTTATGGTTATCAGTGTATTAGTGGGTTATTATGATTAAGGAAAGAAAACATCAGGGGTAATTCGAGCTAAGGATTTGATGCATATGTATTATATTTCTCCTTATCGATTCAAGTTCTAGCAGCTTGTTGGAGTTTGATTATATTCGGGACTAGGTCAGAGTGGGTGACTCTCAACAACGGTCCTAGTGGGTTCAAGAATTAAAGTGCAGTGCCTAAGGATTTCGGGTCCGTTATGTGGTTAAGGATCGAGTTTTTGCAGTGGATTACGAACGGGACTTGGAATTTTCTATGTTATCATCGGGTGCATGGTGCAGTATTGGAGGAAAGGATAAAATAGCTTCGGATGCGCGGAAGGTCTTGCAGAATGGATGCACCAGTTGGAGATGCTATTGTGCGCGTAAGAAGGTATGAGATGATTTATGGGTATTGAGACGAGACGGTCTCGTGAAGTGGGTCACTCGGGAGAAGTGTTCTTGAGTTTCGTTATGATTCTTGAATAGAGCTACTATTATTTCTAAGGCAAGTCAAGAGTGAACTGGAAGAAGTTAGGTCGGTTAGTAATGGTTGAATCAGAATGATTGTGGCAATGATCAGTTCCTTCGAAGTGTGAAGTTATACATGTGATTCGTGGTTGTACTGCAGGCTCGGCAAGTCAAGAGTGAACTTAAGGTTTGTATTTTATGCGATTTGGGAATTCAATTGCATGTTGCATTGGTTCTTCTGAAATGAGCTAAGTGAAAGGATTTCTAGCCAATGAAGTATTTATCTACTAGTAGTTCAGGAGTTATGATGAATTCTGGTATTCTAGCATAGCGGCAGGATAGGTGCAGTGAGCGGCATGGGAATTGAAAGTTGAGGATCAAGGTTGCGGTTTGGTGTTGAAAGGAATGTCACGAGCTCAAATGAGTAGGGAAGAATTCAGATGTTCAAAGCCAAATGGCATTTTCTTTAGTGTCACCTGAGAACGGTGTCCCGTGTAAGAGGCTTTGTGTATTGATTTGCGGATTCTCAAATTGCTTTACAAAATTTGTAGGGTTGGTGGTATAAAGGTGCAGACCTTGCTATCTGGTACGGAAGTTCGTGTGAGCGTATTCCACGGACGAATTTGTATAAGTGTGGCATGTTAGTCACTTGACTATTAAGGATTGAAACCAAACATGGAGATTTTGGTACTATCGTTAATGTGAGGGTTTATGCCTGGAAGGCGCCCTCTTCCTTTAGTTATGGACTTTGGGAGATTATTCCAGATTGGGACGGTTGCTCGTGTGTTTCATGAATGGGGCCATTATGGATCTTTAGTAGGTTGTCGGCTCATTATGGTATGATCAGAATCGGCTTGAGGTTCGTTGTTAGGTGTAATGTGAATGTGTGCTCTACATCCGGTCGGATGTGTTCATTTAGCATAGCGTTGCTTATGGAGGGTCTTCGAGCGTTGGATGTTATTTTTGTCGTCAGCTATTCCATGTAATCCTCTATTATGCCATTTGGGTTTTGAGATGACTTGATTATACGCACGTGTGTTGTGGTCCAGTGTAGCTTGTGGTGTTATATGAGCAGGATGGCTCTCGAGATACAGGTCATTTATCGCACCTTAGTTGTGCTTGGGTTTTGTAGTGTATTGCGCTATCCGTCTCCCTAGGATTTGTATCATGCAATTGGCGTGCTTGTGGTTGATATTTGGGGATTTCGTAAGTATAAGCGTTACAGCTAGATGCGTGTTTTTCTTCTTGATTGTTATGTGCGAATTGGGTGGCAAGTCATCATGGGTATATTGTTTGGATCGGGTGGCACGCCACCACAGGCATGTTACGTGGATCGAGTAGCACTCCGCAACAGTGTCATATTGGATCGGGTTGTACGCTGCAATAGTGAGATATTGAGTACGGTTCCCTATATCTATTCTTATGTATTTTGTTTCTCATTCTCTGAGAAGGGTCATAGCGTCTGTTCGACCGCCTTATTCGTTACGTGGGCTGGGTAGTTTCTTTCTCCAGAGTTCATTTTCCTTATGTATCACATTCGAGCTTTTGGCTTATTGGCGCATTGTTGGCATCACATGAGATGCTTGGTCGATGTTTGAGATGGCTTATTGCCTGAGCAGCTTGTACTGGGTGAGACGCGGTTATTCGACTTGGGATCAATGCGATTTGAGTTATGTAGGGTATATTTAAGATAAATTATCATTATTCAGTTCAGAATGAGGTAATGGTTCTTCTCAGGAAGAGAGACTCCATAATTTATTAATTCGGCAGGTGGTTATGAGTTCCTACATGTCTCTTTCGTCGTGGCAGTACCGTGAGAATTGGAACAAGGCTTATATGTGTTATGGGGTGTATTGAGGGCATCAGATTCGTGAAATTATAGATATTGTAATCGGAGGATGTTATTATGGGCAACCGACTTATGTGGTACATGGTGTGATTTCAGCATAGGTGCATGATCATATTTTGGAACAGTGTGTGGTGATTGGTATAGTGTTTGAATTTTAGCAGCAGGTCTTGTAGAGAAATTCAGAGGTGAAATTTGGTTCTAAAGCTTATCGACTAAATAAAAGGGAGAATCTTTGGTCTGGCTCGAGCTAACATGCTCACTTGGGTTGTAGTGGCACGAGCAGGTGCACAGGGTGTTATACAGTGATTTTGGACAACTCCGGAGCAGTTCTTGGAACATTCGAGGATGAACGTATGTTTAAGTTGGGGAGAATGTAATGACCCGACCGGTCGTTTTGAGCTCTAGCGCATCGTTCGGCGGTTTGAAGCCTTGAATAGTTTCACTTCAGGTATTACGACTTGTACGCATGGTCGGAATCGAATTTCGGGAAGTTCGGAGTTAATTTGTAAAGAAAATTCTAATTTCGGAAGCTTTAAGTTGGAAGAGTTGACTAAGGTTTGAATTTTGGGTAAACGACCTCAGAATCAAGATTTGAAGGTTCCAATAGGTTCGTATGATGATTTCGGACTTGGGCGTATGCTCGAGTCGAGTATTGGATCACCTGGAAGTATTTCAGCGCTTATTATGGAAAGTTGGCATTTTGAAGGTTTAAGAATTTCTTAAGTTTGGTTTGAGGGGGACTTTTGTGTTACCGATGTCCGTTTGGAATTCCGAGCCTTGGAATAGGTTCTTATTGTGATTTATGACTTGTGCGCAAAGTTTGGCGTCATTCCGGAATATTTTGATATGATTCGGATGCATTCGTCAAAGTTTGAAAGTTTGAAAGTTTAGATAAAGATTTTGATCGTCGATTCGTAGTTTTGATGTTGTTTGGTGTTATTTGAAGCCTCGAGCAGGTTTGTGTCATGTATTGGGATTTGAGGCCTTGAATCGATGCAGCATTACTTGAAGTTTATCCAAGTATCTTTGCATTCGTTCCTCCTTTACTTCGAATGTCCCATTGACTTGATTCACCACAAGGAGGGAATCGCATTTAGCTTTGATCACTTAGGCCCCCAGGCTTTTAGCCAATTTGAGACCTACAATCATGGCCTCATACTGGGCCTCATTGTTAGTCAATTTCAAAGTTCTAATAGATTGCTTAACTACGTTACCCGAGGGCGGCTTCAACACGATGCTGAGTCCGAACCCCTTTGCGTTCGATGCACCATCCGTAAATAGGGTCCAGATCCCTGAGGTTGTCCTTGAGGTTAACAACAACTTTTTTTTGACCTCTCGTATTAAGATGGTGGTTCGGGGTCGATATTCAATATCGTACCCGTTAATTTCCACGGCGCATTTGGCCAATCGTCCCGGGAGCTCGGGTTTGTGCATTATATTCCTCAGTGAGTAAGTAGTCACGACATATATGGGATGGCACTAAAAATATGGCCTTAACTTTGTGGAGGCGCTTACCAAAACAAACTCCAATTTGTCCAGGTCTGGATACCTTGTTTCGGCCTCGCCTAGAGTCCTGCTAACATAATATATAGGAAATTACGTACCTTCTTCTTCCCGGACTAAGACTCCACTTACCGCTATCTCGGATACCGCCAAGTACATGTACAACTGCTCGTCTGCCTTCGGAATATGAAGCAAAGATGAACTTGAAAGGTACCATTTCAGCTCTTCCAAAGCTTGTTGGCACTCCGGGGTCCATGAGAAGTTATTCTTCTTCTTCAATAACGAGAAGGATCAATTGCTCTTATTGGAGGACCCTGAAATGAACCGATCCAGGGCGGCTATGCGCCCAGTTAGCCTTTGAACAGCCTTGACAATGTCTACCATGGTGATATCTTCTATGGCCTTGATCTTGTCAGAATTGATCTCGATTCCCCAGTTGGACACCATGAATCCAAGGAAATTTTCGGACCCAACTCCGAATGCGCATTTCTCCGGGTTCAGCTTCATATTGTATTTCTTCAGTATATTGAAGATTTCCTACAAATGTTCCAAATAGTCCTCTGCTCACAGGGACTTAACTAACATGGCATCAATCTAAACCTCCATTGATTTCCCTATTTGCTCTTCGAACATCCGATTTACTAAGCATTGGTAAGTGGCACCAACGTTGTTTTTAGTCCGAATGGCATTACGTTATAACAATAGGTGCCATTTTTAGTGATGAAGGAAGTATTTTCTTGGTCGCCTGGGTCCAACCGTATCTGGTTGTACCCGGAGTAGGCATCGAGAAAGCTGAGCGCCAAACTGTTTACCCTCAAAAGCGAATAACAATTAAATTGATAAGTAATTTTAAGGATATGCGGATTAATTCAATACAAATGATAAATTGCGTTAGATTAGACAGATAAATGATGTCATAAAGTGTCAAACCAATTGTGGGGTGGGGGGGGGGGTTGAATCCGGACTCAATAATAGCCTTAATGAAATGCCTGCCTTCGATCCCGGACTCACAATAATGAAGCACTGGTGAACAAAAATAAGAACTTTGAATAACAGAGAAAATGAAAGTATATTGCCTTGATATGCGTGTTACAATAGCTTTAATGAATAGTTAGACTCCCGTTTATTTAGTAGGGGAGTTTCACCCTAAGTACAATTTCATAAAAGGTAAAAATCTTCCGTTTTGCTAATCCCTGATGCTCTGCCGATACGTCCCAAGATTGACGCCGTAACACCCCGCTGAGCGCGGATATCACAGTCCTTAATTGATCGTGCTTGATTATCCGATAACGTCTTCCGAAGTTCAGGGATTCGAATCGGTCCTGGGGGCGTGGCTCCGATTCCTCCTAGGGCAGGTGTTTGCCTGGACCTCGGCTCGAGGAGTTTCTTACTTCGATTCCGACTCCTCACATTTACATTTCTGCTTCGTTTACTTCATCGAGAACCGAGGCATCCAAAAGGCTCGGTTTGCCCGTATACATAATTATATTATTTCAAATAAACAGTTTTAAATACGATGAATTTTATATGCCATTGTTAACACCGAATGAAAAAGGTGCAAATTTATTTGTTATGTATTTTATGTTTCTTTATTATTTCACACATGTTCATTGTTTTAGAACTTAAATAAACATATAAAATTATAACAATAATTATTATGGTTGGGGAATAGAAAGAAGATAAAATCCTCGAAGTGTAATGTCTAAGTTTTAAAATTATAAAATTATTTAATCATATTTTACTTTTGATTAACTACCGCGCGTAGAGCGGACAAATTAACTAGTTTAGGTTATAAAACTCAGAAAATCTAACACTCCATCATCCTAGGTTTTAAGAAATTGGGATTATATCTTTTCACCAAAAAAGTCCAAACCCAATAGTTTCTCTATGAAGTCCTTCATTGTTTTTTCTTCTCTTCCATCTATGTAATCAAAAGAAAAACTAAAATAATGTAAAAATAATTTAATTTGGGGTACAATATCTAGACTACAATAAAACATTAGAATATACTATTCAAACCAATACACCACAATATCCTAATGAAAAATATATTATTTAAATCAAACAAACTATAATATTCTAATTTGAAATATAATATTCAAACCGAAAATATCACAAAATTCTAATTTGAAGTATAATATTCAAACCAAAAATACAACAATATTCTATATTTTAATATGGTATTCAAATCAAACATACCACAATATTCTAATTTGGAATACAATATTCAAACCAACGTACCAAAATATTCTGATAAAGAATATAATATTTGAACCAAACACACCACAATATTCTAATTTACAATATAGTATTTGAACCATATATATCACAATGTTCTAATTTAGAATATAGCATATATTCAAACAAAATATACCTTTTTATTTTTATTAATTGTGTATATTCTATTTTACTTGCAATATTAACATGCTATATATAATAGTATACAATAAATAGTTTACTGAATAATTGTTTATTCAAGTATAGAAGAAAATAAGGATAAAGGTTCCCATAATAAAAGGCTTTGCTTAATGAAAAATATTTTTCTATTCTATAATTTTGGTCCAAATTTCAAAACGGATAGAGTGGGGGAGTGAATTTGCTTCATATAGATAATTTCCTTTGTCGCGCCCCTTTTTTCTCGCGAAATCGGGCTTCGACATGTGACAACTCTTTTAAGGAGGTATTAAAAGAGGAGAGTCGTCACCTAACAATTTTTAAGGTGCGTTAGGGCACCTATTTGCAAATAACTCTGTTTTAACTTGTCAACGCCACCAAAGATCGGGTAAGGGATCAAGTTACCTCAAAGAGAAGGTGCTAGGCACTCCTCGAGGTCCACAATTGTGGGTCCCGGCCGAACTAAAATTATATGGATTAGTCTATGTGATCAAGTAAGCAAAGAGAGTACAAAATCTAGGAATTTTATTACAAAGAGATCTTGAATATGGAGGAGCAACTATTTTTCCATTCTAATGGAAATGAAAGAAAACAAAGGGAGGGGGGGGGGGGGTCCTAAGTTTTTTATCCTAAAGGATCACCCCGTGAAACATAAATAATATTTCGTAACTCCCTTGAGGTAGGGTGTTACTCATATTATCCAGCAGGCACATGCTATCATCTCCTGCTACCCGATTACTATGTTAAAGTTATTTACCTAAGAGTGCTCTAATTCAATTCCACTACCCGTCCCATACCTATGGTCCAGGAGGCTTTGGACTTCTATTTAGGTAGTTCTAGACCTTATATAGGCTGCTCAAAAATGCAAAACTAGGCGACAAACAAAACACATATTGGACTTCAAATATGGCAGTTAAGGGCTCAAGTTTGCCTCCACACTTAAGCAACAAATGCATGCAAGACAAACTTCATGTTAAGCAATTTAGAATTAAGAAACTTAAATCCCTATAGACATGATTTCTACGTGACTATGCACTAAAACATACAAGAGGTTTCAAAGGCTAGGCGCTGCTCATAGACAGGATTATACGATTTGCATGCTAATTAATGAAATTGTAGATTTCCGATTATTAAGCCTGTTGTGTCTAGGTGACTCGTGCAGTAAGGAATAATGAAAGGACCATTGGGGAGATCCCAAAAGTTCATAATAAACCATATTGAGAGGTGCAGCATTGACTCTTATTAAGATGAAACAATGTTGTCCTATAGACAGAATCTCTAATGTTTAGCACTTGGAGCTGATTTTATCATTACACTCAACCGTATAGATATGTTTTCTACGTGAACAGTGCGATGCAGTAACGAATGAGATGATTAAACTCCTATAGTCATGGTTTCTAGTGAACAGTACGAGATAATAGCAAATGAGGTGACCAAAATCCTATAGACATGATTTCTAATGAATATGCTGAAATGAATTGAAATCAATGACATTTATTCCTATAGGCAGGTTTTCTAGTAGCACGTAGCAGTAAGCATAATTGCAGCACTTTGAATTCATGTTTGCTAGCAGACCGTGTGTGTGTGTGTGTGTTTCCATTAATGGCATAATTTCTATAGTGCACATAGTGATGGAATAGCATATATATAACAAGTAAATCATTGAGTCCTATAGGCATATTATCTACCCATTTGGTATGCAAATATTAGAAATCTACCCATTCCCCACTTCACTAACACCCCAATCGTTTATACAAAGTTATTACAGGCCCATTAATAAGTAAGATACAAATGTTATACAAATAATGACAATAGGCTGACAGCATGCCCAAAATGAAATACCCAACAGTGTCTGGGCCTTCATCAATTCTCACACAGCATACCCAGACTTCTAACAAGGAGCCGTATTCATCAACACAACCCCAGAATCCATAGAGGATCCCAAAGTCAATTCATATAACCATATTGCCAAGCATTGCATCATTTAAACCAAACGACTTAGATGTACAGCAGATAGTAGGAAGAAAGAGGCTGAATGGGGGTAGTTTAAGTTTCAGGGAATGACTAAGGACCCAAATCCTCGTGTGTCGGAGTTCACAAGGGCCTCAAATGGACCCCGAGCAGTGCTCACACTAGGAGGTCAGTAGTAAAACCTAGGTAGCCTTGGCTTTTAGCCGGCTAAGAATAAGAAGTTCAGAATAGCATAAGTAGCAAATGAGGATAATGAACAATGGATGAGGGACAGAACTGGGGGTACACTTATAACCTAAAGTAGACATAGCCAAGTTAAGCATACAGAGCAACGCATCAAGAAGGCCAGTTGATTCAGTAGGATTTCCATACATAGCAATGTATCACATAAACAACGACATTTTGAAAGAGTTGGGGAAGAAATAGGTTTGTATGGGTATACAGAGATTATCATGTACAAATGCATGATACTAAACCAGTTGAGACCTAAAAAGTCCAAATTAAGCTAAGTATGCATCCTAGTATCATAAGACAGACATATTAACTCTCATTAGGAAACATGACTGCATTGAGACATGATAGGGAGCACACATTATGAAAAAACCACACGTGGGAAGGGTCAGGGGAGAAACAAGTTTGCAGTCACAGATGTACAATACAAACAAGTTAAAACCTAAGAGATTATGCTAGACATACATCCTAGTGTCATGCTAATTAGTATTTAGACATGATGGGGGATGCACATTGTGACAAGCCAAATAATCACTGAAAGAATAGGATATCAGATCAACCATAGACAGGCTGGGGAACATATTTGCACAGAAGCAAGATCATAGAGAATGGTCTTAATACAAATTGAAACACATTGCACATGCAAGACAAATATTGCAGAGATTCAGAGCAGTGTGAGATAACAAGTTCATACCAAATAGCACATGTATGGATTCTGGTATTGACACAATAGACTAATTAACTAAAGAAGACCTAAGTTATGCCATAAAACAAAACGGTTCAAACAGGGCAGGGAAATCAAGTTGAGGTAACTGTTAAGATCTCAGTCAATCACTAATGGGGTATGGGGATCATGCTGAGTGACACAATAGTAGGGGAACATGTCATAATTAACACAGGAAGTTCTAGCACAAGTGTGATGAATTCACTATAGAGATTAAGGACAAAGCAAATAAGCATGTTTTAGGGAACATTCAGGCACCAATACACTGGCTAAATGAACTTAAGAGGGTCAGACTATCCAAGTTAGACTTAGGCAATATCAAAACTAGCAGCATTAGGAGGAAGTTAAATGCTAAAGAGACTTAGAACAAAGTAGAATTAATAGAATCGTGCACAAAATTAATCTAGAAAACATATTAAGCCATGGATTTCAGAAGTGAGAACACATGTAAATCAAAGACACATAGGGATGAAATTGCAAAAGTCAAGTGGCTTACCAGTTAACGGACAATAATAAAGAACAAAAGATCCACAAGAAGCCAGAAACATTGATGCGTCAAAGTTTCCAAAAGCTTTGAAAGAACCCCGAGCAATGCTCGCACCAAGAGAAAGTTCGAACAGTAGACACTCAGTGGCCTTGGCTTTCAGCCGGCCAACACAAAACACATAACAAGATAATGAAGGAATTAACAGAGAAAAGCTTCAAATTTTAGTGAGATTATATCGATCAGGTCCTCCTTCAAATGGGAATGGGGAGAGGTTTATATAGTGACAGAAATCGAACAAGTAAACAAGGAGAACTGCAAAATCAAACATAAATAAGAAAGTATTAACATGAAGAATAAATAAAAATTGGATTAGGAAAAAAATAGGTAAACCCTAGTTGACAGAAATCAAAGATTGGCCGGAAATCTTGGCTAATCGGACCCATATAGCCATGGTCTTGATGTATATGGGCTAGATATTGTCCAGATTCAAACGGTTGAAGTGAATGGGTAGAATTGGAGACATGGAGAAACACCCAGTAGCGGAGAAACACTAGTATGGTAAGTGAATGATGCGAGAATCCCATTATCGACGGGATTAGGGAAAGATTTGGAGAAGGCGGCGATTAGGGTTTTCTGGTGAGAGGAGGAGCATTTGAGGGCGGCTGGGTAGAGACAATGGGTCTCTAGGATTATGGGGTCGGATTTAAGAGAAGGGGTTAGTTTATTAGGGGCCGTTGATCATTTGAGATCAACGACCAAGATGAAAGAATAGGGTTGGGCGGGTCATTTAAATGGGTTACCGGTCGAGTTATTTTAAAAAAGGTGGTTTGGTTTTGGGCTTGGGTAATTGGGCTAATTGTGGTCCGAAAATTGGTTAAAATTAGGTATTATTTAAATACCCAAATTTATCAAAACAATTTATAAAAAATGCTTGATAAATAAATAACAATATTATTTATACATTAAAATGATTAAAAATAATAACTTTGTATTATAAAAATATAAAATACTATTTTGACACAACTAATATAAATAAAGAGCATTTTTGTACATATATTGGCTATTACTGCAAAATTGCGCAAATAGCTTAAAAATATTAATGTAATCACATAAAGTGGAGTGAAATATTTGAAACATGTATTATAGGTGCAAAATTAATAACTTTAAGTAGTTAAGTCATCATAAAATAATTTGACGAAGTAATCAATAAATATTCAAGCAATTTAAATACAGAAAAATCAATTTTAAAGCTCTAAATATTATAGGAAATTATAGAAAAATGGTTGTATAGATTTGTAAACTAAATAATGATGTAAAAATGCTGTTTATATATATATATATATATATATATATATATATATATAAAATATGAAGGAAAAATTGGGTATCAACAGCTGCCCCTTTTTACCCGAGAATGATGAAAGAGTTGTCGGGTAAAGAAAATGATGACCAATTTTGGCCGATTTAAGTGAGGGATGATGTGATTTGGCAAAAATGGGGGCCGAACCCTGGTTCCTGAGTTACCTACATATCCTTGGTGTTACGGGAATCAGGTCGTGTATAGTTCTGGATCCAACAATGAACGAAACCAATGGAGTTGTTATAGGAATGGTCGTATGTTTCGAAAAGGGTTCCTTTGGGTAGGATAGTATCAGATGAATTTATGCGAAGTCATGAATGCGAAATTTGAAATGTTATGGATGTATCACTGAGCAAATATCTAAACGGTCATAGAGTAAAAGGCGGGTAATTGATGGTGGTCGGTTATGTTTGAAATAATTGCAGGATGTGAACATTAAACGGAAACCGGAGCGAAGATTACTTCCGTTAGGAGAACGGTTACTTCCTGGATTGCCTGCAAAACTTAAAACACGATGCATGCAAGTATATATGGATTATTGCGAGAATTTAAACATAATTCAGATTCCCTTCGGACCATGAGGGTTGTCTTTGGACGGTGAGGATGGTGTCCTTAGACCATGACGTCCTGGTCCATGAATCATGTGATAAGGGATTCGCAGGCCATGAAATGATGTCCTCGGGCCATGAGAATGGTGCATCCGAACCATGACGCCTTTGAATAATGGTGTGCACTTTTAAGAGATCCTCGGGCCATGGAATGGTGTCTTCCGTCTATGAGGATGATGCCTTCAGACCATGACGCCTTTGGACAAAATGGCGATATTTCAGCCCATGAAATGCAAAATATGATGTTTGGCCGTATGCGAAGATGAGACAAGATAAGGCTTAGTCTTGGGTAAGATGAGGGCAATGCTTAGCCCTAGATGAGTAGAGGATAATGCTAGGTCTTAGATGGCGTAATGGAGATAGCATTTAATCACGAGGAAAAGGCAATGCTTAGCCTTGTGGAATTAGGGAGGCAATGCTTAGCCTCATGCAGGAAGAAGAGACAATGCATAGTCTCATGCAAGTAAGGGAAGCAATGCTTAGCTTCATGCAGGAAAGGCAGTGCATAGCCTTATGCAATTAAGGAGGTAGGGCTTATCCTCATGCAAATAGGGAGGCAGGTCTTAGCCTCATGCAAATAGGAGACAATGCTTAGTCTCATGCAAAGAAAGGCAGTACTTAGCCTTATGCAGTTAAGGAGGTAGTGCTTAGCCTTATGCAGTTAAGGAGGCAATGCTTAGCCTCATGCAAATAGGAGACAATGCTTAGTCTCATGCGTAAAAGGCGATGCTTAGCCTTATGCAGTTAAGGAGGCAATGCTTAGCCTTATGCAAATAGGAGACAATGCTTAGTCTCATACGGAAAAGGAAATGCTTAGCCTTATGCAGTTAAAGAGGCAATGTTTAGCCTCATGCAAATAGGATACACTGCTTAGTCTCATGCAAGGAAAGGCAATACTTAGCCTTATGCAATTAGAGAGGCAATGCTTAGCCGTATGCAAATAGGAGACAATGCTTAGTTTCATGCAGGGAAAGGTAGTGTTTAGTCTTATGCAAGAAAAATGATGAGTGACAGTGAGAAAGTAAAGTATTTCTTAGCTGGAAGTGCTTGCGTTTGGTAACTTGTCATCATGAAGGTAGTGATTCAATGTATCTGCGGGTATTGTTGTCTTATCGTGCCTACATCCAAAGAAAAATCGTGAGTTTTGTGGGGGGGAAGGTTGGTATTCGCTTTTGTCTTATGTTTTGCCTTTGCTCCTATCTTGAGGTCTGTTTGAGTTACCCCGGGTAGCATTTAGCTGTCATAGAAATAAAGTTTTCGAAAAATATCCATGCATTTGATAAACATAGTTATTTGAAATGTAGTAGTATGCGATTTCAAAATGTTTAGATGAATCGGTGATTGTGACATATTTTAGAGACATTGCGACCTCCTTGCTTCAGAATTTTGAGGGCAGTTTAAATGCAATACTTTGGTTGTTCCATGTATGGCAATGTCGGCTGAACTTGCTTTAGAATTTTGAGGGTCCTCCTCAAAATTCTGCCCCAGTTTTCTGATCATGGAAAAATGAAGATTTTATTAAGATGTGACCGAACCCACATGGCTGCCTACATATCCTCTCTTAAATAGGAATCAGGTCAAGCGTAGTTCAGTTACATCAGATGAAGAAATGTAAACAATCCTAAACATAGTATCTCTTGACTGCGTCTGAGTTGATAGGTTTTGGCCAAATTTCTCCGTCCATTTCTGCGTCTGAGTTGATACAGCTCCATTCATTTGTGGCCTGTATGCTGTGGAATTCTTATGCTTGATCTTGAAGGTTTCACACATGGATCTCATCAAATCACTATTAAGGTTGGCGGCGTTGTCGGTGATGATTGATTCCGGTACCCCAAACCGACAAACAATACGATTCCTAACGAAATCTGCGACGACCTTCTTAGTTACAACCTTGTAAGATACGGCTTCAACCCATTTTGTGAAATAGTCTATGGCCACTAGAATGAAATTGTGCCCATTTGAAGCGGCGGGTTCGATTGGACCGATGACATCCATCCCCAAGAGGAGAAAGGCCAAGGTGCACTTATTGCATTGAGTTCATTGGGTGGCACGCATATCATATCAGCATGTACTTGGCATTGATGACACTTTTGGACATACCTGATGCAATCTGTTTCCATAGTCATCCAAAAACATCCTGCTCTTAATATCTTCTTAGCTAAGACAAAGCCATTCATGTGCAGTCCACAAGTTCCGTCATGTATCTCTTCGAGCAATTTGGATGTTTCCTTCGCGTCGACACACCGTAATAATCCTAGATCTGGAGTCCTTCTGTATAGAATTCCTCCGCTTTGGAAGAAGTGGTTGGATAATCTTCGGAGTGTGCGTTTCTGAATATGATTTGTGTGCTCCGGGTACTCACCTTTTGACAAATATTCTTTGATGTCGTGGAACAATGGATTTCCATCCATTTCCTCTTCAATATGAATACAATAAGCTGGCTGATTATGAATCCCTACTGGGATAGGATCGATGATGTCTGGGTGTTGTATCATGGAAGATAAAGTGGCCAATGCATCTGTGAACTCTTGTACACAGTACAGATATGGTAATATCTTAGTGTTCTTCGTGGCCCATTCTCCTAGAACCTGATGTACCAGAAGGTCTGAATCTCCAATTACCAGTAATTCCTGAACATTCATGTCGATGGCTAACCTGAGTCCTAAGATGCAGGCCTCGTATTCTGCCATGTTATTAGTACATGGAAACATGAGTTTTACGGATACTGGATAGTGTTGACCCGTTTCTGACACTAAGACTGCTCCAATACCCACTCCTTTGAAATTCGCAGCCCCATCGAAGAACATTTTCCAACCATCATAGGCTTCGGTGATATCTTCTCCTACGAATGATACCTCTTCATTGGGAAAATACATTTTCAGTGGTTTGTACTCTCCGTCTATAGGATTTTCTGCCAGATGATCCGCCAATGCTTTCCCTTTGACCACCTTCTGAGTTACATAGATGATGTCGAACTCACTCAGTAGTATCTGCCATTTTGCTAACTTTCCCGTAGGTATGGGTTTTTGGAAGATGTATTTTAGCGGATCCATCCTTGATATGAGATATGTGGTATAGGCACAAAAGTAGTGCCTCAACATTTGAGCTATCCATGTCAAAGCGCAGCAGGTGCGCTCCAGCAAAGAGTACCATGCTTCATAGGGTGTGAATTTTTTACTCATATAATATATGGTCTGCTCTTTTCTTCCCGTCTCATCTTGTTCTCCCAAGACACAGCTGAAAGCCCCATCTAGTACAGATAAATAGAGTTACAGAGGTCTCCTAGATTCCGGTGGGACCAGAACAGGTGGTTTGGATAAATATTTCTTGATCTTGTCAAAGGCTTTCTGGTGCTCTTCAGTCCAACTTGTTGCAGTATCTTTCTACAACATTTTGAAAATCGGTTTACAGATCACAGTTGAGTGTGCTATGAAACGGCTGATGTAATTGAGACGCCCTAAGAAACTCATCACATCTTTATTGTTCTTCGGAGGTGGCAAACCTTGGATAGCCTTGACCTTTGACGGGTCTAGCTCAATTCCTCGGCGGCTGACAGAACCCTAACAGTTTTCCAGCAGGGACTCAGAAGGCACACTTTGCGGGATTCAGTTTCAGGTTGTACCTTCGAAGTCGATCAAAACATTTCCTCAAATCCTCTATGTGATCTGTACCCTTTTTAGATTTGATGATGACATCGTTCACGTACACCTCTATCTCCTTGTGTATCATGTCATTGAAAATGGTTGTCATGGCCCTCATATAAGTGGCTCCAGCATTCTTTAGGCCAAATGACATCATTTTGTAAAACTATGCTCCAAATGGTGTAATAAAGGCTGTCTTTTCGGCATCCTCTTCATCCATCCAGATCTGATGATATCCCGCGAAGCAATCCACAAAGGATTGAAGTTCATGCTTGGCACAGTTGTCAATCAGTATGTGTATATTAGGCAAAGGGAAATCATCTTTGGGACTTGCTCTATTTAAATCCCGATACTCGACACACACTCTGACATTCCCATCTTTCTTTGGAACCGGCACAATGTTAGCCAATCAGGTTGGATATTCAACCACTCTGAGAACTTTGGCTTTGATTTGCTTGGCGACTTCCTCTTTTATTTTCAAACTCATATCTGGCTTGAACTTTCTGAGTTTCTGCTTTACCAATCGACACATAGGGTCGGTAGGTAGTTTATGAGTCACTATGGACGTGCTCAAACCGGTCATATCATCGTAGGACCATGCAATAATATCCTCATACTCTTTCAAAAATTGGATGTATTCTTCCTTCTCTGACGGCGATAGATGAATGCTTACACGCGTTTCCTTAACTGTTTTGGAGTCTCCCAAATTAACTGTTTCAGTCTCATCCAAATTGGACTTAGACTTGTTTTATAAATTTTCCACTTCTCTGATGATTTCCCCGAGTATTACATCCTCTTCCATATACTCTAAATCACTATCCTTACGTTGCGTTGTCTCATTACATGTCACAGTCGCAAGTTCGTCGGGATAGGTAATAATAATACTATAGAGAAAAAATGTAAAGAATAATAATAAAAACTAAAAATAACAATGCATTAGATAAATCTTTAAAACGTCAAACAAGTACGGCTCGATGACTCGAGCAATGATTTCAAACAAAATATGTTTAAAACAAAATACTGAAAATGTCGTAGATGCTTATAAAATTGCTTTCAAAAATAAATGATGCTAATTGCCAGGCTACCCAAGAACTCGACGGGCCCTTGATGGTGCAACAGTTCAGTTCTTGAGAACAGCTCCCTTCTCCACGATTTGAATAATAAGGTCTTCCTCCTCCTCCTCCTCAACTATCGCACGGCAATCCATGTCTTCATCATCTAGAAACAAATTCCTTATGCCAGCTAAAACTTCATCTTCTTCGGACCCCCACATCATGTCAGCTTGATGAATGACTGGTGCAAATATGGTACTTGTTGTTATCATATCTTGGCGATCGACTAAGCAATCAATCATGGCTACTTCATCTAATCATGCTGAGATAATCGCTATTCATGAAGCAAGTTGAGAATGTATATGGTTGAGGTCTATAATACATCTTATTAGAGACAAATGTGATTTGAAAAGTGACAAACTACCCACAATTTTGTATGAAGACAATGCAGCATGCATAGCCCAATTGAAGGGAGGATTCATAAAAGGAGATAAGACAAGGCACATTTCACCAAAGTTATTTTTCACACATGATCTTCAAAAGAATGGTGATATCAATGTGCAACAGATTCGTTCAAGTCATAATTTGGTTGATCTGTTGACTAAGGCATTTCCAACCTCAACATTTGAAAAGCTAATATACAAGATTGAAATGCGTCGTCTTCGAGACATTAAGTGATGTTTACAGGGGGAGTAACTATGCGCTGGACTTTTTTTTCTTAACCAAGGTTTTGTCCCACTGGATTTTCATGGTAAGGTTTTTAACGAGGAAACAAGTAATGCGTATTACATATAACTATGTACTCTTTTCTAGTAAAATATTAGTAAAGCATATTTATTTTACATGGACATCCAAGGGGGAGTGTTGTGAATAATTTAAGATAGTGGATGCCCATGTTGCTATGTAGACCCATTTCCCTTATTTTTTGATGGAGTGCAAGATCACTTTTTAGGCTTATAAATAGCCTTGTATCCTGATGGAGAAATTGCACACAGAAAAGAAAGAAAGAAAAGAGTTCTCTCATCCCTTATATAATTTCTATTCTTCTTACTTTACTTTGCTATATTGCTTTTATTTTATAACAATTTGAACTTTATTTGACTTACTACCTTTATGGGCTATAAAGAATTTATTGGATCATTCAAGAATGTTAAGTCCAAACTTTAAATAATACTTTTAAAGTTAAAACTCTGAATAAGTTTAAGAAATATTTTTAAATTATATTACAATAAATATTTTTATGCATAAAATATTTTTTTAAATAGTATAAAGGCAATGTTGGGTTGGTTTGGTTTCGGTTTGACTTTTTTTAGTTAGAACCAAACCAAACCAATTATGGTCGAGTTTTTTTTTCAACACCAAACCAAATCAAACCAAACCACAATCGGGGTTGTTTTCTCGGTTTGACTCAGATTATCGGATTGGTGTGGTTGATCGGATTTCTTTGTACACCCCTACTAAGAAGGAAACAAATATAAGAAGAGCAAAAACAAATTGGTCATCGAGAGTTCAACAGTCATTATTCTTTCAATAAACTTGATGATTCTGAAGTTATTCACTCATAAGTATAATTAAAAATAGCAGTAAAAAGGTAGAACCTGATTTTGTTACTTTCTTCTTGATCTATCTCATTGACATTGGTGTAGTGAGGTCGAAGTAATTGTATACATATTTTCAACCCCAAAATCATTTATGTATGTAACAACCCGGCCGGTCGTTTTGAGTATTACAGCCATGTTCCCCCATTTACTGCTTATCCTGTGTTCAATTATAATTATGTGACTTGTCGGGGAGATTTCAGAGTGAATTGGAACAATTAGTTCCAATATTTAAAGCTTAAGTTGGAAACAGTTGACAGGATATTGATTTATGTGTAAACGACCCCGAAATAAAGTTTTGATGATTCCAATAGCTATGTATGGTAATTTTGGATTTAGGAGTGTGTCCGAAAAATTATTTGAAAGTCTGTAGTTAAATTAGGTTTGAAATGGCAAAAATAGGAAATTTAAAGTTTGGAAGTTTGATGGGGAGTAGACTTTTTTATATCGGGGTCGGAATCCGGTTATGAAAATTTTCATAGGTCTGCTATGTCATTTATGACTTATGTGCAAAAATTTGAGGTCAATTGGACTTGATTTGATAGGTTTCAGCATCGAATGTAGAAGTTGGAATTCGTTAGTTTCATTAGGCTTGAATTGGGGTGCGATTGATAGTTTTAATTTTGTTTGATGTGATTTGAGGCTTCTACTAAGTTCGTATTATGTTTTAGGACTTGTTGGTGTATTTGGTTGAGGTCCCAGGGGCCTCTAGTGAGTTTCAGATGGTTAACGGATTAAAATTTGGACTTAGAACAAAGCTGGAACTTGCTGCCCACTGATGCAATCGCACCTGTAGAACTTTTCTCGCAATTGTAAGCTCGCAGAAGCGAGCCTGGTTGTGCAGAATAGAAAACTGGCATGGCAAGGGCAGGGATCGCAGATGCGCATGGCTGACCGCAGAAGCGAACGCGCATCTGCAAAGGTTCCACCGCAGAAGTGAAAATGGGGGGGGGGGGGGGGAGGGGTTGAGCTGCTTCCCAGAAGCGAGTCTGCAGAAGTGCCTTGAGATGCAGAAGTGTCGAAGACCTCGCATTTGCGAGAGCACAGATGCGAAAACATTGGCAGTGTTAAAACGAGGGGTTATGATATTCTTTCTCATTTTTGAACTTCAAACACACGGTTTGGGGCTATTTTTCAGAGGGATTTCACGGGAATTCTTGAGATAAGTCACTTGTGACCATTTTTAGTCAATAATATTGAATTATCATTGAGTATTCCGACTAGATTACGTGTTTTTGAGGTGTAATTCGAGAATTTAGGCCTAGGGATTTCAAAATAAGAATTTAAGATTTGGATGTCGAGTTGATGCCGGAATTTGGTAAATTTGGTATGGTTGGACTCGTGGTTAAATGGGCGTTCATATTTTGTAACTTTTGTCGGGTTCTGAGTCGTGGGCCCTACTGTTGATTTTTGAGTTGAATTTCGAATTTTAATTGGAAAATTTAGTATTTTCATATGGAATTGATTCCTTTAATTCGTGTTGACTGTATCGAATTAATTATGACTAGATACGAGGCTTTCAGAGGCAAATCCATGAGGCAAGGGCATAGTGGAATAAAGAACTCACACGGTTTGAGGTAAGTAACATTTCTAAACTTGGTTCTAAGGGTATAAACCCCGAAAATACGTGTTATGTGATTTGTTTGGAGGTGACGCACATGCTAGGTAATGGGCGTGTGGGCGTGCATCGTAGAAATTGTAACGTAATTGATTCCGTGGAATTGTGTAGTCAAATAATCTTGGCATTATCCATGTACTTTCATGTGTTAGAGAAATTGAGCTGAGACTGGTATTAAATATCATGTTTAGGCTATGCGCCTATATTTTGGGACCCACAAGGGTTGTGTTGCTGTTGAATTATTTGTTTAAATTGTAATTGTGTACTTAGGCATATCCATCATTTGCATATCATATTTCACTCTCTATTGTCATTCATTAATACATCATATCATCATGTCGGGCCGAGTTTTGTGTCATTGTGAGCCCGAGAGACTGCAGATTTTGAGCAATATTTATGTGATTAGGCTGAACGCCGTAACATGCTTTTATTTATTTATTTATTTATTATAGCGCTTGGGCTGAAAGATCCCCTTCGGAGTCTGCACCCCCACAGTGAGCGTAGTTGATATTATATTTGAGATGGAGTTCCCTAGGCATGGAATTGCCTTATTTTATTTATATATATATATATATGGGATGGAGTTCCCTAGGCATGTAGTTGCCTTATTTATTTCTATTTGGGATGGAGTTCCTTGGGCTGGATTGGCCTTATATAGTACTGAGTAACTGAATGTCAGTGATATATATATATTTATATATATCTGGCCTTATTTATTTCTTCATTAATGGTTGACTACTTCTATTAATTCAATAAATGTTAGGCTTACCTAGTCCCTAAGATTAGCTGCCATAGGTTCTACTAGTCATAAGCGCGTATAGTAGAGTCTTGCGGATCAGTATGGAGACATCTGTACTCATCATCGAGAGGCTACTGAACTATTAGGACAATTTCACTTTTTTCATTCATATCGTGCGAGTTTATTGATCTTGGTGTTTGAAATTTTATCATTCTATTCTCTCACAGATGGTGAGGACACGAGCTGTAGTTACTGATGATGCTGCCCCCATAGCAGGTGTCGCTAGGGGCAGAGGCAGAGGCCGAAGAGGAGCACGTGTCGCAGCTACGGCACCTACCAGAGCAGTAGTTGAGGAGCAGCCAGTAGCTCTGGTTGGGGGACAGGTACCGGAGGTGCCTGCTGTTTCCCCCGCACCTCATGAGACTTTAGCATAGTTCCTGAGCATGTTTGGTACATCGGCTCAGGCGGGGTTGATTCCTGTTGCAGCAGATACTTCACAGACCGGGGGAGGAACTCAGACTTCCTCCGTCTGTACTCTAGAGCAGCGAGTTCACGTTGGTCAAGTTCCAGGTGTCATGGCGACACAACCTATGGTCCCAGTTCAGCCCGCGGTTAGGGCAACAGCATCCGAGGAAGAACAACTTAGACTTGAAAGGTTCAAGAAGTATGACCCTCCTACTTTTAGTTGTTTGGCATCAGAGAGTGCACATGGATTTCTAGAGGAATGCCATCGCATTCTCCGCACTATGGGTATTGTGGAGACAAGTGGGGTTGTTTTTACTACATTCCAGCTTATTGGAGCGGCCTATCAGTGGTGGCGAGCATATGAGTTAGGTAGTCCGGTCGAGGCAACTTCACTCACTTGGACTCGATTCTCGGATATGTTCTTAAGGGAGTATGTTCCCCAAAGTCTCAGAGATGCATGGCGCGCAGAGTTTGAGCAGTTGCGCCAGGGTTCTATGACCATGTCAGAGTATACGGTCCGGTTCAGTGATTTGGATAGGCATGAACTAGCCTTGGTTGCTACTGTTCGAGAGCGTGTTCGTCGATTTATTGAGAGGCTCAACCCCTGTATCAGATTTAGCATGGCCCAATAGTTGGAGATGGACATCGCATACGAGCAGGTGGTGGGGATCACTAGGATATTAAAAGGGATGTTGACTTAGGAGAGAGAGGACATGCGTGACTAGGAGAGAGAGGACATACGGGGTCAGGAGACAGAGGTAAGGGAGGCTAAGAGGCCTCGTAGACCGGAGAGATATACGGGTCCTTATTTGGGAGGCAGGGCATGACATGGTAGAGGTTTTGTGGGTTAGCTAATTCATTTTGCACTTCAGGCTTCGCCTGGTGTTTCAGGTATCCATAGGTCTCAAAGTACCCGTACCGCACAGTTTCCATAGCCACGTTAGCAGAGAGGTTGCTTCGAGTGTGAAGATACCAGCCACATGGTGAAGGATTGTCTCAGACTCCGGACAGATGCGTCACGGCGAGGTAGTCAGGCTATGAGTTTGGTTCCAGCTGTTGGTGCTCCTACACAGCCAGCTTGGGGTACAGGTCAGGCGAGTAGAGGGTGCCTAAGAGGGGGAGGCCCAGCCCATTGATGTGATTCCTATAGTAGGTCTGAGGCAGTTACACCAGATGAAGTAATGCATGTATGGTTTCGATTTATTATAGAGGAGCATCATTCTTATTTTATTTTGGTTATGCTTACTAAGGTGAGTCATCCTATTTTTGCTTCACCTATGGGTGAGTTTTATGATTTAGTACTTTGCTTATGTGTTTACCCCTGTTGGGAGATTCTATGGTGGTAGTCTGTGTCTATCGTTTGTGTTCATTCATTATTGAGAGTTATGAGACTAAGGGTGACTCTGTGTTCCTAGTTTCAGTAGTTTTGATATGAATTCTGGGTGATGGGTTACGATTTGTGATTTTAGATGCTTTATCGGTGTGAGAGTTTAGTATGTGATTGGATTTTATCGGCAAAATTGAATTAGTGGAAGGTTTCAGTTGGTATGATGTGTATTTGACTTGCGATTCTGAGTTGAGGGTGAGACCCATGCGGTATCATGTGTTTCGAGGTGTTGAACCGCGCTGTGTGCCATAGTGTAGTTATATCAGGATGAAATCCTTGTGATTTGTTCATATACTTTTGATTCTTCCTTATTAAATTGATTCGTAGAATGGTACTGATAGGGGGTTGTGCCTGTCGGGCTTGTTTGATATTTCTATTATGTGTCCCCCCTGCATATTTAGCTGTATTTGTGTCGTGCTTACTGGATTTTAGCTTGCGAGGTGTGTGCCAGGTGGCATTAGATGTAATTTGTTGATTCGGGTAAATAATTGTGAGGTCTTCATGTTTATTACGTCATTGTCAGTGTTGTGAAGATTTGAAACAGGGTTCTAATGGATGTGAGTCTAATTGTCGGTGCTGGACATGGTTATGGGTCGCTGATGTGGCTAGGGTTGTTAAGATTTGAAACAGGGTTCTAAATGTGTGATGTGTTACGTCGCGTGGTTGTGACCTATGGGCATGGGCATAAGTTGTCGCAACTGGTTGAGGTTGGTACCGTGTGTTAATACGGGAATCAAGTGTTTTTGGTAATGATGGGATGGTAAAGAGTTTGGTTCTAAGGCTTATTGGTATTGTGGAAGGGACAAAATATCAGTTGAGAGGGTGTTGTCGGGCCTATGTTAATTGGGGTGATGTGGGATCACCCGTGGGTGTATGCAGGATGAATACATTCCGCGATTTGGTGACTTCTGGGCGATCCCTGGCATATTCCAGGACGAACATTTGTTTAAAAGGGGGAGAATATAATGACTTGACCGGTCGTTTTGAGAATTTAAGTCTCGTTCGGTGGCATAAGGTCTCGAGCAGTTTCGCAATGTGTATTATGACTTGCGTGTGTGGTCAAGATTGGTTTTTCAGATGATTCGGGGTTAAATTGAAAGAATAATTTCTATTTTGAAGTTTAAATGAAAAGAGTTAACCGGAGTTTGAACTTTGAGCAATAGTTTTGTATGGTGAATTTGGACTTAGGCGTGCATCCAGATTTGGATTTGGAGGGTCGTACGGTAATTTGAAGCATTTCGGCAGAAACTGGAAAGTTGAAGTTATTGGAATGTTGAAGGGTTTGATTGAGAGTTGACTTGCTGATATCGGGGTTGGATTTCAATTCCGAGAGTTAGAATAGCTCTGTTATGTCCTTTGGGACTTGCATGCAAAATTTGACGTCATTCCGGGTTGGTTTGGTATGTTTCGGCATGAGTTTTGGAAGTTCGAAGATTTGAAATTTCATAAGTTCGATTCATGGTGCGATTCATAGTTTTGAGGTTGTGTTTTGTGATTTGAGACCTCGAGTGGGTTCGTATTATGTTACGGGACTGGTTGGTGTATTTGGACGGGGTCTCAAGTGGCTCGGGTGAGTTTCAGACGAGATTCAGATAGCTTAGAGCATGTTGAATGAGGTTAGTTAGAACCTGATGCAATTGCACCTGTGAAATTTTGACCGCAGGTGCGTGACCGCTTTTGCGGTATTCTAGTCACTTCTGCGACAAGGGGAATGACCATGTCTTGCTGCTTCTGCGTCTAAAAGATCACACATGTGATGGGCCTCGCTTCTGTGGCCTCATTTGCGCTTCTGCACAGTCACAAATGCGACGTGAAGTTCCGCAGGTGCGGTCCTTTGCCTGGCTGCCTGGTGCGAGCCTTGTTTCGCAAAAGTGAGAGCGCAGATGCGCTTCCTCGTCCTCAAATACGGCAGTCCTGAGCAGAATCATATAAGTCGAGGGGTCCTGAGTAGAATCATATGAGTCTTATCTATGCTTTGAAGTTATTTTGGCTAGATTTGAGCCATCCGGAGGTTATTTCACTCGAGAAGTTCATTTTGGAGTAGCGGTCTATCTTCTTTGGGGAAAACTACCCCTTAGGATTTGAGTCTTTTTATGCTAATTGTGTCATGTGAAGCCCGCGTACGCGAGGTGACGATTACGTGCTTGAGCTTATTTGTGGAAAGTTGTCCGTTTAGGGTTCTTAGGCTTTTATGTTCATTAGATATGAAGTTGTTCTGTTACGTTAAATCCCCATTTACTAGTTTCACCTCTACATGTCTTAATTGGAATTAATTGCTTCATGTTCCACTCTTATTGCCTATTTGACTCTTGTGTACCTTAACTGAAGTTGCAACCTCTTCGACTGCCATGCTACCTTTTCCTAATTGCTTATCCTTAATTGAAATTGTTGTATCTCTTTCGTGGTTGCTCCACCCTAAATGACGTAGTTATCCTTTATCATAGTTGCCTCATCCCTATTTGGAATTATTGACTCACATTATCTTCCTTGTTGTCGAACTGTACTTTGTGGAACCGTTGATACATATTATTTCTCCCTTGTTGAGCTATTCTTATTGTAACTAGTATTCTTTATTGCATTTATTCTTTGTGAGTCCGTCTACCGTTTCTATGTGTTCGAAAGCTCTTGAATTGAATTACTTGTCGTATTCCCGTGTATTGTTGTGGTTGTCGCTGTTGTACTCAATTTGTTGAGCCAAGGGTTATTGTAATATTGTGATCTTGGAACGTGATATTGTTGGGAGGTTTATGTCGGGTGTTTGCATAAGGTTTCTGTCGTACTACTGTTACTATTGATATTTGCATATGCGGCGTAACAAGGCGGGCTATGTATATATGTGGGTTTGTGCATGTGGCGAGACAAGGTGGGCATACTATTATGCGCGTGCGGCGAGACAAGGTGGACATTTACTTTATTATTGCGCACATGGCGAGACAAGGTGGGCTATGTTGGGGATTGACTTGTGATGACTTGTTATGGCCTGGGGGCATTGTTGTTGTTGATATTTGTGTAGTGGCGTGCCTAAACTGTGTGAGCTTTTAACTTGTGCAAATTTTGGGATTGTTCTTACGTGCCGTTTATTTTCTCTACTCTTACTAGTTGGCCTGAACTGTGATAGAACAATTGTACAAGAATACACGTAGTTAATCACCCCTATTGGTTTAAAAAGATGGACCCAAATGTTATTGACCCTTCCTACACACCCTCATCTACTTGCCATCTATATGAAAATGGTTCTATTGGTATGTGCGTTGTCCATGTAGTTACCAGTTGAAATGAGGGCCCAAGATGACAACTGTTTAGGGTTCACGAGGTAGGACTCATGAATTGTGATTATTTTTAGGATTGGTACCTCGCGGGGATTACTGGATAAACCTCGCGCGAAAGCGGGTATTCTTATCGAGTTGCTACTTGTCTTTCCCTTATTTGTATTCACGGATTTAAACTGTGTTCAGCTTACTCTGGTGTGTTATTACTTATTGTGCCCCGCTGC
Organism: Nicotiana tomentosiformis; assembly: GCF_000390325.3. Classification (NCBI taxonomy): domain Eukaryota; kingdom Viridiplantae; phylum Streptophyta; class Magnoliopsida; order Solanales; family Solanaceae; genus Nicotiana; species Nicotiana tomentosiformis. Next base: position 84,376,518 of record NC_090812.1, on the reverse strand, counting down.
TATTGTTGCTTCTATTTCCTATTGTGAGCACCGTGTTACTGTTATCGTTATGCGTAGTTCTGTAGAGATATCGTACTCTGTTAGTTCTACACATATACTTGTCCAGGTTATTTAGTGTAGTAGGTGTCTTGACTGTCCCTCGTCACTACTCCACTGAGGTTACTCTTGATACTTACTAGGTACCGTTGTGGTGTACTCATACTACACTTCTGCACATTTTTGTGTAGATACATATATTTCAGAGTCAGTCGATCACTAGCTAGCTGTACAGATCCTACTGTGGAGACCCAAGGAAAATCTACTATTGCGTTCAGAGGCCTCAGAGTCACCTTATATTATTGTATCTACACTATTTATTCTCTATTTCCTTCTTTTTTTTTTTTTTGCAAATATACTACTAGTTGTAGACCTAGTAGCTTATATATATAATAAGTCCCAAAAAAGTGGGATAATGTTACACAATGTTCAAGTAAACGAAAAATAAGGAAACAAAGAAGCTAATGGCCATTGCTACCAAATACAATGTAGCAGTAGCATAATGAAAAATTGAAAATTACAAAGTTATTAATTTGAAACATCCAATTGTTGCCGACGACAATGAATTCACATTCCAGTTGCATAAAATTCCTTGTAGCACATACGAAGCTCTCACCCGACACCATTTGTTGCAATCCAAAGGAATAGGTATGTATAAATCCATTAGTTGTAAAGCAGATCAGTTTGGACATCTTCATTTTGGGTCTGCATTAATTCAGCACCAGTGTTGGTACAGAAAATAGTCATTTGAGATTTCTTTGCGTCTGCTCTAGTGTGCAGTGTTATGTTATGACCAGTGAACGAGGCAGGACAGTTGATACTCTAAGGAAAGTCTTTGAACAATTGAAATTGATTCAAAAATCCAATGATGTAATCGAATTATATGTTTCCCTCTGTTGATGCAGCAACCCCAGACTGAGCATTATATAACGCTAATACCATTGATTGTTGAAACATCTCCAAACAGAAAAAATACATTCTTAGAGAGCCGAGCATTGTATGTCTCCTCAATTGTAGCTTCTTCAACTGTCTGCTCAAGTATAGTTGATTGCTGGATAAGCCAAGTAGCTTGAGAATGAAGGTATGTAGAGCAGGATCCTTGATAAAGTTGTGATAAAAGTGATACATCTGTTGGAACTTGAGCTCCAGTCCAAGCAGATGCCCAACTAATCCGAGCCTATGTCTGAAACCTGCAAAATGAAGCAAACAAGTTAAGAGGAAAGATTTTACTCCCAGGTTCTTGTGTTTTCTGGAAGTAGTGAGGTATATTGGGTTTTGAGTTGTGTAGCAGTGCTGTGGATGTTGTTCAGCTGGTATTTTGTTGTTGTAGGTCATCAAACCACCCCCAGATTGAGCATGATGGTCCGCTAATACCACTGGAAGTAGTAAGCTCGTACACAACCATTTAGAACCTCCCAAGCCACAGCAGTAAGAGTCAGTTCAGTCATAACCAAGCAAAAGGTGCCTGGTGTATTCCTCTGTGAATATCTGGAAAGTAACTTCACATTCACTGATGTTGTGTAATGCTGTCGATGCTACTTCTCATTTGAATTCTGCACTTTTAAATAATACTGGATGACATGATGATATTGTTGGGTATCGGTTGAAGTAGTTGTGAGCTTCTGGTGGATTGTTTTGGTAGCAGCTATAGTTGTGATAAAAAGGGGTGTGAGCAATATTGGTCTGTAGATGTCCTGCTGCTTTTGATGATGCTGCAGTGAGTTATGTGCTAGTGATGTTCTGCAGCAATCTGTTGAGAAAGGGGAGCTGACAAGCTAATGGTGACATGGTAATACCACTATGAAGTTATACTGCTTCAAACAAACAGTTAACACCTGCAGAATAAAAGCAGTAATATAAAGTGATGTGCAGTAACAATTTAGCTTGATCATCCTTTGGACTACTCTACCATTAGCATGTTCATAGAAGCACACTGTCATTTGGAGCTCCACTGAATAATATAGGACATGTCTGTGTATTGTTGTACTTGAGCAACTACAGCAAAGTTGATGCCTTTCTATTCTCATGTGTCCATAACATTTAGGTGTAGCTGTTGGATGCTTTTCTTCCAGTGGGGCAGAATTCTCATAATTTTGTCCAAATCTATTCAGCCATCTATTGAAGTTTGTGTACTTCAATGCAAAATGCTTTGGTGTTTGAATTTATAGCAGGTCATTGATTTGAAAACTGAGGTAAAGTCTATGTTTAATCTTGTTATGCTTTATTCTAGCAAAGCCAACCTTGGGAAGTATTTCTGTTTCTTGCGACCCTAATCCTCAGATTAGGTATTTGACTCTTGTCTTGATTTATTAATGTCTTTCCAGCTGTAGGAAATTCATTGAATGATTTGAATTCTAATGCACCTGCAAAAGAGAAAACGAGGTTAGGAAGAAAATCAGCCACAGTGTTTCCCTCCCTAAAGGTATGCTGAAAAAGTACGTTGAACTACCCCTTCATTTTCTTAATCTTCTTGACTTCTTTTGATATGCACCAGGGCACCTTCCATTCTCCTTAAATGGTTTTCTTTATCACTATTGAGTCAGTATCAATGACCAGAGGATGTAATTCCATTTGAAAACAATATGAAAACCCTTCCATTATTACCTTTGCCTCTGCGGCCATATTAGTTGTAATCCCTATCTGTTCTGCTTTTGCAAAGACCACATCACCAGCATAATCCCTCACACAAAAACCACATGAGCTTGGGCCAGGGTTACCCCTAGAAGCGCCATCAGTGTTGCACTTGAACCATCTCTCATTAGGAAACTGCTAGGTAATTCTTTTGGTGATAACAACCGGTTTATAAGATTCAAAAAACCTAATCATATCCAGCCAAAGAAGTGGTATACTTGGTATCCAATGAAACCTTAGTTTATCAAGATTATGAAGTGTATTATTAATCTCATGCACCACCCTTTTAACGGAAACTGTTTTTCCTCCATGTTTTATAGAGTTCCTCCTCTTCCAAAGTTCCCAAGAGATAATTGTTCGTGCAGCCTGGAAAAGTGGCTTAAGCTTAGAACAACATTCAGCATTCCACCAAGCTCTAATAACCTGGTGTATCTGTATCATGTTGTCCACGATTCCAGCAGCCTGTAAAAACTACTTCCACACTTGTAAGGCAGATGTGCTTGAAAGAAAAATATGTTATAATATTTCTTCCTGTAGTGGAAAGCAACACCAACATTTTGAAATAATTTGATATCCATTTCTCCTCCATAAGTCATCTGTTGCCACCTTGCCTCTCCATAATCTCCATAGGAAAAATGAAATTTTGAAGGGTAATCCTTTTGTCCATATTGAATTTTGTTCTGGATTTGCTGGTTCTCTATGCTTCAACATGTGCCATGCACTCCCAACTGTAAATTTACTTGATGGCGTTGGCATCCATATAGGTGTGTCCCAGCAATCATCTATATTTTCAAAGTGTACTTTTTGCCTGATGTGGTCGGCTATATCCACTGGAAATGTTTGATCTAGCATCTGATCATCCCAACCATTTTCTAATCTTAATTCTGACACTTCCTGTAATTCTTCGTTGATGTCGAACTGTGGTGGTACCTAATGATATAGAGCTCCAATTACAGTCCAATTTTCGTGCCAAACATTTGTTGAGCCCCTATTTAATTGCCACGGGATTTCATGCTCGACCTCATCTCTTGCTTGTAACATTTTCCTCCAAACATGTGATTCCTGCCTGAATTGCACGACAGTAGGAATTTTCTTCTTATAATATTTATTCCACATGAAATTTGACCACAATGACTTCGATGTTCTGAATTTCCACCACAACTTTGCGAACAATGACTTTGAGATGTCAAACAGTGACTGAAACCTAATCCTCCTTCTTCAGTAGGGAGACACAAGTTTAGCCATTTTGTCCAGCGCCTGCTTCTGCCTTCATCATTGGAACTTCAAACGAATCTAGCAAACATTTTGTGTAAGTGTTTGATAACATTGTCTGGAGGGTCCAACACTGAAAGTATGTGTGTAGGTAAACTCTGAAGCATGCTGGTAATACATGTTGCTTTGCCTTCGAAAGACAGTAGTTTCCCCTTGTAAGAGTGTAGTTTTGCCTTCACCTTCTTCGTGAGATCATTGAAGTAATCCTTCCTTCTCCTTGTGTAAAACATTGGACAACCTAGGTAAGTGAACGGGAATGATCCTTTTTTGAAGCCAGTGATTGAACCAACTGATTCATGCAAATTTCTCGACACCTTTATATGCATGTAGTAATAGCTCTTTGATTTATTGATCTGCTGTCCAGAAATGTGTTCATAGTTTGTAAGCACGTCAACTACTTTCTTCAGAGAGTAAGGATCCGTAGATGAAAATATTATAGTGTCATCTGCATAACCCAAATGGTTTAGTGGATCTATCCATTTGGGCATTCCACATCCTTTGAATTTCTTGTATAAGAACAGATTGTTCAGTGATCTGGATAATACTTCCGCAGAAAGAATGAACAATGCAAGGGATATGGGGTCACCTTGTTTCACCCCTCTGTTGGATTTGAAGAACCATGATGCTTGGCCATTGATAAGACATGAGTACCAGTTCTTGACTATCAACTTCCCTATCATGTTGATGAAATGCTTATCAAAACCTCATCTTCCTCAAAACATGTAGAAGATATTTTCAAGACACCCTGTCGTAAGCCTTCACCATATCAAGCTTGATTACGACATTGGCCGATTTTCCTCTCAACCTTATGTCGATGATTATTTCTTGTGTAAGCAAAACATTTTCAAAAATACTCCTTCATTTAACAAAGCCAGATTGGTTGGGTGAAAGAACGAGGGAAGTATCTTCTCCATTCTGTCATGTAATACCCTTGATATTACCTTGTTGATGAAATTGCTTAGACTTATTGGTCGTAAGTCTGAGAATGTTTGAACTTGAGGTTTCTTAGGCAGTAGAACAAGATTAGTGTGTGTTGTGTATTTTGGGAGTTGTGCCCCACCATAGAACTCTTGAAGCAGCATGCATATATCTTCCCCCACAATATCCCAGCATGTTTGGTAGAACAAGCCAGTGAAACCATCTGGTCCACTTGCACTATCCCCAGACAGAGCAAAAACTACATCCTTCACTTCATCAATTGTAGGATATTTGCACAACTCCAAATTCTATTCAAGTGTCACCATAGTAGGTACATTGTTAAGCATTTCATAGTTAGTGGTATCCCCTATTTGTGTAAACTGGTTGCTGAAGAACTCTACCGCAGCATTTGCCATTAGTTCCTGTGTTTCAAGCCAATAACCATTTGTACCCTGTATCCTTTTGAGGTTCAATTTCTGCCTCTTGTCGTTTACGTGGTTGTGAAAGAATCTTGTGTTTCTATCCCCTTCAGCAAACCACTTCATTCCTGCCTTTTGTTTTCAGTATTGTTCTTCAATGCTCATGTATTATTTCAATACTGCTTGTGCTTGTTGAAGTACAATTATTTGCTATAGTTGGTTCCTCCTCAAATAGTATCTCCTTTACTCTGACAATATCCTCCCTAATAGCTAGTTTCTTGAAGATATCTCCAAAAGTAACTTTACTCTAGTGTGAAAGGGCACTTTTACTCTCTTTAATTTCTGTTTGAACATCAAGAAAGGATCCCTATTAAAATCTGCCAACCAGTTTTGTTTGACTATTTGTTTGAAAGTGTCATGCTTTGTCCAAAAATTGAGGAACTTAAAAGGTTTAACAAACTGCATCGATTCCTGCCTACAGCTCATCAACAAAGGTGTGTGATCAGATCCTGTCAGTATCAAGTGTTCTACTTCTATATTTGGGAAGAGATTCTGAAAAGATAGATTGACAAAGATCCTATCAAGTCGTTTGAAGATGCATTGTTCATTTGGTCTACCATTCCACCAAGTGAAAGGGCTTCCCTTGTAATCAAGGTCAAACAAACCACAAGAGTTTACATAGAAGGCAAAGTCCTCATATTCAGGCGGGTGCACTGGTAGTCCTCCTATCTTTTCATGTTCATGTAAGATCACATTAAAATCACCGCCGACTACCCAAGGCATATCCATGTCACTGGTCAAGTAATATAAGTAGTCCCACAGTTCCAGCCTTTCAAGTGAAGAATATTTGGCGTACACAAAAGTCATGATGATATGTCTTGATATTTCCTAATGAAATACCTTAATAGTAACCTGCTGGTCGGTGTCCATAATTAATTCCCATTCCACACCAGTTTCAATAAATATCCAAATTTTTCCGTTGATGTTCGACATAACTGTTTCCATTCCAAATCTCCTTCTATATGTTTGAATGTGTCTACAGTTCTGGAAAGGTTCCATAAGTGCAATAATTGAAAATCTATGTTGTCTTTGCATATTGATCACTCTCTAAAAGGTCTGTTGTGTGTTAGCAAACCTTATGTTCTAAATGAGAGACTTTGGCTGCCTTTCTAGGCAAGATTCTTTTTGGTGGTTGAGATTCTTTGGGTTGGCCCTATTTTTTTACTTTTTTCCAGATTTATCTCCATCCCTTGGAGATAGACCAGCTTCCCTTGCTACTGCCCTAAAGTTTCCAACGGTTGATTCATCGTCCCCTTCTTCCTCAAATCGTTGAATGTTAACCACTGCCCGCTGCATGTTTACTGAAGCAACATTATGAGTTACAAGATCATGTAGGACTTGTAAAGGTGTTTTCAAAGGAATGTTGACCTCTATTTTTAAGGCTTGTCCAGTATCTAAAGCAAATGGTTCAATAATTGAATCAACAGTATTTTCTTGATGGGGAACTATAGCATGGTTACAGTCCATTACATTTGGCTCTTTAACTTGGTCTATTGATATGTGTTGCAGAGTTGAAGATCTTGAGAAGCTGCTGCAGTTAACTGATTCTCCCCAGGTGCATTGTTGGTGTACAAACTTGAATTGTGTACATTGCTTGCTTGTGCTGTCTGTGCATTGCATTCTTGATTGTCAACTCTTATACTTGAGTTTGTATAAGACATGAGTTTAGAAACCTCAAATTCATCACCAATTATTTGTTTATCAAATCTTGGAGTTCCAGTGGATTTTGGTGATACATCAAATGTCTGAGAAGCTATTTCTTGGCAAGAATGATTCAGAGGAACATTTAGAGTTTCCTTAGTTGTTATAAATCTCTCCTGTACCCAGTCAATTGTACTTACCTTTGTAGTTGTCCAACTATTTCCAGCAGCATCAACTTGTGTGTTCTGTTTACTCCTAGACCATTTACTATTGGGGCATGGGTTGTCAATGTTTCTAGACTGCACATTGAGCTCATTCACATTGAATTCTAGTGGCGGGTGTTGTTGAGATATATTCTTGTCCCTTGGTATAATATTAGAGACTGTTGCAACACATATTTCATATTCCAGAATTGGTTGTAGTTGAAGGCTTTTTTGACAGGCAGCAATGTTGAAAATGTTTTCCTTCCTCAGGTAAGCATTTGCAGCAGTATCTGTATTAGAGCATGAGGTTCCAACAGACCTGAAGGGTATCTCCTTTGTAGCTGTCTCCATGTTTCTTCTAGAACATTTGATGTTGGAGCTCGGATTGTCAATATTCCTAGACTGACCGATGTGCTCATTAATATGGGATTCCAGAATTTGGTGCAACTGCTGCTGATGTATATTGTTGTCCCTCAAATTGGTATTAGAATTAGTTGCCAAATGTATTTCGAGTTCCACAAGCTGATGTTGTTGCTATTTGTATTGACTGACAGCAAGGTTGGAGCCTCAATTGTTAATATTCCCAACCTCCTGGTTGTGATCATTCATATTGGGTTCCTGTTTGTGTTGCATCTATTGGTCAGGTATATTAATTTCTATATTCATGTCCCTGCGTTTGGCAATAGGGTCTGTTGCCACACATGCCTCGGCTTCTACAATAGGTTCATGTTGCAGCCTATTTGTACTGGGAGAAACCTTAAATATCTGGACCATCCTAATGTGAGCATTTGCATCAGCACTCCCCAGCAAAGAATTGGAATAACCCACAACATTTGGAATTCCAGAATTATGAAGATCATTTATATCCTGATTAGGCACCATTTCTCCATCTACTTCATCACTATTAATTTCTGAGATAGGATTTTCAGCAGTGTATTTAGTCATTGGGAGGGGGGGCATTTTGCTGATTCTAGTGTGTACCCACGACCCTGTGCATACCTGATTGATTGGCGACTTGAGGTGCATTCACTTTTTGTGAGTTTTGTCGTAGTTTAACCTTTGATGTTTTAGCAATATATAAAGGTTGTTGCTTCCTGGTGTTATTCTGTGCAATTCCTTTGAATTTTTTGTTTTTATATGTTTTCCATTCCTCTTGTGATGGATTATTTTCTCTCTTCTGCACTTCTTCCCTGGCAGGTGGTGGATTTTTGTTGTGGTTGCTCTAAAATTGGTGGTTAGAAGGTTGCCTTTGCTGAACTAACAAATGTTGTTGTACAGTTGAGGTAAGCATCTGTTGCTGCAGTTTTCCTTTATTGGGTATTCCAGTAGCTTTCATTTCTGCTTCTCATCATGTTTGGCTTTATTAGGGCATGCATGGATTGTGTGTTCTAGGTGCCTACAATAGGATCAGTAGGCAGGTAGGTTCTCATATTAAATTTCCAACCATTGACCATCACCATTTTCATCTTAGTTTTCGTCATAAACTAGCCAAACATGTTGAGGCCTTTCCCGGGTGAAGTCAATCTGCATTTTCACCTTAGCAACACTGCCTCTTATTTTTTGAAATGAAGCTAGATCAAGGAATAATGCTTTTCCCACATGAGACAGTAATGAGGTGAGGATTTCCATGTAGTATAGGTGCCAAGGTATTTCAAGAATGATAATCCAAACTGGTACTATCAGAGAGTCTTCACTAGGATTGAATAGGGGTGTCCAAGCTTCTAGTTTCATCATTTGGCCTTGAATGTACATGAATTATTTATTCCACATTGTTGCGTGATCGTATTCATTGTCTAGATGAATGTAGACAGTCTTAGAATTGAAGTGAGCAATCTTAACTCTACCCCTGAGTTCAGTTTGAGTCACGAAGTTTCTTCTAATTATTTCCATTCTAGGAATAGTGCTACCAAATTTTCCAACCACAGTGTTCTTTCATCTTGTGGCCATAGTGCCCATATAATCCTCTTTTCTAAACACAACTACAGGCCTACCTTGTTTGGTTGTTAGCTTTGGTGGGGTGAACTGGATAGAAGTTCTCTCTGCTTCAAATCTGGCCCTGATTTTTGAAGCATAGGAGTGGGTGACAGTATGGGGTGGTGGTTCAGTTATGTTTGCGAGTTTCTGGACTTGTTCTTTGGTTGCTGCCTGAAGCAGTGGATTGTTGTTAGCTACAATGTGTAATGTGCTAGCAGTAGGAATTTGTGGTGCTTGGATTGTTTGATTAGTTCTTCTAGTAGGTCGATCCAAATTGGCAGATATATTAGGCTGGTTATTTATGGGATTGGTAGGGGATGTAGTGGGTTGCTGATGAGTAGTTTTGGATGCGAGTACCCATTTCTAGGATCCTGTTACTCTGCTTGCTCCGTTCCACTGTGAATCTGTGTTGTGTTAACAATTTTGTGTACCAATGGCGCAGTAATTTCACCTTGGATCACCCCATTTTGAATCACATATTTATTGTGTTCATGCCTTATTGCTACGACTGTAGGTGCTGCCTTTGAGAACCCTCTTTTATTGATTGTTCTTATAATTTCTCATGACGATTAATCTCAACATGACTTTGTGAAGCACAACCATTCATGTGTTCATAAAAATTGACATCAAAACTGACCCTAGCATTTTGTTGAGCATATGGCATGTGCGATTCTGTGTAAACTTTGTTCTGCAATATTGTAACTAATTGCTCATCATGAATGTTGTTTGAGGGGTTGGAAATATTTTCTAGATCAATTGGAGTGGATTGGCATTGGTTTTAACCAATTTGGATATTTGTGACCCCATGCGCGACCAGCAGTTGATTGTGTTCGTTTTTCACCTGTGTCGAATCATTGATTCATGTAGTGTTGTTGTCTGAAACGATGTGTAGCAATAGTAATTGAGGTGTTGAGCAATCTTCATGGTTTTGACTCAGTCGATTTGATCCAGAAATATTGTAGTGCACTGCAGTTATGTCCTGGCGATTATTTGGTGAATACAAATTTCCACCATTGTCGCGTTCTTCAGCAGATGGGGAAGACAAGTTAGGGGTGCTTGCCTGGGTTATGTGCGCATTGTTTAGATGCAATTGTTGGGATTGATCCGGTGGCTTTTCACCACCGGATGAGGGATCGGTGGCCATTTTTGTCCGTTCAGAGTGATCAGTGGGATTTTTTAACTCACTAGAGTTTATGACTTATACTACCGGTTTTGGGAATTGAAATTTGTATAAGATTTTTATTTCATATTCTTCGTTGATGGTTGATTACTTCTATTAATTCAGCAAATACTAGGCTTACCTAGTCCCTAAGACTAGGTGCCATCACGACATCCTACGGAGGGAAGTTTGGGTCGTGACACAAACTTTTTAGTCACAAGTAAACTTTATTTGACACATTCAACCCATATGAACACATCCTGCAGTCACATCATACTTATCATATAGCCATTCAGCCGCTCATCGAGCCATAAATTCCACTCATATGGACACTATCGGACATATGAGTCCAAATGTACAAGTTCACACAACTGAAGCTACCGAGCCTAAGCTGCGGTCTAAATCTGGCCTCAAGTCTTCTAGACTGGCCCATCACCAAAACACGATACACATCTCGAACCTCGTTCATAGAATCACAAGCCGCCGATATACAACTGATACCTAGCATTTACATACGCATACTAGTGAGTGGAAGAAATTCAAGGATATACGCTTCAAGCTGAATCAATGTCGCACGATAAGGAAAGAAAGATGGGAAGTGTATCCTAAATGCCCTATAGCCTCTCGAAGATAAGTAAGTATGTCATCATACCGATCCACAAGTCTCTACTAGACACTTGTTCATAACTTGTAGAACCTATGAACCTAGATCTCTGATACCAACTTGTCACGACCCAAAATCCAATTAGCCATGATGGCACCTAACCTTACCCGCTAAGTAATCCAAATAATAACAATCCAATTCAATTAATATTTAGCTTGCTCTAATCCACTCCCCAAGGACTGGTAGTACAAATCATGAGCTTCTAAGATTAGAATTTACAAAACTGGTGTGCAATAAAAACAAGTCATCTGTTTGAAAATATATATATATATATATATATATATATATATATATATATGAACATGTTTAAAAATTCTAAAGCTACCTAGAACAAGAGGCAGTTGTGAATGGAACATAGGAACATCTTCAGATCCAGCTCCCGGCGTACGTAGCAACATCAGCATCAGAAATGTACACGCTAGGTGCAGAAGTGTAGTATGAGTACAAACGACCCTTATACTAATTAAGTAACAAACCTAACCTTAGGTTGAAAGTAGTGACGAGCTTGTACCAAGGTCAGAGTCCACACCAATAACCAATAACACCTCATAATAATATAATTTAAAGCAGCACAAGTAATAACTCAATAACAAAATGCTCAGCTCGTATACAGTTCCAAAAAATAAACGTTTTCTTTTCAAGTATAACAGTAAAACTCAGTCCCTTTGCCGAAAACACCGAAAATATGAGTAAATCCGAAATTTGTGATTTTTCTCAAAACCTTTAATGATAGATAAGAAATTTCATTATCAGATGGCATGGAGAAAAATACTTCTCTATGCCTACATATCCAGTATGCTGTCTAATGCAATGCAGCATATTAGAACTCGTGTATTCACACTCTCAGAGTACTCAATCACTCAGTAGTGTGCGGGGTGGATCCAGCCCAAGGAAGATCCATCCCTCAATATAAAATGCAATTGACAGTTAGTAACTCAGTACTCTATAAGGCCAATCCAGCCCAGGAAAAATTCATCCCAAATATAAATAAATAAGGAAACTCCATGCCCAAGGAAGTCCATCCCAAATATAAATAAATAAGGCAACTCCGTGCCCTGAGAATTCCATCCAAAATATGAATAAATAAGGCAACTCCATGCCCTGGGAAATCCATCCCAAATATAATATCATCTGCGCTCATTGTGGGGGGTGCAAACTCCAGAGGAGCTCCTTCAGCTCATGCGCTATAATAAGACAATCTAGCTTGTTGCGGCGTGCAGCCCGATCCCTATAATAATGATAAATTTAAAGCATATAAGGCGTGTTGCGGCGTGCAGCCCGATCCTATAATAATAATAATTATAAAGAATATAAGGCCTATTGCGGCGTGCAGCCCTGATCCATAAATAATATATATATATATATATATATATATATATGGAAAAGGGTCAGAATTGTCCTCGAACTATCAAAAATAGCTCAAATATACCCTCCGTTTGTTTTTGGTAGCAAATTTGTCCTCGCCGTCTAAACATTGGATCATTATTGCCATAAAAACTAACGGACACACATCAGCTTTTGGACATACTTAAATATTACAGAAAAAGGGTCAAATTTGCCCTCGAACTATCGAAAATAGCTCGATTATATCCTCCGTTTGTGTTTGGTACCAAATATGTCCTTGACTTCTAAAAGTTGGACCATCACTGTCCTAGAAACTAACGGTCGTCACATAAGCTCATGTGAACAACAAAAGTCTATCTCCAACAGATGGTCCTCTATCTTGACAAAGCCCCCAAGAATAAAATTTCTTTCTGCATTTTCATTCGTTGACTCATCTAAGTGTTACGCTGCTCTTTCCAAGTAATTAAAGCTACACATCGATAGGTCATCTTATATTTTAGAACCTAATTCTGCGTTTCAAGGTCTCAAAAACCTTAGCTTAGCCTTCCTTGATTTGTGTGCGTAGTCCGAGTGTTCTTCCGGAACGCTTATATGTTAAAAGATGATAAAAAGAGAATTTTTGCCTTAAAAATCAATTTAAGTTGACTTCGGTCAATATTTTTTAGCAAACGGGCCCGGACCCATATTTTGATAGTCTTGGTGGGTCCGTAATGAAATATGGAACTTTGACGTATACCCAGAATTGAAATCCGAGGTCCCTAGCTCGAGATATGAATTTTTGTTGAAAATTGAAAGACTGAAAATCTAATGGTTTTAAGAATTTGGTTTATGTTTGGCCTTGTGGATATCGGGTCCGTATTTTGGTTCCGGCACCCGTTACAGGTTCATTATAATATTTAAGACTTGTCTGTGAAATTTGGTGAGAAACAGAGTTGGTTTGACGTGATTCGGACGTCCGATTGTGAAAATAGAAGTTTTAAAGCTTTCATGAAAATTTCATTCGATTTGGTGTTCAATTCGTAGTTTTAGGTGTTATATTGGCGAGTTGATCTCGCGAGCAAGTTCGTATGATATTTTAGGACTTGTGTGCATGTTTGGTTTGAAGCCTCGAGGGCTCAGGTGAGTTTCGGATAGGCTACGGGATGTTTGGACCTAGAAAATTTGGTATTTTTGCTACAGCAGTTGTTCTGGTGTGTTTTTCTTCGCGTTCGTGAAAATACTCTCGCGAACGCGAAGGGTAAGCTGGTCAGGTTGAGTTTTTTCTCTTCGCGAACACAAAGGCCTGGTCACGAACGCGGAGTGATTTTCAAAAGACATTTTCTTCCCCAAAGTGTTGGTAAGTGATTCTAAACCACATTCTTTCAATTTCCCATTACATTTTATGCATTTTCAACCTAAAATCTAAGGTTTTCATGGTGGAGATAGGGATTTTGGGTAGAAACTAAGGATTTTGAAATTTGGGGATTTAGACCTCAAATTAAGATCGGATTCCAAAACCAATTATATATCCGGGCTCGGGGGTGAATGGGTAAATGGATTTTTGTCCGAACCTCAGGTTTTGACCAAGCGGGCCTGGGGTCGGTTTTTGACTATTGGGGGGAAAGTTTGGGAAATCTAAATTCATGCAATGTAATTGATTCCTTTAGCAATATTTGACATTGTCGTTTTTGAATAGATACGAGTGGTTTGGAGGTGGATTTTAGAGGAAAAGCTTTGATTGAGTATTGAGTGGCCTTCGGAGCGAGATAAGTGTCGTGGTTAACCTTGGCTTGGGGGATTAGGTATTATTCACTTATTTGCTACGTGTTTGTATGTTGAGTACAATGTATAGGTGAGGTGACGAGTACCTATGCATTGTCGTCGGGTCATAACATGCGAGTGAGTCTAATTATTGTAACTGTGGTATTCCTTGATCAAATTATTTATGATTAGACTAGTTATTCATTATGTTGAACTCTTATTATGTTTTACGAAAATTGGTATTGATTGAGTATTGACTCAAAGTTGAGGTTAGTAACGTGGAATTGAATGTTAAAGTAAGACTTGTTCTTGATATTTCTATCTCCCTGTTGTTATTGTTCATTGTCTTGGTGAGGTTGAGTGTTAAAGCATGAAGGGTAATGTCGTGCAACGTTTTGTGGGTGAGTGATAATGCACGAAGGGTGATGCCGTGCCATTTCTATTATTTCTTATGGTGAGGTTGAGAGTAAAAGCACGAAGGGTGATGTCGTGCCATGTTATGAGAGAGAGTTAATGCACGAAGGGTGATGTCATGTCGTTTCTATTGTTTCTTATGGTGAGGTTGAGAGTAAAAGCACGAAGGGTGATGCCGTGTACTTTCCTTTACTGTGTTTACTTGTTTCTTTCTGTTAAAGATATATTGATTGATCATGTTCTCATTCCTGTTGTGATTCCTTGCCATGTAATCCCCTCAGTATGTCCCCTTCCCAATATTTCTTGCCTTGCTTCTTTAGTTGTTGTTATTGTTGTATATATTGATATATTGCACAAGTTTATTTGTAGGTGTCTTGTGCTAGCCTCGTCACTACTTTACCGAGGTTAGACTAGACACTTACCAGTACATGGGGTCGGTTATACTGATACCGCACTCTGCACTTTCTGTGCAGATTTTGGTACCAGACCGAGTTGACCCCGAGTCTAGCTGATGGCTTGATCCGTTTGGAGACCCAAGGTAGTTCTGTTGGCGTCCGCAGGCCCTGGCGTCCCCTTCTATGCATTTCCTTTATTGTTTCATTTGTATCAAAAATAGTTGTATTTCCTTCAGACATTTACTTGTAGTGAAATCTTAGAAGTTCGTGAATTGTGACTCTAGATCCGAGTGGTAGTAACTAATGCAGTTTTTATTTTATTCCGCACTCACTACATTTTGTCTTAGCTAATTTGCTGTTATTTACCGAATGGAACAAGGATTGGTTTATTGATATTCTAACATTGGCCTGCCTAGCAAGTGAAATGTTAGGTGCCATCACGGTCCCGACGGTAGGAATTCCGGGTCGTGACAAGTTGGTATCAGAGCACTTGGTTGCCTAGGGCTCACGATTCACGAGCGAGCTTAGTAGAGTCTCGAGGATTGGTACGGAGATGTCTGTGCTTATCTTCCAGAGGCTATGAAGTTTAGGAACAAATTTCACTTCTATTCTTCTTTGTCGTGCGATTTTGTTTTCTCAATACTGATTGAAGTCTTCTACTCTTATTCTCTTGTAGATGGCGAGAACACGTACCGCTTCCTCAGCTGAGTAGCAGCCAGAGCCCCCAGTGGTAGCTCCTACGAGGGGCAGAGGTCGAGGCCGAGGCCGTGCCAGAGGCCGAGGCAGGGGAAGAGCTCAGTCCAGAGCTCGTGCAACAGTACCAGCAGTGGAGCCTCAAGTAGAGTTGGGCGAGAAGGTTCCAGCCCAGCCTATTCCTGCCGGACCAACTCAGGTTCTGGAGGGGTTCATTGCCACCCTAGTACTTCAGGACGCTCTGGTCTGTTTGGTGGGTGTTATGGAGAGTGTGGCCAACTCTAGCGCATTTCCCATGGCACCAGTCGTCTCTCAGGCTGGAGAAGGAGCCCGGACTCCCACTACTCCCGCTCCGGAGCAGATAGCTCCCAAGTATCAGGCTCCAGCAGCTCAGCCAGTTAGAGTAGTTCAGCCAGTTGTTGTGGCACAGGCCGAAAATGGGTCAGCTATGTCTTCTGACGCTTTATGGAGATTGGACAAGTTCACCAAGCTCTTTCCAATTCACTTCAGTGGTGCTCCTTCAGAGGATCCCTAGGAGTATCTCGACCGCTATCACGAGGTTCTACGGAACATGGATATAGTGAAGGCCAACGGGGTCGATTTTGCTATATTTCAGATGAATGGTTCCGCCAAGAAATGGTGGAGTGATTATCTGTTGACCAGACCATCTAGGTCGCCTGCTCGTACTTGGGACCAGTTTTCTCAGCTCTTCCTAGAGAAGTTTCTCCCTATCATATTGAGAGAGGAGCATCACCGTTAGTTCGAGTGTCTCCAGCAGGGAAGTATGATTGTTACTCAGTATGAGACCCGTTTTATGGATTTGTCCCGTCATGCTCTTATTCTACTTCCTACCGAGAGAGAGAGAGAGAGAGTGAGGAGGTTTATTGATGGACTTTCTTAGCCTATCAGATTGCAGATGGCTAAGGAGACTGGGAGTGAGATTTCTTTTCAGGCAGCTGCCAATGTTGCCAGGTGAGTCGGGATGGTTTTAGATCAGGGGAGTGGTCAGGGGTCTGACAAGAGGCCTCGTCACTCCGGTGGATTCCGTGGAGCCTCATCTAGAGACCGGGGTACTTATGGTAGAGGCCATCCTCCCAGGCCATTTCATTCAGCACTCCAGGCATCTCATGCTACCTCAGGTGGTCGTGGCACTTAGATGCATTATTCCGACCAGCTAGCCTACAGTATGCCACTAGCCCCTATTAGTACACCTCCGATCCAGAGTTAGCAGGGTGGTTACTCAGGTCGACAGGGTCAGTTTCATGGCCAACAGTCATAGCAGTCGAGGTCTTGTTATATTTGTGGTGATCCGAGGCACATTGCTAGATTTTGACCTCGGACATCGGGCAACTCACAGCATCAGGGTTCACGTGCCATGGTTCTAGCACCAGTTGCTGCACCACCTGCTCAGCCAGCCAGAGGTAAGGGTCAGGCAGCTAGAGGTAGGGGACATACTGTTAGAGGTGTAGGTCAGGCCGTTAGAGGTGGAGACCAGCCAGCTAGAGGGCATCCTAGGGACGTAGTTCAGGGTGGAGGGGCCCAGCCCCTGTATTATGCTTTTCCAACCAGGCCTGAGGCTGAGTCATCTCATGCCGTTATTACAGGCACTGTTTTAGTTTGCAGTAGGGATGCTTCAGTTCTATTTCATCCGGGATCTACTTACTCCTATGTGTCATCCTACTTTGCTTCCTATTTGGCCGTGCCTCGTGATTCTTTGAGTGCTCCTATGTATGTGTCCACACCAGTAGGAGATGCTATTGTTGTAGATCGTGTTTATCATTCGTGTGTGGTTACCATTGGGAGCCTTGAGACTTGTGTAGATCTTCTACTTCTCGCCATGGTTGATTTTGATGTCATTCTGGGTATGGATTGGCTGTCACCTTATCATGCTATATTAGATTGTCACACCAAGACGATGACCTTAACCTTGCCGAGGTTTCCTCGATTAGAGTGGAGAGGGACACATGGCCATTCTACCAATAGGGTTATCTCTTATATGAAGGCTCGACATATAGTTTAGAAGGGGTGTCTAGCTTATTTGGCTTATGTTCACGATTATAGTGCGGAGATTCCTTCCATGGATTCAGTGCCGGTTGTTCGTGAGTTTCCAGATATGTTTCCTACAGATCTGTCGGGTATGCCACCCGACAGGGATATTGATTTCTTCATTGATTTGGCTCCGGGCACTCAACCCATTTCCATTCCGCCATACCGCATAGCCCCGCCAGAAATGAAAGAATTAAAGGAACAGTTACAAGATCAGCTTGATAAGGGCTTCATTAGACCTAGTTTCTCTCCCTGGGGTGCACCTGTGTTGTTTGTGAAGAAGAAAGATGGATCGATGAGAATGTGTATAGATTATCGGTAGTTGAATAAGATCACCATCAAGAACAAATATCTATTGCCGAGGATGGATGATTTATTTGATTAGCTTCAGGGTGCCAAGGTGTTTTCGAAGATTGATTTGCGATCTGGCTACCATCAGTTGAGGATTAGGGCATCTGATGTCCCTAAGACAGCTTTGCGGACTCGGTATGTGCATTATGAGTTTCTAGTGATGTCATTTGGGCTAACAAATGCCCCAGCAACATTTATGAATTTGATGAACCGAGTGTTCAAGCCCTACTTGAATTCCTTCATTATTGTGTTTATTGATGATATCTTGATCTACTCCCGCAGCCGAGAGGAGCATGAGCAGCATCTTTGGATCGTTCTTCAGACTCTGAGAGACAGCCAGTTATATGCTAAGTTCTCAAAATGCGAGTTTTGGTTGAGTTCAGTTGCTTTCTTGGGTCACGTTGTATCAGCAGAGGGAATTGAGGTGGATCCTAAGAAGATTGAGGCAGTTCAGAACTGGCCTAGACCCACATCACCTATAGAGATCCGTAGTTTCTTGGGATTGGCGGGTTATTACCGTCGGTGTGTGGAGGGATTCTCATCTATAGCAGCCCCGTTGACTAGGTTATCCCAGAAAGGTGCCCCGTTCAGATGGTCGGACGAGTGTGAGGCGAGCTTTCAGATGCTTAAGACTACTTTGACTACGACACTGGTATTGGTGTTACCCTCAGGTTCAGGATCCTATACAGTATATTGTGATGCATCTCGTATTGGTCTGGGTGCGATATTGATTCAGGGTGCCAAGGTTATTACATATGCTTCACGGCAGTTGAAGAACAATTACCATGTTCATGATCTAGAGTTGGCAGCCAGTGTTCACGCGCTGAAGATTTGGAGGCACTATCTTTATTGCACGCCATGTGAGGTATTCACGGATCATCAGAGCTTGCAGTATTTGTTCAAGTAGAATGAGCTCAATTTGAGGCAGAGGAGGTGGTTGGAGCTATTGAAAGACTATGATATCACCATATTGTATCATCCCGGCAAGGCCAATGTGGTGGCCGATGCTTTGAGTAGAAAATCGTCTAGTATGGGTAGACTTGCATATATTCCAATTGGTGAGAGACCGCTTGCAGTATATGTTCAGGCTTTGGCCAATCAGTTCGTGAGGTTGGGTGTTTCTGAGCCCAGTCGTGTTCTAGCTTGTACCGTCACTCGGTCTTCGTTGTTTGAGCGCATCAGGGAGCGGCAATATGATGACCCTCATTTGCTTGTCCTTAGGGACACGGTACGGCACGGTGATGCCAAGAAGGTTACTGTTGGAGATGATGGAGTTTTGAGGATGCAGGGTCGTATTTTTGTGCCTAATGCGGATGGACTTCATGAGTTGATTCTTGAGGAGGCCCACAGTTCTCGGTATTCTATCCATCCAGGCATGTCCAAGATGTATTGGGACTTACGGCAGCATTATTGGTGGAGGATAATGACGAAGGATATAGTTGCTTATGTAGCTCGGTGTCTAAATTATCAGCAAGTAAAGTACGAGCATTAGAGACATGGTGGTTTGCTTCAGAAGATAGAGATTGCTGAGTGGAAGTGGGAGCTTATAACTATGGATTTTGTTGTTTGACTCCCATGGACTCAGAGGAAGTTCGATGCCGTTTGGGTCATTGTGGATAGGCTAACTTGGTCAACACAATTCATTCCTGTTGCAGTTTCATATTCTTCAGAGCGGTTGGCCGAGATTTATATCCGTGAGATCGTCCGTCTTCACGGTGTGCCCGTGTCTATCATATCTGACCGAGGTACGCAGTTCACCTCGCACTTCTAGAGGGCAGTACAACGTGAGTTGGGCACGCGGGTTGAGTTGAGCACAACGTTTCATCTTCAAACAGACGGACAGTCCGAGCGCACTATTTTGATCTTGGAGGATATGCTCCGTGCATGTGTTATAGACTTCGGAGGATCGTGGGATCAGTTCTTGCCCCTTGCAGAGTTCGCCTACAACAACAGCTACCAGTCGAGCATTCAGATGGCTCCTTATGGGTCACTATATGGTAGACGGTATCAATCGCAGGTCGAATGGTTTGAGTCGGGGGAGGCTCGGTTATTGGGTACACATTTGGTACAGGATTCCTTGGACAAGGTCAAGATTATTCAGGATAGACTTCACACAGCTCAGTCCAGGTAGAAACGTTATACCGACCGTAGAGTTCGTGATGTTGCATTCATGGTCAGGGAGAGAGTGTTGCTTCGGGTATCACCCATGAAGGGTGTAATAAGGTTCGGAAAGAACGGCAAGTTGAGCCCTAGGTATATCGAACCTTTTGAGATTCTGGAGAGAGTGGAAGAGGTGGCTTACAGGCTCGCGTTTCCACCGAGGTTATCGTCAATTCATCCGGTGTTCCATGTGTCCATGCTTTGAAAGTATCACGTTGATCCCTCCAGTTGGATAAGGATTTGACTTACGAGGAGGAGTCGGTGGCCATTCTAGCTCAGCAGGTTCGCTAGTTGAGATCAAAGAGTTATTCTTCAGTTCGAGTGCAGTAGAGAGGTCAGCCCATCGAGGCAGCTCCTTGGGAATCCGAGTCGGACATGCGGAGTAGATATCCACATCTTTTCACCAGCCCATGTACTTTTCTATGTCCGTTTGAGGATGAACGGTTGTTTTAGAGGTGGAGAATGTGATGACCCGGTAGATCATCTTATATTTTAGAACCTAATTCTGCATTTTGAGGTCTCAAAAACTTCATCTTAGCCTTCCTCAATTTACGTGCGCAGTCCGAGTGTTCTTTTGAAGACTTATATGTTAAAAGCTAATAAAAAGAGAATTTTTGCTTTAAAAATCAATTTAAGTTGACTTCGGTCAACATATTTAGCAAACAGACCCGGACCCATGTTTGGACGGTCCCGGTGGGTCCGTAATAAAATATGGGACTTGGGCGTATGCCGTGAATCGAAATCCGAGGTCCTTAGTTCGAGATATGAATTTTTGTTGAAAATTGAAAGACTGAAAATCTAATGGTTTAAAGAATTTGGTTTATGTTTGGCCTTGTGGAATTCATAGTTTTAGGTGTTATATTGGCGATTTGATCGCGCGAACAAGTTCGTATGATGTTTTAAGACTTGTATGCATGTTTGGTTTGATGCCCCGAGGACTCGGGTGAGTTTCGGATAGGCTACGGGATATTTGGATTTAGACAATCTGGTATTTTTGCTGCAGCAGCTGTTCTGGTGTGTTCTTCTTCGTGTTCGCGAAGATACTCTCGCGAACGCGAAGGGTAAGCTGGTCAGGGTGAGTTTTTCCTCTTCGCGAACGCGAAGGTCTGGTCGCGAACGTGGAGTGATGGGGACTTTACCCTTCATGAATGCGACCGGCTCATCGCGAACACGTAGCATTTGGGACATGGGGGAGGGGTCAGACTTTCCTTCTACGCGAACACGAGCACCGGCTCGCGAACGTGAAGGCCAGGGGGCATAGCCTTCACAAATGTGGTGAGGGTTTCGCGATCGCGTAAGCCTAGCAGGGCAGCTCTTCGCGAACGTGATAGTGACCTCGCGAACACGATGAACACTGTCACCCAGTTCATAAAACAGTCCCAAAATGGGACTTAAGCCATTCTTTCACATTTTCAAAAGCTAGTCGGCTTTGAGACGATTTTCAAAAGACATTTTCTTTCCCAAAGTGTTGGTAAGTGATTCTAAACCACATTCTTTCAATTTCCCATTACATTTTATGAATTTTCAACCTAAAATCTAAGGTTTTCATTGTGGAGTTGGGGATTTTTGGGTAGAAACTAGGGATTTCGAAATTTGGGGATTTAGACCTCAAATTGAGGTCGGACTCCAAAACCAATTATATATTCGAGCTCGGGGGTGAATGGGTTAATGGATTTTGGTTCGAACCTCAGGTTTTGACCAAGCGGTCCCGATCGATTTTTGACTTTTTGGGGGAAAGTTTTGGAAATCTAAATTTATGCAATGTAATTGATTCCTTTAGCAATATTTGACATTATTGAGTCGTTTATGAATAGATACGAGTGGTGTGGAGGTGGATTCTAGAAGAAAAGCTGTGATTGAGTATTGAGTGGCCTTCAGAGCGAGGTAAGTGTCGTGGTTAATCTTGGCTTGAGGGATTAGGTATTATTCGCTTATTTGCTACGTGTTTGTATGTTGAGTACAATGTATAGGTGAGGTGACGAGTACCTATGCATTGTCGTCGGGTCATAACATGCGAGTAAGTCTTATTATTGTAATCGTGGTATTCCTTGATCATATTGTTCATGATTAGACTAGATATTCGTTATGTTGAACAACTCTTATTATGTTTACGTAAATATGTATTGATTTAGTATTGACTCAAAGTTGAGGTTAGTAACGTGCAATTGAATGTTGAAGTAAGACTTCTTCTTGATATTTCTATCTCCCTGTTGTTATTGTTCATTGTCTTGGTGAGGGAGAGTATTAAAGCACGAAGGGTGATGTCGTGCCGTTTCTATTTTTTCTTGTGGTGAGGTTGAGAGTAAAAGCACGAAGGGTGATGTCGTGCCATGTTATGAGAGAGAGTTAATGCATGAAGGGTGATGCCATACCGTTTCTATTATTTCTTATGGTGAGGTTGAGAGTAAAAGTACGAAGGGTTATGCCGTGCACTTTCCTTTACTGTGTTTACTTGTTTCTTTCTGTTAAAGATATATCGATTGATCATGTTATCATTACTGTTGTGATTCCTTGCCATGTAATCCCCTCAGCATGTCCCCTTCCCAATATTTCTTGCCTTGCTTCTTTAGTTGTTGTTATTGTTGTAAATATTGATATATTGCACAGGTTTATTTGTAGGTGTCTTGTCCTAGCCTCGTCACTACTTCGCCGAGGTTAGACTCAACACTTACCAGTACATGGGGTCGGTTGTACTGATACTGCACTCTGTACTTTCTATGAAGATTTTGGTACTGGACCGAGTTGACCCTGAGTCTAGCTGCTGGCTTGATCCATTTGGAGACCCAAGGTAGTCTTGTTGGCGTCCGCAGGCCCTGGCGTCCCCTTCTATGCATTTCCTTTACTGTTTCATTTATATCGAAAACAGTCATATTTCCTTCAGACATTTACTTGTAGTGAAATCTTAGAAGTTCGTGAATTGTGACTCCCGATCCGAGTAGTAGTAATTAATGCAGTTTTTATATTATTCCACACTCACTACATTTTGTCTTAGCTAATTTGCTGTTATATACTTAATGGAATAAGGATTAGTTTAACGATTCTCTAACGTTGGCTTGCCTAGCAAGTGAAATGTTAGGCGCCATTACAATCCTGACGGTGGGAATTCCGGGTCGTGACAACCAATCTTATTATGAGAAAGTTAGTTGGACTATTCTTAAGATTCACAAATCTGTAAAAAAAATTCAATATACTATGCAAGAAATAAAATCACTTAAAATCAGAAATCTTATCACAAAAATGTTGGAGAACAGCAAAACCTGCATATTGCAGTACTCCATGGCTAGCTATCCAAGCTCATAGCTCAAAAAGGTCACAAATTAGTTGCAGAGATATATCCTTTTAAAAACAACTCTCATAAAAAACTCGAAAACCATTAGAATAATACCATCCTCTAAAATACTATACTCTTCAACTTCCAGCCTTCATCAACAGAAAAGAAAAGAAGACCGACCGCAAATAACACATATACCCAAAACCTTATAAAAAGATACACTTTTTAGACACCACCTAATTCCCCCCCCCCTCCCCCTCCTCACTGGCCTAGCTAGTAGGCCACCTGAAGTGCTTCACTGCGCCTTCACGGGAAATGCAGCAACCCCTCGCAGAAAATGGGTTCTTGCGGGTGGAGAAGATTTTTTTTTTTGTCATGTTGTACTGGCATGTCAACATGATTATAATATTTAAATAGGTCCAAAAGCTTATGTGGCAGCCGTTAGATTTTAGGGCAAGGACATATTTGGTACCAAACACAAACGGAGGATATAATTGAGCTATTTTTGATAGTTCGAGGGCAATTTTGACCCTTTTTTGATATATATATATATATATATATATATATATATATATATATATATATATATATATATCCTCACAACCGGATGAACATGACTGAGTATGGGATTATAATTTAAACAAATAATTCAACAACAATACGACCTCTATGGGTTTCAATAATACCGACATATAGCCTCAGCAGAATTTTTAACATGATTCTCAGTTCAGTTTATTTAACACATGAATGTGCATGGATAATGCCAAGATCATTTGACTAAAAAATTCTACGAAATCGATTACGTCACAATTTCTACGGTGCACGCCCACACGCCTGTTACCTAGTATGTGCGTCACCTCTAAAAAAAATCACATAACACGTATATTCAGGGTTCATTCCCTCAGCTCCAAGTTTAGAAATATTACTTACCTCGAACAAGCCGAATCCAATGCCGAGCAAACTAAACAATACTCTAGAAATTCCATTCTGTGCGTATCAACCTCTGAACGCCTCCATATCTCCTCAATTCCAAGCCAAATGATCTGAAACTAGTCAAACAACTTGCAAATTAATCAAAATATGCTCCAATACTTACAATTGAATAATTTATAAAAATTTCTAACTCCGCTCGAAAAGTCAACCAAAGGTCAATGGTGGGGCCCACGTCTCGAAATCCGACACAAATTACAAAATTCGAACTCCCATTCAACCACGAGTCCAACCATACCAAAATTACTCAAATCCGATCACAACTCGGCCTTCAAATCCTCAATTAAAGTCTATAAAATTTTCTACTATTTTCAACCCAAAACACTAATATGTTGATAAAAACAACAATAGATTTGTGTAATTTAACCAAAATCGAGTTAGGTTCACTTATCCCAATTCATATGGTGAAAATCGCCTCAAAAATCGCTTCAATCCGAGCTCCATAGCTCCAAATGTGTTAAAATGGTCGAAACTCTCGTTTTTAGAATCTGTCCAAGCAAGTCGCATTTGTCACCTGCGACTTGCCTTTGCCCCAGAAAAACAATAATCTTTCCCGATACGGAAATGGGCATAACTCTCTCATTCGATGTCCGAATTCGACGATTCTTTTTGCTATGACTCCGAAATTTCAATATGGATCTAATGCTTCAATCAAAATAGAAGTTGGAGCTCATTTGCTTAATGTGTTACCATTTATTCTTGTAGAAACAACATCGAAACATTCTAGAAATATCCAAATTAAATTTCGGCATACGCCCAAGTCTAAAATCACCATCCGAACCTAACGGAATCATCAAAACTCCGATCCGAGGTCGAATACTAAAAAAATCAAATTTGGTCAACTCTTTCAACTTAAGGCTTCCAACATGGAATTCATTCTTCCGAACATGTTCCGAAACACCTGAAAATAAAACCGACGATTCATACACGTCATAATACATCATATGAAGCTATTCAAGACTTCAAATAGTTGAAAGGGGTATAAATGCTCAAAATAACCGGTCGGGTCGTTACATTCTCCCCCACATAAACATATGTTCATCCTCGAGCGTACCAGGAGTTGTTCCTAAGCTTTCAAATTACTATGCCACCTTACCATGCATGAACCCGGGGGTGATCCCATGCCACCCTATTCCATATCGGCTTGACAACACAACATAATTGAAGATCATTACCTTAACCTTAGTCCGTAAAACTTAGAACCCAATTTCCAACACCCAGAATTTTCTACAAGACCCGAATATCACATATACACACTTTATAAGTCTGAACAACCTATATCAAGTCACAACCCCAATCACACAACATATCACACAACTCGCATATTCGAAATAATTTTCTAATCACCGTAATTAGTCAAAACTAACCCGGTACTAGTATTAAACCCCATATAAAACAAAACTTTATCCCAAAACCCCTTACACTGTTGATAATGAAAGAAACATGCGGAATCCCATAACCACTTATCAGATCAACAAGTCAGCGATCTTTCCCTTGTTCAACAAGTACCATAGCCAATTATCTAAGATGATTTCTACAATTATTCTTCCAAACACATCGTAATCAAACCTGATAGTACCCATTCTAGGTCCAATGACCTTATCTCGTCAAACACAACCACTTTATTGTCATGCAATACCAACACAACCCAATATTTACAACAAGCCTTAAAGTTCGTGAAAATAATAACCGTAGGTACATGTGCTCAGTTCCTCACATACCCTGCTCAAATAATATCATAACATGTAGAGGAAAGGAAAGACAATTAAAGCAGATAAATGATCAAGGAAATATAGTTTCCGCACATTGCACAAACAACTTACGTGCGATACGGACAACTCACATGTCAATGATATCAATATATAGATCCACATGGATAACTCACATGCGACACAGACAACTCACGTGTCAATAAAATCAATATATGTATCCGCACAAACAACTCATGTATTGTATGGACAACTCACATGCTAATAATATAAATGTATGGATCCGTACAGACAACTCACGTACTGCACAGACAACTCACATGCTAATAATATAAATGTATGGATCCGCACGGACAACTCACGTGTTTCACAGACAACTCACATGCTAATAATATAAATGTATGGATCCGCATGGATAACTCACGTACTGCACGGACAATTCACGTGCTAATAATATAAATGTATGGATCCGCACAGACAACTCACGTACTGCACAGAAAACTCACGTGCTAATAATATAAATGTAAGGATCTGCACGGCTAACTCACGTGCTACACGGACAACTTACATGCTAATAATATAAGTGTATGGATCTGCATGGACAACTCACATACTGCACGGACAACTCCAGTGCTGATCATATAAATGTATGGATCCGCACTGACAACTCATGTGCTGCACAGACAACTCACGTGCTAGTAATATAAATTGTCTGGCATGGTCACAGGTGTAACGACCCAACCGGTCATTTTCCCTTTTAGAACCATGTTACCCTAAATAAAACTCACTGTATGTGCTTTTACTATTTTATGACTTACGGGGATAGTTAGTTCGGGACTTGGAAGGGTTCGAGTTGAAATCGGAACACTTGGTTCCTTTGTTGGCTTTAAAAAGGCTAAGTTTGACTTCGATCAACATTTTGAGAAAACGATCCCGGAATCGGGATTTGATGATTCCAATGGGTTTGTATGATGATTTTGGACTTGGGCATATGTTCGAATTGGGTTTTGGACAAATTGGGAGCGTTTCGGCGCTTAATAGTGAAAGTTAGCTATTTGGAGGTGTTAAGGTTCTTTAAATTTGGTTTGGAGTAGATTTTGGAGTAATCGAGGTCCGTCTAAAATTATGAGTCTAGAAATACTTTCATATGGTGATTCAAGACTTGCACTCAAAATTTGGTGTCATTCCGAGTAGTTTAAGTATGTTTCGGTGCGTTCGGAGTAAGTTTGAAGAATTTGAAATTTCTAAGTTAAATCAATTTGGTTTGAGGTATGATTCTTAGTTTTGATATTGTTTTATGCGTTCTGAGGGTTTGAGCGAGTCCATTTTATGATTTCCAACTTATTTGTATGTTCAAGCGGGGCCTCGGGGGCCTCGGGTGTTAACCGGACGACGCTCGGACCAAGTTTGGACTTGGGAGGAATAACTGAAGCTTCCAGCTTCTGGTGTAACCGCACCTGCGCATGGGTAGCCGCAGGTGCAAGCTCGCAGAAGCGAGCCATGAGCCACGAGCAGCAGAAGCAGTCAAGAGGGAGGCTGCTAGTTACCATAAATACGATAGAGGAACCGCACCTGCGAAGGTGCAGGTGTGAAGGGAAGGAACGCAGGCGCAGACGAGGGCGCAAGTGCGGCGTATGAACCGCAGAAGCAGTTTCGAAGAAGCGAGCTGATGATCGAAAAAGCGGACGAGCCGGCTAAGGGGAAAGCCGCATCTGCGAGGCCTTTTCCACAGATGCGGAGCCGCAGAAGCGAAAGGCTTATTTGGGCAGAATGTTTAAAGGAACGGGAAATCAGCCATTTTAGCCCATATTTCTTCCATTCTTGGGCGATTTTGGAGCTTTTTGAGAGGGGATTTCAACTAGCAACTTGAAGGTAAGTTAATTCTACACATTTTAAGTTGATTACATAGATTATGGATAGTTTATAACCTATAAATCGTGGAAATCAAGTGTTTGGTTGAAAAACCTAGGTTTTGATAAAAATGAGATTTTAAGCACGGAAATGGTGATGGAATTGAATGAAAATTGTATATTTGAGTTCTTGAGATTAAGGGTAATGATTTCCTCCAAAAATTTTCGGAATCCTGGCACGTGGGCCCAGGGTAAATTTTAGGAATTTTAGCACTTTGGGTCGGGTAATTAATTTGATAGTCTAATTTCGAATTATTTAGCAAGTATTAATTGTTTTGTATAACATTTGGATAGTTTCGGATTTTTCGGCATCGAATTAAGACTTTATCACAACCTTGTGATCGGGAAGTGGACTTTGAGACAAGGTAAATCTCTTGTGTAACCTTGTAAGAGGGAATTTACCCCATATGTGATTTAAAGTAATAACTGTTGCTAATTATGGGGGCTACGTACGCACGAGGTGACGAGAGTCCGTGCGTAGCTACTAATTATGCTATGTCCGGGTAGTTTAGGACTCAAATCATGAATTACTTATGATAATTGCATCCTTTATTTAATTAAAGTACTGGAATTATATTGTAAATTGTTAGAGGAAATAGTAAAAGACCGAAATTTCACATACTTGAATTTTTGTGCAAATTATTTGACTGTTAATGGAAATTGCACTTCTTTATGTGTTAGCCTTATAATAACTTCTCGTTTCGGAGGTTCATAAAAAAATGTCCTCCTTTCTTGTGGAGCGGGCCGAATACCTCGGCAGTATAGATGCATATATGGATCATGTCGCATGTCCCTCGGCAATGTACACGATACTCTGGACCGGGCCGAACGACCTGGGCAGAAATCGTGCCTAATAATAATAATTACACGATACCTTGACATTTTATTGCAGCTTGTGAAGCTAATTGATAAATTGGAAATTTTTTAAATTAAAAGAATTAATTATTTCTGCTTGTTAAGGAAATTTTTGTTGTTCACATAAATCATGTCTATTTAAATATTTCTATTTTAAATATTATTGGCCCATAGTGAGTGTCAAAGTCGACCTCTCGTCACTACTTCTTTGAGATTAGACATGATATTTACCG
The DNA here is from genome assembly GCF_000390325.3 of Nicotiana tomentosiformis. Taxonomy (NCBI): domain Eukaryota; kingdom Viridiplantae; phylum Streptophyta; class Magnoliopsida; order Solanales; family Solanaceae; genus Nicotiana; species Nicotiana tomentosiformis. The sequence continues at coordinate 84,347,430 of NC_090812.1, read as the reverse complement.
GGTACACGTTGTTTACGTACTCATGCTACGCTTGCTGCACGTTTAGTGTAGGATCTGAGACAGGAACCTTAGGCGGTCCTACCGGTGCGAACCTACATTATCCTGAGGCCTAGTGGTGAGCTGCTTCTCCTGAGTTGTTCCGCAACACCTAGTGTCTCCCTTTTGTATTTGTTTTCTGTCTACTTTATGTTCAGACAATATTTTGGTTTTCTTTTGTATAATCTACTAGATGCTCATATACTTGTGACACCAGGTCTTGGCACACATACTAGTAGAATTGTGAATTTAAGTATTTTCTTGGTTTTTATTTAATCAGAGCCTTTATATTTTCTTAAATATTGCAAGTAAGAAGAGTTTCAATTACTCGAAAAATTATTAAAAGAATAAATTTATGCTTAATTCACTAGTTGGCTTGCCTAGCTGTGATGTTGGGAGCCATCACGACCTATAGGTGAAATTGGATCGTAACAATATGGTATCAGAGCACTAGGTTCACACAGGTCTCAGAAGTTATGAGCAGGCCTAATAGAGTCTTGCGGATCGGTACAGAGATGTCTGTACTTATCTTCGAGAGGCTATAGACTGTTATAAAACTACCTTTCTTCATCTCCCATCATGCAATTGAGGTAGTACTAAATATCTTTCTCTTATTCTCTCACAGATGGTGAGAACGTGCTCTAATGAGGTTCCAGACCAGGGAAGAGCTATTTCCCCTGTTGTTAGAGGCCGAAGCAGAGGCCGATGGAGGGCTTCAGCCCGTGGTAGGGGACGAGGACGTCCTAGAGTTGTTCCAGTTATGCCACCAGTGGATCCGGTGGAGGATCCTATTATCGGGGAGCAGGGCGAGGTGCCCGCAGCCGAGCTAGCTACGGTGGATTTCACATCCGCACCGGGATTTCAGGATATCATGGATCGTATGCTGTGGTTCATGGACACTATAACTCACCGATTTATTTCCGGCAGACCCAGCGACATCTCAGGCGGGCGAGGGAGCACAGACCCTTACCGCACATGCCCATGGGTAGGCAGCTGTTGTATATCACACCCAGGGTGCACTACCCGTGGGTGGAGCCCAGCAAGTGGCAGCAGCTACACCTGAGCCCAGACCAGCTGCAGCCGCCAAGCCGTAAAAGCTATTGGACAGATGGACTAGGCTACATCCTCCTGTCTTTGGGGGCGAGCGATATGAGGATCCCTAGGACTTCATTGATCGATGCAGGGACAGACTGCACAACATGAGGATATTGGAGTCTCATGTGGTGGACTTTGCTACTTTTCAGTTGGAGGGCAGGGCCCGTAGATGGTAGAAGTGCTATCTTCTTGGCAGACCAGCAGATTCTCCTCCCATGACTTAGGACAGGTTCACTCGTATTTCCCTGGATAGGTATATTCCACAGTACCAGAGGAAAAACTTACGATTTCAGTTTAAGCAGCTCCAGCAGGGTTAGATGTCAGTGACCAATTATGAGGCGAGGTTCTCTGAGTTGTCTCGCCATGTACTTATGATACTCCCTACTGATGCAGATAGAGTACGGAGGTTTGTTGGGGGTTTTCACACTGGCATTCAGGTCACTATGGCCCGAGAGGTTAAGATGGGGATTTCTTATGAGCTAGTTGTGGAGAGAGCCAAGAAGATTGAGGGTGTGTGTCAGCTTAGCCGAGAGCAGGTTATGAAAGATAAGCGGTTTAGATATTTTGGAGAGTTCAGAGGTGCCCGTCTGGGGGTAGAGGTTAGCTTGTGAGAGGGCAGTCCAGCAGTCCCCCATATCCAGCATCACCGCCTCCTCGGGGTGCTCTAGTGCGACCTTATTTCAGTGCTATGCTAGAGAGTTCTTACTGCCCACCAGCTATTCAGGGTTCTTCCAGTGGGTATTCAGGTCATCAGGGCCAGACTTCAGGTCAGCAGTCCATTGTACCGAGAGGTTGTTTCGAGTGCGGGGATTCCAGTCACATGCGGAGATTCTGCCCCAGGCTTCGGGGTAGATCAGTACAGCAGGGTCAGCAGCCTATGATTACCGCACCAGTTGCTCCACTAGCCGTCCGGCCGCCCAGAGGTGGAGGGCAGGTGGGTAGGGGTCATCCTAGAGGTGGAGTCCAACCAGTTGGTGCTCCAGCTCGGTTCTATGCCTTTCTGCCCAGACCAGATGCAGAGGCCTCAGATGTCGTGATCACAGGTATTATTTCTGTTTGCAGCAAAGATGCCTCCGTATTATTTGATCCAGGGTCTACATATTTCTATTTGCTCATTTCCTGGGTGTTTCTCGTGAGTCCTTGGGTACTCCTATTTATGTGTCAACTCCTGTGGGCGATTCTGTTATTGTGGATCGGATCTACCGGTCCTGCATTGTTATATTCTGTGGTTATGAAATTAGAGCAGATCTTCTGCTGCTTGAGATGATCGACTTCAAGATCATCCTAGGCATGGACTGATTATCTCCATATCATGCCATCCTAGATTGCCATGCCAAGAGTGTTACCTTGGCAATTCCAGCGTTGCCTAGGTTGGAGTGGAAGGGTTCGTCTGTCAGCACATCTAATTAGGTTATTTCCTTTCTGAAGGCTCGATACATGGTCGAGAAGGGTTGTTTAGCTTATCTAGCCTATGTTCGGGATACTACTGCAGAGACTCCGACGATTGATTTAGTGCCTGTAGTTCGGGAGTTCTCCGATGTATTTTCTTCTGATCTTCTAGGCAACCACCTGTCGCGCCCCCATTTTCTCGCGAAAGCGGGTTTCGATATTGTGACAACTCTTTTGAGTGGGAGGTAAAGATTTAAATGAAAAGGAGTCGCCACCTAACGATTTTTAAGGTGCGTTAGGACACCTATTTGCGAATAACTCTGTTTTAACTAGTCCGTATCACCAAAGAACGGATAATGGCGCAAATTACCTCAAAGAAAAGTTGTTAGGCACTCTTCGAGGTTCACAACTGTGGGTCCCGACCGAATTATACACTATGTATAATTTATTAACTTAAACTAGGTTGCAAAATTGTTAATTAATCCTAGGTGGTCAAATATGTACATCAACGGAAAACACATAAATTAATTAAATCTGATCATGAAAAGAATAAAAACATGTAAGAGTTGTAATAAATATTTTAATGAAAGACTAATTGATTACGTTAAAGGGGGACCTAAGTTTTTACGCCTAATGGATCAACTCCCACGCAAAGTCTGTTAAGATTTTTATAGCCAAAAGTACAATGGCTATTCGAGCAATTTGTGTATCATGTCCGCTACCCTCATTGCTATCTTTAAATTGTTAACCTAAGAGCGCACTAATTAATTCTAAATCGTGTCAACTTCAAAATTACCCGTCCCTTCCTATAGTCCAGGAGGCGTTGGACACTATCTAAAGGGAAGTTTTAGACTTAAAGAAAAGCTCAGGTTTCTATTTCTATTCTTATTAGTGTCACATAAAAGGGAGCATATTGAGACTTAAAAGAAATAACACATAAGATAAGTAAAGGCTCATATTGACATCCGAATTAAAAGTATTAGATTAAGTGGAAAAGCAGTACCATAGACTTATAAAACAAATTTGACACTCATTAATCTAATCTTCCAAGTCAAATGAAAATTAAAAAAAAAAAAAAAAAGAAGACAGCGGACATGATAAGTTAAAATATAGAGTTAAAGCAACTCTAATCAGATGGAGACCAAAATAAAACCTCTGGAGAATGACCGATCCTAAAGAGAATTTGACATATTCATTTTGAAAACATGTAAGGATGGAGTTTAACTATTAATGAAAGAACAAATTCTTAAAGATAACCAACATGAATAGGCCGAACAGTTTTAAAATAAAAGAGAGGGAGAAAATTATTTCCTCATTTTTTGAGAGACTAATTGATTTCTTCAAAATGAATACTGACACCGTGACACGGAAGGATTTGAAAGCCTAACAGATTTTTCAAAGTCATTAGGGATACAAATACACCAGAGACTCGAAGAATTTTAATTTTTTAGAATGCCCAAAATATTTTAAAAGTCTAACATACTGCCAAATTATTATCATGCACACACATAGTCCAAATCTGATAGGGGTAATTATTTCTTATGGGTATGGATAATACTGCTTAGGAAGTTTAACAAAATAAATAAGCATGTTGTTAGAATTCAAAGCAACTAAGTGAGCATATGAATTGCAATTAGCATGCAAGTCCTATCTCCAATAACCTCCTTTGCACTATTAGATCGAGTTTATTACGAAGGCACAAGTTAATATCATTATTTCTTAAGAGCATGCTCTCTGGGCATTCAAATCTATTGCAGAAGCCGAATATATATAGAGTGATTAAATCACAACTACTATATCTAAAGGTAGCTAATAAATAGTAAATGAGACAATAATAAAATGAACACCAGAAATTAACGAGGTTCGGCAAAATTTGATTTTTTGCCTAGTCCTCGGACACAATCAACTCAAATTTATTTCACTCCAAAAATACAAGTGAAATACTACAAGAGAAAAAGGAGATTCAAATGCCTTAGGAGATAAGAAGGCAAGTGAGAGATGTTTACAAATAAACAAAACCCTTGCTATTTATAGAAGAGAAATGGCCTTAATAATGTCATGCATGACATCATATTAAGTGTGAACATGCAATGTAAATGCATGAAAAATGCATCTACCAATTTCTTCCTAAAAGGAGACTTCAAATGTTCACACTAGTTCATATTAATCTTGTCAAAATTCAACAAATCTCCACCTTGGCAAGATTCCACTTTTGCAATTTTCTCTTACTGATAAATTTTGATTGTGTCTTCAACTCCATTCTTCAAAGTTCAACAATATTGATCAAGTTCAAACAATGTTGAAACTTGATCGCAGTCACTACTTTTGTTAGCATATCGGCAGGGTTGTCTGTAGTCCGAATTTTCTGCACCATGACTCCACCTTCTTCTATAATATCTCGTACAAAGTAATATCGAACATCAATGTGTTTCGTCCTTGCATGATAAACTTGGTTCTTTGCTAATTGGATAGCACTCTGACTATCACAAAATAGTGTGATGTTTTCTTGACCAATACCAAGATCTCTAAGCAACCCTTGAAGCCAAATTGCCTCTTTTACAGCCTCCGTAATTGCCATGTACTCTGCCTCAGTAGTAGACAAAGCAACCGTTGACTGCAAAGTAGACTTCCAACTAACTGGTGCATTTGCAATAGTGAAAACATAACCAGTAGTTGATCTATGCTTGTCCAAATCACCCGCATAATCCGAGTCACAATATCCAACAAGATACTGACTATCTTCCTGCTCAAAAATCAATCCAACATCTACAGTATTACAAATATACCGTAGAATCCATTTCACAGCTTGCCAATGCTCCTTTCCTGGATCATGCATATACCTGCTTACAACTCCGATAGCATGTGAAATATCAGGTCTTGTGCAAACCATTGCAGACATCAAGCTACCAACGGCATTCGCATATGGCACTCTTGACATATACTCTTGTTCAGCTTCATTCTTCGGCGACATAGCAACACTAAGCTTAAAGTGAGAAGCAAGAGGAGTGCTAACCAACTTCGTGTTCTCATTCATGCCAAATCGATCTATTACTTTCTTCAAGTATTCTTTCTGAGATAGATAGAGTTTCTTTGAATGTCTATCTCTTTTTATCTCCATGCCAAGAATTTTCTTCGCCTCACCTAAATCCTTCATCTCAAACTCCTTTCTTAGTTGAATCTTCAACTTCTCAATTTCCTCTTGACTTTTGGAAGCTATCAACATATCATCAATATATAGGAGAAGATATATGAAGGATCCATCTTCAAGCTTGCGCAAATACACACAATGATCGTATTTGCTTCTTTTGTACTTCTGTCGCAACATAAACTTATCAAATCGTTTGTACCATTGACTAGAAGATTGTTTCAATCCGTACAACGATTTTTCAAGTTTGCACACCATATTTTCCTTTTCAGCAACTTTGAATCCTTCTGGCTGAGTCATATAGATTTCCTCTTCCAAGTCTCCATGTAAAAATGCAGTTTTTACATCTAACTGAACTAGTTCCAAATTCAACTGTGCTACCAAAGCCAACAAAACTCTAATGGAGGAGTGTTTCACGACTGGAGAAAACACTTCATTGTAATCAATTCCCTCCTTTTGGGCGTACCCTTTGGCCACCAATCTTGCTTTGTAGCGAACATCTTCTTGGTTAGGAAATCCTTCTTTCTTTTCAAATACCCATTTGCACCCAATTGCTTTCTTGCCCTTCGGGAGATTGGCCAATTTCCATGTGCAATTCTGATAAAGGGACTGCATTTCTTCATTCATGGCAATCCTCCACTTATCTTCTTCTGAACTTTGGACTGCGTCTTTATAAGTGGTAGGAACACCATCAGCTACAATTGAGGCTGCACAAGCCACCGTCTCTATGAGACGAACAAGTTTCTTTATTGTTCTTTTTGGCTTGCTGGTTGCTATTGATTCAAGTTGTTGTTGGGGTTCCTGAGTTGGAATCTCCCCTTCCACTGACTCTTCTTCCAGGAAAAAATCTTCTATTGTTTCCTCGTTTTCTCCCTGTGTTGGGAAAATTAATTTTTCCTCAAACTCCACCTGCTTTGAAGCACCATCAATTTGTTTGATATCTTCAAATGTCACCTTATCTATTATGGCAGATTCATCAAAGGTATCATCTCTGCTGAATATAACTTTTCTTGTCTCTGGACACCATAATCGGTATCCTTTGACTCCAGAAGTAATCCCCATAAATATAGCTTTCTTTGTCCTCGGATCCAATTTTGACTCTTTCACATGATAATATGCAATTGAGCCAAACACATGTAAAAAATTATAATCTTCAGCAGGTTTTCCATACCATTTTTTAAATGGTGTCTTGCCTCCAATAGCGGCAGATGGTAGACGATTAATGAGGTGGCATGCATATGTTATTGCCTCAGCCCAAAATTCTTTGCCCAAGCCAGTATTGGACAACATACACCGAACCTTCTCCAATAAAGTCATGTTCATGCGTTCTGCCACTCCATTCTGTTGTGGTATATTTCTGACGGTGAAATGTCTCAAAATGCCATCATCTTCACAAATCTTATTGTAAAGATCATTTTTGTATTCTCCACCGTTATCTGTGCAAAAACACTTTATCTTTCTGCCTGTTTGAGTCTCTATCATCGCCTTCCATTTGAGAAAAATTCCCAGCACCTCATCTTTGGTTTTCATAGTATACACCCACACTCTCCGGGAAAAGTCATCAATAAAGGTTACAAAATAGTATTTCCCACCTAATGAAGGTGTTTTGGAAGCACCCCAAACATCAGAGTGAACATAATCCAAAATACTTTTAGTATTATGGATTGCTGTTCCAAATTTAACCCTTGTTTGTTTTCCCTTGACACAATGCTCACAAAACTCCAAATTGCAAGTCTTTACTCCTTTTAACAATCCTTGATCTGATAAAATCTTTAAGAATTTTCCTCCAGCATGTCCCAAGGGCATGTGCCATAGCTTGGTTGCTTCTGCCTCCTTGTCATCACTGGATGTCACTGTTGTTGTCCCAATAACTGTACTACCGCGATAGTGGTACATGTTATTATTTCGCCGGATTCCCTTCATTACCACTAGTGCACCAGAGCATATTCTCATTACCCCATTTTCTGCAACGACTTTGAGCCCCTTTGACTCTAGGGCTCCTACAGAAATGAGATTTTTCTTCAATTCCGGTACGTATCGAACATCTGTTAATGTTCTGATCAATCCATCATGGTTCCTTAATCGGATTGAACCAATACCATATGCAGTAAGAGGATTGTTATTTGTTGTGTGAATAACTCCATATTCTTCTTCTTGAAAATCAACGAACCAGTCCTTGTTGGGACACATATGATAGCTACAAGCTGAATCCATCAGCCATATGTCAGATGGTTTGAATGGCTCAGTTGTAACTAGCGAGAAATCAGAGTCGTCACAATCAGCTACATTTGAATCCATGACAACCTTTCCATTGTTAGGTTTGGCCTTGTTTTTCAACTTTGGACAGTCTTTCTTCCAATGCCCTTTTTCTCGGCAAAAGGCACATTCATCTTTGCTGGTTCTGGATCTTGACTTGGATCTTCCTTTCTTCGTTCTCATATGATTTTGAGAACGACCTCTCACGACCAGTGCTTCTCCTTCTCCACTCTTTTGTTTTTCTCTCTTTCTTTGTTTATAGTTGTACAAGGCAGAACAAACTTCTTTGAGAGACACTTCATCATTCCCATGAAGTAGAGTAGTTTCTAGGTGCTCGTACTCATCGGGAAGTGAACTTAATAACATTAAGGCCATATCTCCATCACTAAAAGTCACGTCCATATTCTGCAAATCTGTCGCCAACTTATTAAAGCTGGTGATATGATCATTCATTGTAGTACCAGGAACATATGTGAAGCGTAACAGTCTTTTTTCATGTAAAGTTTATTTTGACTGTTTTTCTTCAAGAATTTATCCTCCAACGCATTCCACAATTTACTTGCAGAAGTTTCTTTTGTGTATGGATATTTCTGTTCTCTTGCGAGGTAAGATCGAATGGTACCACAAGCAACGCGGTTGATAATCTTCCAATCTCCTTCTCCGATATTATCTGGTTTATTTTCTTCTATGGCAATATCTAGCCCTTGTTGAAAAAGGACATCAAGATGCCAACGACGTATTACTGACACCCGATGTGGACTCTTCATTTTTATTATCTCCCATTTTGCTATAGATACTATTTATTTGCTAACAGTACATAACACCAAAGTAATTCTTTTCTGATGTGGAAGTTCAGACTATGCTGCAATCACAGAGCATACTAAGATAGAACCTTGGCTCTGATATCAATTGTTGCGGAAGCCGAATATATAGAGAGTGATTAAATCATAACTACTATATCTAAAGGTAGCTAATAAATAGTAAATGAGACAATAATAAAATGAACACCAGAAATTAACAAGGTTCCGCAAAATTTGATTTTTTGCCTAGTCCTCGAACACAATCAACTCAAATTTATTTCACTCCAAAAATACAAGTGAAATACTACAAGAGAGAAAGAAGATTCAAATGCCTTAGGAGATAAGAAGTCAAGTGAGAGATGTTTACAAATGAACAAAATCCTTGTTATTTATAGAAGAGAAATGGCCTTAATAATGTCATGCATGACATCATATTAAGTGTGAACATGCAATGTAAATGCATGAAAAATGCATCTACCAATTTCTTCCTAAAAGGAGGCTTCAAATGTTCACACTAGTTCACATTAATCTTGTCAAAATTCAACAAAATCAAGATGCGAAAGAAAAGGAAACTAATGTGGCCACATCCAGCAGAATGCTTAACAACATTCGAACATACAACAAAGGAACTAATCTACAGACAACTACACATATAGGAAAGTAAATGCAAAGGAAGAGGCGCTCACCTTCTTGAAGAGTAGAATTAACCATATAACAGGCTTTCTAGGCCATGTAAATTTAGACAGATTCCGGCAGAAGCTAGTTATCCTATAATTCTATATTTGTGTCTTCAAACACACGAATTTATAGGATATACGCACAGTAAAAAAAATCATATTATAACAGGGATTTAAGGGAGCGTACCTGGCCTTCAAACTTAGCACACTTTCAACGACGTGGTTAAGAACACAAGCACAAACGAGAATACACACATGAAAGTGAAGAATTACAATGAGGGAGAGAACCAATTAAACTACATGCTTCCTAGCAGAATGCGTTGTGCATTTAAGCATTGTGAACTTAAACAAATTAAACCGATTAATCTGCATATAACTATCACATAGAAATTTAATGCATCGTTAAAGAAACTAACCAGTTGGAGAACGGAATAATAATATAATAAGAAGATTAGAAATCCAGTAACTTCAACAGCAACAAATAAGCCAAATACTCTCCGGTGCGAAAATTTGAACAATATTAATGAGAAACCAATACTCGAACTCGATACGTCCAGATTGTATCGAATGAATACAAAGACTATACTTTGATATCAAATAAATATAAAGAGTAAAGCTTTGCCTCGATTTGTACCCGGAAGAACATAGGAGTAGTGAGAGTAAAAGAATAGCTATAGTAGTAGTGAAAAACCCGTCCTCCCATAAGCTCAAGATGCAAGGTATTTATAGTGCATCAAGGTGTATGATTTCATTTGAAATTCCCATAGAGAAATCAATGGAGATTGATTTTGCTAAAAGAAGGGGATGAATCTAGTTGAATCCATGGGAAGGTGCATGAGAGTAACAAAAAATGGTAAAAACAAATTAGAGCAAGATTTGGGAAAATCTTGTATAAGAATCTGCCATGGCAATTGAAAATAAGGAGTACAAATCTTACAGAAGAGGGACAATTGAACTAAAGAGAAAAATAGGAAAAGAAAATACATAATAGTAAGATTTAAGGAAAGAAAATAATAATACACAAAAAAGTTATAAATAGTGTTATGACTCTTAAATAAATAGTAGCTCATTAGAATAATATGTAGTAAGGATGGATAAAATTGGGTGTCAACACCATCCGATCGTGATATTGATTTCTGTATTGACTTGGCTCCAGATACCCAGCCTATATCTATCCCACCGTATCGCATGGCTCCGAAAGAATTGAAGGAGATGAAAGAACAGCTTGAGGAGTTGCTAGCCAAAGGATTCGTCAGACCGAGTGTATCGCCTTGGGGTGCACCGGTATTATTTGTGAAGAAAAAGGATGGAACTATGCGAATGTGTATTGATTATTGCCAATTGAACAAAGTCACTATTAAGAACAAGTGCCTGTTGCCATATATTGATGATCTATTTGACCAGTTGCAGGGTGCTAAGGTGTTCTCTTAGATCGACTTGAGGTCGAGATACCATCAGTTGATGATTCGGGATTCAGATGTTCCGAAGACTGCATTCCGAGCTAGATATGGTTATTATGAGTTTCTGGTGATGTCCTTCAGTTTAACTAACGCCCCGACGACATTTATAGATTTGATTAATAGGGTGTTCAGGCCATATATTGATTCGTTTGTCATTGTCTTCATTGATGACATTTTGATCTACTCGCGCAGTAAGGAGGAACACGAGTAGCATATGCAAGTGGTGCTTCAGACGTTGCGGGAACAAAAGCTTTATGCTAAGTTCTCCAAATGTGAATTTTGGTTAAATTCTGTAGCAATTTTGGGGCATATTGTATCGGGTGAGGATATTAAAGTTGATCCCAAAAAGATCGAGGCAGTTCAGAATTGGCATCGTCCCACTTCGGCGACTGAGATCAGGAGTTTTCTAGGTTTAGCAGGTTATTATCGTCGGTTCGTGGAGATTTTTTTATCTATTGCAGCACTTTTGACCAAATTAACCCATAAGGGTGCTCCGTTCCGATGATCCGATGATTGTGAGGCGAGCTTTCAGAAGCTCAAGACAGCATTGACTACATCACCAGTGTTGGTGTTGTCTTCCGGTTCAAGGATTTATATAGTGTATTGCGACGCTTCACGCGTCGGTTTGGGTTGTGTATTGATGCAGGAGGGGCGAGCTATTGCATACGCCTACCGTCAGCTGAACCCCCGCGAGAAGAATTACTCGGTACATGATTTGGAGTTAGCTGCGATTGTTCACGCTCTTAAGATTTGGAGGCATTATCTTTATGGAGTGTCTTGTGAGGTTTACACTGATCATCGTAGTTTACAACATTTGTTCAAGCATAGGGACCTAAATTTGAGACGACACAGATGGCTTGAGTTACTAAAAGATTATGATATTATTATCCTATATCATCCGGGCAAAGAAAATGTAGCTGCTGACGCCTTCAGTAGAAAGGGGGAGAGTGTGGGTAGTTTGGCTTTTGTTTCAGCAGAGGAGAGGCCATTAGCTTTAAATATTCAGTCGTTGGCTAACAGACTAGTGAGATTGAATATTTCAGAGCCCAGTCGAGTTCTGGAATGTGTTGTTGCCTAGTATTCACTATTTGAGCGGATCAAGGTTCGCCAGTCTGATGACCCACACTTATTTGTTCTTCAAGAAACGGTACTACAGGGTGGTGCCAAGGAAGTTACTATTGGCAAGGATGGTGTTATGCGACTCCAGGATCGTCTATATGTTCCTAATGTGGATGGACTGAGGGAAAAGATCCTAGAGGAGGCACACAATTATCGGTATTCTATTCATCCAGGTGCTACGAAGATGTATCGTGACCTGAGGCAGTATTATTGGTGGCGGCGGATCAAGAAGGACATAGTTGAGTATGTTGCTAGGTGCCTAAACTTCCAACAAGTTAAATATGAGCACCAGAGGCCAGGTGGCCCACTTCAGCAGATGACTATACTAGAGCGGAAATAGGAACGTATTACTATGGACTTTATAGTCGGGTTGCCACGGACCTTGCGGAAGTTTGACGTGGTTTAGGTCATTGTTGACAGGTTTACCAAGAGGACACACTTCATTCCGGTTGTGACTACGTATACTTCTGAGAGGTTGGCCTAGATTTATATTCAGGATATAGTTCGATAGCACAGTGTGCCAATTTTCATCATATTAGATAGAGGCCCTCAGTTTACTTCACATTTTTGGAGAGCAGTACAGAGTAAATTGGGGACCCGTGTAGAGCTCAACCTAGCCTTTCATCCGCAGAACGATGGGAAGTCGGAGTGGACAGTTCAGATTTTGGAATATATGCTCAGGGCATGTGTGATTGACTTTGGAGGTCAGTGGGATCATTTTTTGCCTTTGGCCGAGTTTGCTTATAACAACAGTTACCAATCCAGCATCGAGATGGCTCCATTTGATGCTTTATATGGTCTGCGATGTTGTTTGCCCATCAGATGGTTTGAACTCAGCGAGGCTAAGTTATATGGTACTGATTTGGTAAATGATGCCTTGGAAAAGGTAAAGTTGATTTAGGAGCGATTTCATACAGCACAGTCCAGATAGAAGAGTTACGCGGATCAGAAAGCGTGTGATTTATCATTTATGGTGGGTGAGAAAGTTCTCTTGAAGGTTTCACCGATGAATGGAATCATGAGATTTGGGAAGAAGGGCAAGTTGAGCCCAAGATTTTTAGGCCCATTTAAGGTGTTGAGACGAGTTGGGGAGGTTGCTTACGAGCTTACTTTGCCTCCCAGTCTATCGGAAGTTCATCCGGTTTTCCATGTATCTATGCTCTGGAAGTATCATGTCGACCTGTCACATGTGTTAGACTTCAGCACAGTTCATCTAGATAAGAGCTTGGGTTATGAAGAGGAACCAGTTGCCATTATGGATAGACAAGTTCGCCAATTGAGGTCCAACCAGTCGGGGAAGTGACTTGGGAGGCCGAGGAGGACATGCGGGGCAGATATCCACACTTATTCAGCACTCCAAGTATACTTCTAAACCCGTTCGAAGATGAGCGTTTGTTTAAGAGGTGGAGAATGTAACGACCCAACCGGTTGTTTTGCCTTTTAAACCCCGTTCCCCTAAATAAAACTCTCTGTATGTGCTTTTACTGTTTTATGACTTGCGAGGATGGTTAGTTCGGGACTTGGAAGGGTTCGGGATGAAATCGGAATACTTGGTTCCTTAGTTGGCTATAAAAAGGCTAAGTTTGACTTTGGTCAACATTTTGAGAAAATGGCCCCGAAATCGGGATTTGACGGTTCCAATAGGTTCGTATGATGATTTTAGACTTGGGCGTATGTTCGAATCGGGTTTTGGACAACCCGGGAGCGTTTCAGCGCTTAATAGTGAAAGTTAGCTATTTGGAGGTGTTAAGTTTCTTTAAATTTGGTTTGGAGTAGATTTTGGAGTAATCGAGGTCCGTTTGAAATTTCGAGTCTGGGAATAGTTCTATATGGTTATTTAAGATTTGCACGCAAAATTTGGTGTCATTCCGATTAGTTTAAGTATGTTTCGGCGCGTTCGGAGTAAGTTTGAAGAATTTGAAATTTCTAAGTTAAATCAATTTGGTTTGGGGTATGATTCTTAGTTTTGATGTTGTTTTACGCATTTTGATGGTTCGAGCGAGTCCGTTTTATGATTTCAAACTTTTTGGTATATTCGGGCGGGGACCCGGGGGCCTCAGGTGTTAACCGGAAGAAGCTCGGACCAAGTTTGGACTTGGGAGGAATAGCTGAAGCTTCCAGCTTCTGGTGTAACCACACCTGCGCATGGGCAGCCGCTGGTGCGAGCTCACAGAAGCGAGCCACGAGTCGCAGAATCGGCCAAGTGGGAGGCGGCTTGGACCGCAGATGAGAGATAGGAACCGCACCTGCAAAGGCGCAGGTGCGAAGGGAAGGAACGCAGGTGCGGACGAGGGCGCAGGTGCGCCGTTTGCACCGCAGAAGCGGTCTCGCAGAAACGAGCCGATGATCACAGAAGCGGATGAGCCGGCAAAGGGGAAAGCCGCATCTGCGAGGCCTTTTCCGCAGATGCGAAGCCGCAGAAGCGGCTTGCGAGCCGCAGAAGCGAAAGGCCTGTTTGGGCAGAATGTTTAAAGGAACTGGAAATCAACCATTTTAGCCCATATTTCCTCCATTCTTGGGCGATTTTGGAGATTTTTGAGAGGGTATTTCAACTAGCAACTTGAAGGTAAGTTAATTCTACACACTTTGAGATAAATACATAGATTATGGGTAGATTATAACTTATAAATGATGGAAATCAAGGGTTTAGAAGAAAAACCTAGGTTTTGATAAAAATGAGATTTTAACCACGAAAATGGTGATGGAATTGGATGAAAATTGTATATTTGAGTTCTTGAGATTATGGGTAACGATTTCCTCCGAATATTTTCGTAATTCGGGCACATGGGCCCGGGATGAATTTTAGAAATTTTACCATTTTGGGTCGGGTAATTAATTTAATAGTCTAATTTCGAATTATTGAGCATGTATTAATTATTTTGTAGAACATTTAGATAGTTTCGGATTGTTTGCCATCGAATTGAGACTTTAATACAACGTTGTGATCGGAAAGTGGACTTTGAGACAAGGTAAGTCTCTTTTCTAACCTTGTAAGATAGAATATATCCGATAGGTGATTTAATGTAATAATTGTTGCTAATTGTGGGGGCTACGTACACACGAGGTGACGAGAGTCTGCGCGTAGCTACTAATTATGCTATGTCCGGGTAGTTTAGGACTCAAATTATCAATTACTTGTAATAATTGCATCCGTTATTTAATTAAAGTACTGGAATTATATTGTAAATTGTTAGAGGAAATAGTAAAAGACCGAAATTTCACATACTTGAATTTTTGTGCAAATTATTTGACTGTTAATGGAAATTGTACATCCTTATATATTAGCCTTATAATAACTTATCATTCCGGAGGTTCATAAGAAAATGTCATCCTTTCTTGTGGAGCGGGGCGAATGCCTCAGCAGTATAGATGCATATATGGATCGTGCCGCACGTCCCTTGGCAGTATACACGACACTCTGGATCGGGCTGAACGACTTGGGTAGAAATCGTGCCTAATAATAATAATTACACGATACCTTGATATATTATTGCAGCTTGTGAAGCTAATTGATAAATTGGAATTTTTTTAAATTAAAAGAATTAATTATTTCTACTTGTTAAGGAAATTTTTGTTGTTCACATAAATCATGTCTATTTAAATATTTCTATTTTAAATATTATTGACCCATAGTGAGTGTCAAAGTCAACCTCTCGTCACTACTTCTTCGAGATTAGACATGATACTTACCGGGTACACGTTGTTTACATACTCATGCTTCGCTTGCTACACTTTTTGTGCAAGATCTGAGACACGAACCTTAGGCGATCCTACCAGTGTGCACCCACGTTATCCTAAGGCCTAGTGGTGAGCTGCTTTTCTTGAGCCGTTCCGCAACACCTAGTGTCTCCCTTTTGTATTTTTTTTCTGTCTACTTTGTGTTCAGACAATGTTTTTGTTTTCTTTTGATAATCTACTAGATACTCTTATATTAGTGACACCATGTCTTGGCACACACACTAGTAGAATTGTGGATTTAAGTATTTTCTTTATTTTTATTTAATCAGAACCTTTATATTTTCTTAAATATTGCAAGTAAGAAGAGTTCAATTATTCGGAAAATTATTAAAAGAATAAATTTATGCTTAACTCACTAGTTGGCTAGCATAGCTGTGATATTGGGCGCCATCACGACCTATAGGTGAAAGTAGGTCGTGTCAACAGGCCTCCAGTCCAAGCATATCATACACGAGCAATTAAATAAGTACACATGTATATGATAATGAAGTAAGATTATCACACTCCCGGACTGGTATAAATACCACACCATTGTGTAGCATGTTCAACATATGCTATCACAGCTCCAATCGGCAAGTTATCCCAGAATTATAACTACCAAGTTTATTCAGGGAATTAGCCTCTTCGTACCCTCAAGTACAGTCCAGATAGTTCCCAACAAAGGTACGAATACGAGAACATTATAATTTTACGCTTAACCGTCAACTCTGGGCATATCATATCCTAAGCATTTTCCTGAGCATGAATAATTTCCCCGATGCTAGCACATGGTCTCATACCCCATACTATGCGCCCTCATAGCGCGTAGCTATCACAAATAAATCATGCAACCAGTGTCTCAACCAAGTTTAAACAAGATACTCACCTCAAATAGGCCGCAACCTGAAACAATATGCTTCTGAGAACTCCTAGTCTCCAAATTCATCGAACACATGAATCACCGTAACTTATCCCAAATCCAACACTAGAATGACTAACACATCTTTCATGCACGATCATCCCACGAGGAATACTTCTATAATTCTCCTGTGCCACATAGAAAAAATCTGAATAATAGCAGTCGATCAACCAGGCGAATACCACAATACCAACGAAATATCCGTAAGTCAAAACATATGTGCCCTATTGAATGTACACTCTTATCAGGTAATACCACTAGTGCCAATATCTTAAATCATCTTTGGTCCATAAACTCATGACCTTCCTTTTGAAACTGAATCGTATCCTTTCACTTGCAAATACCAATCTCACTCCACGCACTACCTCTATTAGGCCATCCTGTGAAAATACGAGAACCTCATTAACACTCTGAATCACAAGCAAAATACATACCTGGTTAGTTAGAAACCTTCCATTTTCTCCCATACAGGAGAAAATCACAATACACAACATGTTCCTCATGCCGGTAGGACATATCCATCTCAAACCATGATAGAAACCGTCAAGAACTTTTGGAAACCCATTTGCACATAACCAAGCTATCAGAACTGAATTCGTCTAACTCGACTAAGCCACACATGTTGCCAAATCGGAGAGTGTTGCCACAAAACACCCATAAAGCCTCACCACATCATAAGTACCTAAAAGAACCGAGCATACCATTACCATATTGGTCTAGCTTACTACCCAGTTGTCCTATTTTCTCCGAGTTTCTTCTGAATTACCCTCATGTTGACACTTCTCCTTGTCAGAACACTACGATCCTTACCTAAAGCTCACTACAAGACATCCTAACATAAAACCACACCGCTCTAAGACCCATAAGCCACTGTATTCTTCTTAAGCACCCCCATAAGTACCACAACTGAAACGCCCACTCTGAAAATACCTTATATGAATTTAAAATTATTCTTTTACCTTTCTTATACTGTAATGTAGAATCCATAGTCATACAAAATTACCGCAAGTTCCGGCACCATCAAATGTAAATCTCAGATTCTATCCATACATAAATCCGGAAAAACTCTCGATTGCTATATATAAATCTCGAACCCATTAGAACCTTCTAGAGAGTCATCCACTCTGCTCAAATCTAAATTACACCACCAAAAAGGGCCGAAAGACACGTGCTCTCTTAGCTTAACAACACTCAAAGAGGTAACCCTGCCTTAACACCACCCATCAAATTCATACTCCGTGCATACTGCATCCTTCATAATAATATCTCGATCATCCCATGATTTTTATATACTCATAAAGTGTAATATAACTTATATCCAGGAAGTTTCTTACTCGAGTCATCCTTGATCTCAACCTCTACAAGTCATAACTGATCCACAAGTATACCTCGGACCAAAACCAATACAATACATAATCGTGCAATCAAATCGTAGATAGCAGACTCCCACACTTGGCTCAAAGCCATATAACAAAACATCTGATAACTCACCATACCCATACTATACTATTGTCATAATCCCACAGTCAATCAATGAAAATTCTTCACAAGCTCAGATAACACAAAACATAAAATACCTCAAATCATCTGCTAAGCTCGCCTTCATCCTCATGACTGTCAATTCAACTATCTCAACCAATCCAAACTCGAATCTCAACACATATACCCCGATGGTAGAAAAGAAACTCCCCACACAACATTATAAGCAACACACCTACGTAGATTACTCCGCAGGAGATAACCCACATGCTTAGCTTCAAATTGGCGTCTTGCTATACCCTTTCGCAACCACAATTACTACGCAATCACTTAATCTTTATGAGTCCAAACTCATTGACAAGACATGAGAATTTAATTTCTCCCACAATTTAACAACGTGAAAGATCCTTCAATACACTCACAACTCGAGACTATACATCAAATCAAGACAGGAATCAAGTACCCAATAGCAAACTCTTGAGTCACAAGTAAACTTTATTCGTCCCATTCAACCCATCTGAACACATCCTACAGTCATATCATACTTATCATATAGCCATTCAACCGCTCATCGAGCCATAAATTCCACTCATAGGGACACTACTAGACATATGAGTCCAAATGTACAAGTTCACACAACTGAAGCTACCGAGCCTAAGCTGCGGTCTAAACCTGGCCTCAAGTCCTCCAGACTGGCCCATTAACAAAACATATAATACACATCTCAAACCCCATTCATAGAATCACAAGCCTTGAATGCACAGCTGATACCGAGCATTTACATACGCATACTAGTGAGTGGAAGAAAATCAAGGATATACGCTTCAAGATGAATCAATGCCGCACGATAAGAAAAGAAAGATGGAAAGTTTATCCTAAATTCCCTGTAGCCTCTCGAAGATAAGTATGGATATCATCAGACCGATCCGTAAGACTCTACTAGACATGTGTTCATGACTTGTAGAACCTATGAACCTAGAGCTCTGATACCAACTTGTCACGACCCAAAATCCAACTAGCCATGATGGCACCTAACCTCACCCGCTAGGTAAGCAAAATAACAACAATCCGATTCAATTAACATTTAATTGGCTCTAATACACTCCCCAAGGACTGATAGTACAAATCATGAGCTTCTAAGATTAGAATTTACAAAACTGGTGTGTAATAAAATATGTCATCTGTTTGAAATATATATGAACGGGTTTAAAAATTCTAAAGCTACCTAGAACAAGAGGCAACTATGACTGGAATGCAGGTACATCTTCAAATCCAGCTCCCGCCATACACAACAACATCAACATCAAAAATTTGCACGCAAGGTATAGAAGTGTAGTATGAGTACAACCGATCTCATGTACTCAATAAATAACAAACCTAACCTTAGATTGAAAGTAGTGACGAGCTTGTACCAAGGTCATAGTCCACACCAATAACCAATAACATCTCATAACAATACAATTTAAAGTAACACAAGTAATAACTCAACAATAAAATGCTCAGCACATATACAATTCTGAAAAATAAACATTTTCTTTTCAAGTATAACAGTAAAACTTAGTCCCTTTGCCGAAAATCACCGAAAATATGAGTAAATCTGAAATCTGTGATTTTTCTCAAAAATTTTAACGATAGCTAAGAAATTTCATTATCAGATGGCATGAAAAAAAAAAATACTTCTCTATGCCTACATATCAAGTATGCATGTCTAATGCAATGCAGCACATTAGAACTCATGTATTCACACTCTCAGAATACTCAATCACTCAGTACTGTGCGGGATGGATCTAGACCAGGGAAGATTCATCCCTCAATATAAAATGCAATTGACAATCAGTCACTCAGTATTCTATAGGGCCAATCCAGCCCAGGGAAAGTTCATCCCAAATATAAATAAATAAGGCAACTCCATGACCAGGGAAGTCCATCCCAAATATAAATAAATAAGGCAACTCTATGCCCTCGGAAGTCCATCCCAAATATAAATAAATAAGGCAATTTCATGCCCTGGGAAATCCATTCCAAATATAATATCATATGCGCGCACTGTGGGAGGTGCAGAATCCGGAGCGGCTCCTTCAGCTCAAGCTCTAAAATAAGCCAATTTGGCATGCTGCAGCGTGTAGCCCGATTCCATAATAATGATAAATATAAATCCTATAAGGCCTGCAACCTGATCCCGTAATGATAATAAATATAAAGCCTATAAAGCCTGATGCGGTGTGCAACCCTGATCCATAAATAATATATATATATATATTCTCACAACCGGATGAACATGACTGAGTATGAAATTATAATTTAAAAAAATAATTCAACAATAATACGAACTTTATGGGTCTCAATAATACCGGCATATAGCCTCAGCGGAATTTTTAACATGATTCTCAATTCAATTTATTTAACACATGAAAGTGCATGGATAATGCCAAGATCATTTGACTAAACAATTTCACGAAATCGATTACGTCATAATTTTTACGGTGCACGCCCACACGCCCATTACCTAGCATGTGCATCACCTCTAAAGAAATCACATAACACGTATATTCAGGGTTCATATCCTCAGGTCCAAGTTTAGAAATGTTACTTATCTCGAACAAGCCGAATTTGATGCCGAGCAAGCTAAACAATACTCCGGAAATTCCATTCCGCGCGTATCAACCTCCGAACGCCTTCCTATCTCATCAATTCCAAGCCAAACGATCCGAAACTAGTCAAATAATGTGAAAATTAATCAAAATATGCTCCAATACTTACAATTTAACAATTTATAAAAAATTTCAACTCCGCTCGAAAAGTCAACCAAAAGTCAATGATGGGGCCCACGTCTCGGAATCCGACAAAAATTACAAAATTCGAACCCCCATTTAACCACGAATCCAACCATACCAAAATTACTCAAATACGATAACAACTCGGCCTTCAAATCCTCAATTAAAGTCTATGAAAGTTTCTACTATTTTCAACCCAAAACACTAATTTGTTGATAAAAATAACAGTAGATTCATGTAATTTAACCAAAACCGAATGAAAATCGCCTCAAAAATTCGCTTCAATCCGAGCTCCATAACTCCAAATGTGTTAAAATGGCTGAAACCCCCATTTTTAGAATCTGTCCAGGCAAGTCGCATTTGGCACCTGCGACCTGCCTCTTCCCCAGGAAAATAGCAATATTTCCCACCACGGAAATGGGCTTAACTCTTTCATACGTTGTTCGAATTCGACGATTCTTTTTGTTATGGATTTGTTATTTCAATACGGATCTAATGCTTTAATCAAAACTAAATTTGGAGCTCATTTTCTTAATGTTGTACCATTTATGCTTGAAGAAACGACGTCGAAATATTTTAAAAATATAAAAATTAAAATTCGGGCATACACCCAGGTCCAAAATCACCATCCGAACCTAACGAAATCATCAAAACTCCGATCCGAGGTCGAATACTAAAAGTCAAATTTGGTCAACTCTTTCAACTTAAGGCTTCCAACATGGAATTCATTCTTCTGAACATGTTCCGAAATACCTGAAAACAAAATCGACAATTCATAGACGTCATAATACATCATATGAATCTATTCAAGACTTCAAATAGTTGAAAGGGGCATAAATGCTCAAAACGACCGGTTGGGTCGTTACATATCATTTATGACTTGTGTACAAAAATTTGAGGTCAATCAGACTTGATTTGATAGGTTTCGATATCAAATGTAGAAGTTGGAATTCGTTAGTTTCATTAGGCTTGAATTGGGGTGTGATTCATTGTTTTAGCATTGTTTGATGTAATTTGAGGCTTCGAATAAGTTCGTATGATGTTTTAGGACTAGTTGGTCTATTTGGTTGAGGCCCCGGGGGCTTCGAGTGAGTTTCGGATGGTTAACGGATCCAAAATTTGGACTTAGAACAAAGCTGGAACTTGTTCCCTACTGATGCAATCACACATGCAGAACTTTTCTCGCACGTGCGAACCTGCAGTAGCAAGCCTGGTTGCGCAGAAGCGAAAATTGGCTCGGCAAGGGCAGGGATCGCAGATGCGCATGGCTAACCGCAGAAGCGGATGCGCATCTGCGAAGGTTCGACCGCAGAAGCAAAAATTGGGGAAGGGGGAGGGGGCGAGCTGCTTCGTAGAAGCGGACCTCTTCGCAGAAGCGAGTCCCTAGAAGCGAACTTCTGTTTGCAGAAGCGCTCTGAGCCACAGAATTGTTGAAGACCTTGCATCTACGAGAGCGCAGATGTGGCCAAGTGTATCGCAGATGCGAAAACACTGGTAGTATTAAAACGAGTTGTTCCGAGATTCTTTCTCATTTTTGGACTTCAAACACACGGATTGGGGCAATTTTTCAGAGGGATTTCATGGTAATTCTTGAGGTAAGTTACTTGTGACAATTTTTAGTCAATAATATTGAATTATCATTGAGTATTCCGACTAGATTACGTGTTTTTTTAGGTGTACTTCGAGAATTTAGGCATAGGGATTTCAAAATAAGAATTTAAGATTTGGAGGTCGAGTTGATGTCAGTATTTGGTAAATTTGGTATGGTTTGACTCGTGGTTGAATGGGCGTTCATATTTTGTAACTTTTGTCGGGTTCCGATACATGGGCCCCACTGTTGATTTTTGAGTTGAATTTTAGATTTTAATTGAGAAATTTAGTATTTTCATATGGAATTGATTCCTATAATTTGTGTTGACTGTATCGAATTAATTGTGATTAGATACGAGGCATTCAGAGGCCAATTCGCGATACAAGGGTATATTGGAATAAATAACTTGCACGGGTTGAGGTAAGTAATATTTCTAAACTTGTTTCTGATGGTATAAACCCCGAAAATACGTGTTATGTGATTTGTTTGGAGGTGACACACATGCTAGGTGACAGGCATGTGGGCGTGCACCGTACAAATTGTAACATAATTGATTCCGTGAAATTGTGTAGTCAAATAATCTTGGCATTATCCATGTACTTTCATGTGTTAGAGAAATTGAGTTGAGACTCCTATTAAAGATCATGTTTAGGCTACACGCCTATATTTTGGGACCCACATTTACTGCTCAATTTGTGCTTTACAGTTATTGTGTGACTTGCTGGGGTAATTGGTTCGGGTCCGGTGAGGTTTTGGAATGAATTGGAATACTTAGTTCCAAGGTTTAAAGCTTAAGTTCATATGGTGACAAGTTGGTATTAGAGCTCTATGTTCATAGGTGTTATGAGTCACAAGCAGGTTTAGTGGAGTCTCGCGGATCGGTACGGAGACATCTGTACTTATCTTCGGGAGGCTATGGAACTGTTAGGAAAATATTCACTTCTTTGATTCCTTATCGTGCGCATTTGTTAACTTCAAAATTTTAAACCATTGTCTTTCTATTCTCTCACAGATAGTGAGGACACGTACAACTGGATCCAATAATCAGACACTCGTGCCCCTTGATGGAGCCGCAAGAGACCGGGGTCGGGGCAGAGGCCGAGCCAGAGGCCAAGGAAGACCACGTAGTGCAGCGAGAGCACCCGCACGAGCTGCCGCAGAGGAACCACCATTAGCTCCAGTTGAAGAATAGGCACCTGAGATGCCTGTTACCACTCCTGCACTTCAGGAGACTCTCTCCCAGTTTTTGAGCATGTTTGGCACTCTAGCTCAGGCAGGGTTAATTCCACTTGCTCCTGCCATATCTCAGGCCTGGGGAAGAGCACAGACTCCCTCCGCCCGTACCCCAGAGCTACTGGCCCAGGTTGACCATGCCCCAGAGGTTATACCAGTGCAGCCAGTTGTCCCAGTTCGGCCCGAAGTTAGGGCAGCAGTTTCAGAGGGGGAGCAGTTTAGGCTCGAGAAATATAAAAAGTACCACCCTCCCACATTCATCGATTTAGCTTCAGAGGATGCTCAGGGTTTTCTGGAGGAATGTCATCGTATCCTTCGTACTATGGGTATTGTGGATTCCAGTGGGGTTTCTTTCACGGCATTCCAGCTTAGAGGAGCAGCCTACCAATGGTGGTGGGCATATGAGTTGGATAGTCCAACTGAGGCAGCTTCACTCACTTGGACTCACTTTTTAGATATGTTATTAAGGGAGTATGTTCCTCAGAGTCTTAGAGTTACATGGCATGCAGAGTTTGATCAGCTACACCGGGGTTCTATGACCGTGTCGGAATATGCGGTTCGATTTAGTGATTTGGCTAGGCATGCACCATCCTTAGTTGCTACTGATCGAGAGCGGGTTTGCCCATTTATTGAGGGGCCCACCCAAGTATAGGATTCAATATGGCCCTAGAACTGGAGATGGACATCACATACCAATAGGTGTTGTCAATTGTTAGGAGATTGGAGGGTATGCGGACTCGGGAGAGAGAAGAGAGGGAAGCTAAGAGACCCCGAGATTCTGGCACATATAATAATTCTCGTGCCCCAGCTGTAGCCCGTCATGGTAGAGGTTATGTGAGTCGTCTTATTCATTCAACACTACCAGCTTCCAGTGGTATTCCGGCTACTCCCATACCTCAGGTTTCATATTATGCACCACTAGTGTCTACTGTACCTCCTGTATGGGGTGCCTTCAGCGGGCAGTCTAGTCGATCAGGCCCGAGCCAGTCCCAGCAGCCACGTCCTCCGAGGGATTGTTTTGAGTGTGGTGACACTCGTCATATCATGAGGGATTTTCCCAGACTTAGGAGGGGTGCACCTCCACAGATTTCTCATGACCCACCTATTCCACAGGGCCCTCAGGCTTCTCAGGCCATTATCACTGCACCAGTTGCTACTCCACCTGCACAGACAGCTAGAGGTGGAGGTCGGACAGGTAGAGGTCGCCCTAGAGGGGGAGGCCAGGCTAGATATTATGCCTTTCCTGCTAGGACAGAGGCCGTTGTATCTGATTCTGCTATCACATGTATTATTACGGTCTGTCATAGAGATGCATCAGTCTTGTTTGATCCATATTCCACTTATTCTCACGTGTCATCTTATTTTGCCCCGTATTTGGGCGTATCCCGTGATTCTTTGAGTTCTTCTGGTTATATATCTACACCCGTGGGTGAATCTATTATTGTGGACCGCGTGTATCGGTCGTGTTTAATTGTTATTAGTGCTTTTGAGATAAAAGCTGATTTATTATTGCTCAGTATGGTGGATTTCGATATTATTTTGGGTATGGACTGGTTGTCGTCCTATCACGCTATCCTTGATTGTTATGCCAAGACAGTGACATTAGCTATGCCAAGTCTACCGCGGCTAATGTGGAGAGGTACCTTGGATTATGTTCCTAGCAGAGTTGTTTCATTTCTTAAAGCTCAATGAATGGTTAAGAAGGGGTGTGATGTGTATCTTGCCTATGTGAGAGATATTAGTGTTGATACTTCTACCGTGGAGTTAGTTCCTGTAATAAGGGAATTTCCTGATGTATTTCCAGCGGATCTTCCGGGTATGCTACTCGACAGGGATATTGACTTTGGCATTGATTTGTTACCGGGCACTTAGCCCATTTCTATTCCACTATATCGTATGGCCCCAGCAGAATTGAAAGAATTAAAAGAGCAGTTATAGGAACTACTTGATAAGGGTTTTGTTTGGCCCAATGTATCGCCTTGGGGTGCTCCTATCTTATTTGTGAAGAAGAAGGATGGTTTTATGCGGGTGTGTATTGATTACCTCCTGCTGAACAAGGTCACAGTGAAGAACAGGTATCCATTTCCACGTATTGATGACCTATTTGATCAGCTTCAGGGTGATAGAGTGTTCTCTAAGATCGACTTACATTCAGGCTATCATCAGTTGAATATTCAGGAACCAGATATCCCAAAGACTGCTTTCAGGACTTGGTACGGTCATTATGAGTTCCTTGTAATGTCATTTGGGCTAACCAACGCCCCAGCAACATTTATGCACTTAATGAATAATGTATTTCATCCATATCTTGATTCTTTCGTCATTGTGTTTATTGACGACATTCTGGTGTATTCCCGGAGTAGGGAAGATCATGAACAACACCTGGGGACTGTGCTTCAAGCTTTGAGAGAAAAGAAGTTATATGCAAAATTTTCAAAGTGTGAATTCTGGCTTGATTCAGTAGGATATTTGGGTCATATAGTTTCGTGCAAAGGGATTAAGGTAGATCCGAAGAAAATTGAAGCAGTGCAGAGTTGGCCCAGACCATCATCAGCTACTGAGATTCGGTGTTTTGGCAGGGTATTATCACCGATTTGTTGAGGGTTTCTCTTTTATTGTTGCACCTATGACCAAATTGACCCAGAAGGGTGCTCCATTCAGGTGGACCAAGGAATATGAGGAGAGCTTCCTAAAGCTCAAGACAACTTTAACTATAGCCCCAATATTGGTATTACCTACAGGTTCAGGGTCTTATATTGTGTATTGTGATGCATCGCGTATTGGTCTCAGCGCAGTGTTGAAGCAAGATAGTAGGGTGATTGCCTACGCGTCCAGACAGTTAAAGGTACATGAGAAGAATTATCTAGTCCACGACCTTGAGTTAGCAGCTATTTTTCATGCCTTGAAGATTTGGAGGCATTATTTGTACGGTATCCATTGTGAGGTCTACACCGATCACCGGAGTCTACAACATCTATTTAAATAGAGGGATCTTAATTTACGGTAGTGAAGGTGGTTGGAGTTGCTTAAGGATTATGATATCACCATTCTCTATCATCCCGGAAAGGCCAATGTGGTGGCCGATGCCTTGAGTCGTAAGGCGGAGAGTTTGGGTAGCTTAGCATACTTACCAGTAGTCGAGAGGCCTTTAGCCGTGGATGTTCAAGCCTTGGCCAACCAGTTTGTTAGATTGGATGTTTTCGAGCCGAGCCGAGTTTTGGCTTGTGTGGTTTATCAATTTTCTCTGTATGATCGTATCAGGGAGCGTCAGTATAATGATCCCCATATGCTTGTCCTTAAGGACACAGTTCAGCACGGTGATGCCAAAGAAGTCACTATTGGAGATAACAGTGTATTACGAATGTAGGGCAGGCTATGTGTGCCTAATGTAGATGGTTTGCATGAGTTGATTCTCCAGGAGGCTCACAGTTCACGGTACTCCATTCATCCGAGTGCTACAAAGATATATCGGGACTTGAAACAACACTATTGGTGGAGGTGGATGAAGATAGATATAGTGGAATATGTAGCTTGGTGCCTAAATTGACAGCAGGTGAAGTATGAGCATCAACGACCGGGTGGATTATTTCAGAAATTAGAGATTCCAGAATGGAAATGTGAGTGGATCACTATGGATTCTGTTGTTGGGCTCACACGGACTCAAAAGAAGTTCGATGCAGTTTGGGTGATTGTGGATAAGTTAACAAGTCAGCCCATTTCATTCCTGTAGTTACTACTTACTCTTCGGAACAGCTGGCTCAGGTCTATATTCGCGAGATTGTTAGACTTCATGGCGTATCTGTATCTATCATCTCTGATTGGGGTACGCAGTTTACATCACGGTTCTGGAGGGCTGTACAGCGAGATTTGGGTACTCGTGTGGAGTCGAGTACAATATTTCACCCTCAGACGGACGGACAGTCCGAGCGCACTATCCAGATACTGGAGGATATGCTTCGTGCGTGTCTGATAGATATTGGGGGTGCTTGGGATCAGTTATTACCACTTGCGGAGTTTGCTTACAACAACAACTAGCAATCGAGCATTCAGATGGCTCTGTATGAGGCCTTGTATGGTAGGCGGTGCCGGTCTCTAGTGGGTTGGTTTGAACCGGGCGAGGCTAGGCTATTGGGTATAGACTTGGTTCAGGATGCCTTGGAAAAGGTTAAATGGATTCAGGATCAACTTCGTACAGCCCAATCTAGACAGAAGAGTTATGCGGATCGAAAGTTTCATGATGTTGCATTCATGGTTGGTGAGCGGATCTTGCTCCGGGTTTCGCCTATGAAGGGTGTTATGAGGTTCGGGAAGAAGGGCAAGTTGAGCCTTAGTTATATTGGGCCTTTTGAGATTCTTGAGAGAGTTGGAGAGGTGGCTTATAGACTTGCACTACCACCTAGCCTCTCTGCAGTTCATCCAGTGTTCCATGTTTCCATGCTCTGGAAGTATCACGACGATCCATCTCATGTGTTAGACTTCAGCCCAGTCCAGTTGGACAAGGATCTATCTTATGTCGAGGAACCAGTGGCCGGCCATTTTGGACAGACAGGTTAGAAAGATAAGATCAAAGAACATAGCTTCAGTGAAGGTGCAGTGGAGAGGCCAGCCAGACGGAGAAGCTACTTGGGAGACTGAGCGGGAGATGCATAGCAAATATCCATACCTATTTAAGACTCCAGGTATAATTCTAAACCTGTTCGAGGACGAACGTTTGTTTAAGAGGGGGAGAATGTAACGACCCATCCGGTTATTTTGAGTATTACAACCTCCCCCCCCCCCCCCATTTACTGCTCAATTTTGCTTTACAGTTGTTGTGTGACTTGTCGGGGTAATTGGTTCGGGTCCGATGAGGTTTCTGAATGAATTGGAATACTTAGTTCCAAGGTTTAAAGCTTAAGTTCAAATGGTGACAAGTTGGTATCGCATTAAATTTTTAAAGAAATATTTTTCCCGAAATAGCATCCCGCGTATTAACCACCCTTATCACACCGTATGACTTTTAGTAGTTCCCATACTAGCAACACGTATCAAGCCACCTTTATCTCACCGCATGCATTTCAACACCCAGACCTTATACCACCGCATGCGTATCAATATCACAATATATCACAATTTGCACCTCAAGTGCCCAAATATCTCAACTTACCAAAATAAATCAATAACAATATTTTTCCACAATAAAGAGCTCATGGCTCATGTCAAAAATCAACAACAATAATATTTCTTTTCACAATAAAGAGCTCACAACTCAATCACAATGGATACAAAAATCTCACAAAATATTCAGCAAAAATAATATTTCACCAATTTAACACCTTGTCTAAATATCAAAACTTTAAATGTAAAATACTTCATTTTTTTAATATTTAAATTTAAGAAATTTATCCTTCAAATAATACAGAGAACAAAAGAAATAGAGTTTCAACTCAACAGGTAACACACTTAGTAGGAACAGGTCCGGTAAATTTAAAATACGAAAATATATTAATGATGATGAATATAACAGAATAAAATAATTTAATTAATATGCAACAATGCTCTACACAATTTAAAGACATAATCTTCCACATTTAGCCCGTGTACACACTCGTCACCTCGTGTACATGACTTTCAACACATCAACATTTTCATATCAATACCAAATCCTAAGGGGAATTTCCCCCACGCAAGGTTAGACAAGTCACTTACCTCAAATCATGCTCAATCAGTCAAGTAGTATGCCTTTTCCTCGATTTTTCGACTCCGATCGACTCAAATCCTAATTTTTTCCTTGAAAATCTCTCAAAAATCGCCTCTCACAAAGCTCCAATTTGTCAAAAATGGAAAATGGGACAAAGCCCCCATTTTATAACTTAAAGTCTCTGTCCAGGCGCTGCCCTCGATTTTTGACCTCGACCTCGACCTCGATTTTGACCTCGATTTTTATTTTTGACCTCGACCTCATCACTACTCTACCGAGGTTTGGCTTGGCACTTACTGGTTACTGATGTGGTGTACTCATACTACGCTTATGCACATCTTTTTGTGCAGATCCAGGTACATCTTATCAGACCAGGCATCAGTGAACTAGTTGTACGAGGAGACTTCGAGGTATATCTGCTAGCGTCCGCAGACTCTGGAGTCCCCTTCAATCTTATTATGTTGTCTTCCTTATTTTCTTTAGACTCTAATGTATAGAGACATAGAGAATAAATTCTTAGAAGCTTGTGACTTATTTCTACCGGGTTTTGGGAGTTGTAATTATGTGAGTTTGTAAATTTATTTATTTCATATTTTTATTGTTATTCCGCATTGATAGGCTTACCTAGTCTTAGAGAATAGGTTCCATCACGACATCCTATGGAGGAAAATTTAGGGTCGTGACACATGGATCATGTTGTTGTTGAATTATTTGTTTAAATTGTAATTGTGTACTCAGGCACATCCTTCATTTGCATATCATATTTCAGTCTCTATTGACATTCATTGATACATAATATCATCATGTCGGGCCAATTTCGTGTCATTGTGAGCCCGAGAGACTGGAGATTTTGAGTGATATTTATGGGATCGGGCTGCATGCCACAATATGTTTTTATTTACTTATTATAGCTCTTGGGCTGAAAGAGCCCTTCCGGAGTCTGCACCCCCACAATGAGCGCAGTTTCTTTATATTTGGGAAGGAGTTCCTTAGGCATGGAGTTGTCTTATTTATTTATATTTGGGATGGAGTTCCGTAGGCATGGAGTTTCTTTATTTTATTTATATATATATATGGGATGGAGTTCCTTATGCATGGAGTTGCTTTATTTATTTCTATTTGGGATGGAGTTCCCTGGGTTGGATTGGCCATATACAGTACTGAGTGATTGAGTATTCTTAGAGTGTGAGTACACGAGGTTTCCATTGTGGTACATCACATATAACATATAATTTGGTATGTAGATATAGAGATGTCATATTCCTCATATCATGCATAATTCATTTATTTTACTTGTATTGGACTTATTTGTTGAACTTGAGAAAATGCCTACATTATTGTACTGTTATTTTTATATTGGACTGTACCTGTTGAGCTCGTCACTACTTTCAGCCCAAAGGTTAGTCTTGTTACTTATTAAGTATATGTGGTCGGTTGTACTCATACTACACTCTACACTTCGTGTGCAGATTCAGGTACTTCCAGATACGGCGGTTGCTAGACTTCGGAGTTTCATCTTTGGAGACTATCGAGGTAGCTGTTTGGCGTCCGCAAACCTTGACTTTCTTTTCCTTTAGTTATTTGTATTGTTCTACATTTCCAGACAATGTTTGTATCAGTCAGACTATGTCATCATTTAGATGCTCATGTACTCAGTGACACCGGATTTTGGGAGTGTATTTGTATTACTATTTGTGAGATTTTCTATTGAATTCAAATATTATGTTTTCAAACTTAAAGAAATTTGTCATTTATTGAGGTTGTCAACTTGTCTGGTATTAAGATAGGCGCCATCACAACAAGTGTGATTTTGAGTCGTGACAATGTAATAGGAAGATTTGCATACAAGGATGGTATGTCCATCATTTTCTCCCGGCCAAATACGTAGACAGCCCTTTTTCACTTAGACACCTCAACTAATGTTGTTTCCTATTAAACACCTAATGTTAGTATGTAGTGTGTCTATTGAACCCTTCTCTGATAATCAGTCAAAACAATAAAGTGTGTGTAACTCACTTGCTGATGGCGTGGCAAATGACGAAGGAAACAGAGACACGTGGCTTTTATGCCTAAGTAATTATTGAAAAATTGTTGTTGACCCAAAAAAAATCTATTTTCGCACCCCTGCCCATTCCTTCATCTTCTCTCCCCTCCACCATTCAACGTACTGAGCAGCCAAAGTAAACAAATGATAGAACATAAAGTAGAACTTAGTAAGTCGGGAAAATGGAGAATCTAATATAAAAAAATATGGAGTACCATGACAGTACAGGAGAATGCTTTTGCTTGAAAGAAATACAGAATAGAAGCATTTTAATTAAAATCTGAACAAGAGTTCAAAGAAACCCACTTAGTTTATGGTGGATTTTCGAAAAAGAATTAATATCCGGTGAGGCTGGTTGATTTCTGATAGGAAGATTTCACAACAAACATCTTCCTTAATCCTTTAATGGTAGAAAACAAAACATTCCAAATTTTTGTGTTTGACATCACAAGAATTCATTATTTTTTTTAGCGTTTTTATTAAGGGGTGTGAATGGGAAATGGAAGAGGAACCTCTTGGGTGTGAATGGGAAATAGAAGAGGCACCTCTTAGATTGCACCTCTTCATCTCACCCTTTTATTGGGGTGTGAATGGGAAATGGAAGAGGCACCTCTTGGATTGCACCTCTTCATCTCACCCTTTCATTGTCTATAAATAGAGTGGCTTAGCCTCATTTTACACCACTGAAAAATCTGAAATCTCTCCCCTCAATTTTTGGCATACTGCATTGGTTATTCAAAAGTAAAACGTAAGCATTTTGTGTGATTTGCTCCGCCATTTGAGTTCGCCGAAATTCTGTGATTTGAAGTGCCACTATCACAGAATAGTTATTTTATTCTATCCTGGAAGGAATTAATCCGCAACCTTGGGCATTGTGAGGGAATTAAATTCCTTAAGGAAACACAAGAAACTTGTGGGCTCAGAATTTTCTCTGCTTTGTTTTTTCCTTAAACTAATGTTTATTGATTTACTAATTTTGAATACAGAATAATAACAAGCTTAAGGAATTTAATAATTATTTCTGTATTCATCTTACATTCTATTTTGGGAGACTAAAATCTTATTGATTTTCTACTCCCGTTTTGGAGATTAAAATCTTCGGATTTTCTACTAATATTTGAGACTAAAGTCTTTGTGACTTTCTACTCAATCCAAGATATAAAAACTCGGTTGCTTGTATTCGGTTTGAAGATATAAAAACTTCACTGAGATACTAATTATGTTTGTCAATTACTTTTCCAAAAAAATGAGAACAAGTGCGGAACAACAGAATGGTTCTGTTGGGACTACTGCTGCAATGGCAACAAGTGCGGAAAGTTTTCTGGTGTAGACTTTATGCGTTGGCAGCAAAAAATATTCTTCTACCTGCCACACTCAGTTTACAGCACTTTATCAGCGAAGACGTTCCAGTTATGGGAGAAGAAACTCCTGAAAATGAGCGATTTGTTGTCACTGAGGCATAGAAGCATTCTGACTTCTTATGCAAAAACTATATTTTAAGTTGCTTAGAAGACGGCTTGTACAATGTTTATAGTGTCATGAAAACATCAAGATAATTGTGGAATGCTCTTGAAAAGAAGTATAACACTGAAGATGCTAGACTAAAGAAGTTTGTGGCCGCCAAATTTCTGGATTTCAAAATGGTTGACGGTAAATCTGACATAAAGCAAGTCCAAGAATTGCAAGTTATTGTTCATACCGAGTAAATATTTTTATTCAAGATATTGATTATTTTACTAATTATAAATTTATGATTGAAGGTATGGTAATAAATGAAGCGTTTCAAGTTGCGGCATTTATTGAAAAGCTGCCTCCACTGTGGAAGGACTTTAAGAATTACTTGAAACATAAGCGCAAGGAGATGATGCTTGAAGACCTTGTTGTTCGTCTATGGATTGAAGAGGACAACAAGGCTGCTGAGAAGAAGTCTCGTGGAAATTCAATTATGGGTGCAAATATTGTTGAGGAAGCTTCAACGAGCAAAAAGAGAAAGAATTCGTCTGGTCCAAAGAATTAACCAAGAGAAAAAGAAGTTCAAAGGTAATTGCCACAACTGTGGAAAGGTTGGACACAAAACTGTCGAATGTCGTGCACTAAAGAAGGACAAGAAGAAAAGTCAAGCAAACATGATTGAGAAGAATGATGAAATAGACGATTTATGTGTCATGCTTTTGGAGTGCAACCTACTCGGAAATCCTAGAGAATGGTGGATTGATTTGGGGGCAACTGGTCATGTTTGTGCTAACAAGGAGTTGTTTACTTCTTATGCTCCCGTTGGACCTAACGAGACAGTTTTAATGGCAAATTTCGCTACTGCAAAAATTGAAGGAACGGGTAAGATAAATTTGAAGATGACTTCTGGCAAGATTGTGACTCTAAATGATGTCCTTCATATTCCTGAATTACGGAAGAATTTAGTCTCGACATCACTTCTAGTCAAGAATGGCTTTACGTGTGTTTTTATTTCCGACAAGGTTGTAGTTAGTAAGAATGAAATGTATGTAGGAAAAGGCTGCCTTATGGATGGCCTTTTCAAACTCAATGTAATTTCCATTGATATGAATAAAATTTCAGCTTCTTCTTACTTGCTTGAGGCAAATAATTTATGGCATGAACGTTTAGACCACGTCAACTTCAAAACTTTGTGAAAAATGATTAATTTGGAAGTATTGCCGAAGTTTGAATGCAATAACTCGAAATGTCAAATATGTGTGGAATCAAAGTATGTTAAACATCCTTATAAGTCAGTTGAAAGGAATTCAAATCCTTTAGACTTAATTCACACTGATATTTGTGACATGAAGTCAATACCATCTCGTGGTGGGAAAAAGTATTTCATAACTTTTATTGACGATAGTATTAGATATTGCTATATTTACTTACTTAATAGTAAAGATGAAGTAATTGAGGCATTCAAGCAATATAAAAATAAAGTTGAAACACAACTAAACAAAAAGATTAAAATGATATGAAGTGATAGGGGTGGTGAATATGAATCTCCTTTTGAAGAAATATATTTGGTATATGGCATTATTCACCAAACAACTGCCCCTTACTCACCGCAATCTAATTGAATTGTGGAAAGAAAGAATAGAACGTTAAAGGAGATGATGAATGCCTTATTGATAAGTTCGGGTTTACCCCATAACTTGTGGGGGGAAACTATTCTTACAGCGAATCAAATGCTCAACCGAGTTTCCCATAACAAAACGCAATCTATTCCATATGAAAAATGAAAAGGTAGGAAACCCAACTTAAAATATTTTAAAGTGTGGGGGTGTTTGGCTAAAGTGCAAATTTCTAAACCCAAAAGGGTGAAGATTGGACCGAAAACGGTTGATTGCGTTTTCGTATGATATGCAAGAAATAGTAAAGCATATCGTTTTCTGGTTCATAAATTAAAAAATCCCGACATTCATATTAATACGGTAATCAAATCCGATAATGCTGAATTCTTTGAGAATATTTATCCGTATAAAAATGAATGCGAGTCGTCTAGTGAAAAATCTAAGCGACCTCGAGAAGAAGAAAAGGAAAGTACGTTTAATGAAGAAAATCCAAGACGTAGCAAACGTCAAAGGACAACTACTTCATTTGGATCAGATTTTCTGACATTTTTGTTGGAAAATGAGCCTCAAACGTTCAAAGAAGCAATGTCTTCCTCGGAAGCATAATATTGGAAAGAGGCAGTCAATAGTGAGATAGAATCCATATTATGTAATCATACTTGAGAATTGGTTGATCTTCCTCCAAAAAATAAACCTTTGGGTTCTAAATGGATTTTCAAAAGGAAAATGAAAGCTGATGGTACTATTGAAAAATATAAGACAAGATTAGTTGTTAAAGGGTTTAGACAACGAGAAAGTCTTGATTACTTTGACACATACTCGCCGGTAACAAGGATTACATCTATCCGGGTGTTAATAGCGTTAGCCGCCGTGTATGGCCTTCAAATCCATCAGATGGATGTAAAGACAGCCTTCTTAAATGGAGATTTAGAGGAAGAAATCTATATGGAACAACCTGAAGGGTTTGTAGTTTCCGGAAAAGAAAAAAAGGTGTGTCGACTTGTTAAGTCACTTTACGGACTAAAACAAGTACCAAAATAATGGCATGCGAAATTTGACCAAACAATATTGTCAAATGGTTTCAAGATCAATGAGTGTGACAAATGTGTTTACATTAAGAATACTCCAAATCAAATAGTCATTGTTTGTTTATATGTGGATGATATATTGATAATGAGTAACGACATTGCTAACATAAATGCTACTAAGCGCATGCTTACTAGTAAGTTTGATATGAAAGATTTAAGAGTTGCCGATTTAATTTTGGGAATTAAGATCCTTCAAACTCCTCAAGGTCTAGCTTTGTCTCAATCTCATTATATTAAAATGGTACTTGAAAAGTTCAAATATTTGGACTTTAAAGAAGCAAAAATGCCAATTGATTTAGACCATACTCTTGTAAAGAATAAAGGTCAAAGCAAGTCTCAATTGGAATATGCTCGAGTATTGGGAAGTTTGATGTACATTATGAATTGTACACGACCTGATATAGCTTGTGCGATAAGTAAGCTTAGTTGATACACAAGTAATCCCAACCAAGCTCATTGGATAGCAATGAAATGAGTTTTGGGATATTTGCAATATACCCAAGACTATGCATTGCATTACAATAATTATCCCGCAGTTGTTGAGAGATATAGTGATGCAAATTGGATCACCGAATCAATGGAATCAAAATCCACAAGTGGATATGTGTTTATCATTGGTGAAGGAGAAGTGTCTTGGAAGTCGGCCAAACAGACATACATCACCCGCTCTACAATGGAGTCTGAGTTTATAGCTTTAGACAAGGTCGGTGAAGAAGCTGAATGGTTCCGGAATTTCTTAGATGATATTCCTTTTTGGCCCAAACCTTTGGCACTTATATGCATACATTGCAACAGTCAAGCAGCAATAGGAAGGGCTGGGAGCGTTATATATAACGGAAAATCTCGTCACATTCGACGAAGGCATAATACCGTTAGACAACTACTCTCTAGTGGAATTATCACAATTGACTATGTACAATCAAAAGATAATGTATCGGATCCGCTTACAAAAGGTCTACCTAGAGAGGCGGTTGAGAAGTCATCAAAGGGAATGGGACTATGGCCGAGGACAAGTCAATGTGGCGGTAACTCTACCTAGAAGACTGGAGACCCCAAGATCTAGGTTCAAGGATATCAAACAAAGTCATTAATGACGGTTCAACATTATCAAATAAAATTTTTTTTTTGGTCCATTCTCGTGATGAGACAATGTTCAGTACCAAGGATAAAGCGTTAAGGCTTTTAATGGTTTCTAAATTTGATACGGGGTATATCAAATAGTGTATCTACGGGATAACACGCTTAGGAATCACCTATGTAAGTGTGAAATATAAGCTGCTTCAAGGAGAATTCTGTAAGGCCAGTTCTCTACGCACTTATGAACCAGGTGGTGTTCATGGCTGAAACGAACACAACAATGAGAACCAAAGACGGTTAAGGGTTGATTGTGTGACTTATGGTTGTTTAAGTATACTCCAAAGTTCGACGGCTCAAAGATATCAAATCTAGCGATTGACCGAGTATATCCGACATAATCTCACTACGGAAAGTTCAAAGGAAAACCTACTTATCCAAATGCGATTAATCCTTAATTGCGAATCACGCAGTATTTTCATGCATGTTTTTCCACATATGTCCATTCTCCATTCATGTGGGGGATTGTAGCGTTTTTATTAAGGGGTGTGAATGGGAATTGGAAGAGGCACCTCTTGGGTGTGAATAGGAAATGGAAGAGTCACCTCTTGGATTGCACATCTTCATCTCACCCTTTTATTAGGGTGTGAATGGGAAATGGAAGAAGCACCTCTTGGATTGCACCTCTTCATCTCCCCCTTTCATTGTCTATAAATATAGAGGCTTAGCCTCATTTTCCACCACTGAAAAATCTGAAGTGCCGCTATCACATAATTTTTTGTGATTTGCTCCGCCATTTGAGTTCGCCGAAATTCTGTGATTTGAAGTACCGCTATCACAGAATAGTTATTCTGTTCTATCCTGGGAGGAATTAATCCGCAACCTTGGGCATTGTGAGGGGATTAAATTCCTAAAGGAAATACAAGAAACTTGTGGGCTCGAAATTTTCTCTGCTTTATTTTTTTCCTTAAACTAACGTTTATTGATTTACTGGTTTTGAATACAGAATAATAACAGTTTTTAAGACTCTAATCGAAAGCCATCTTCAAAATACTGATAGAAGAAGTGGATAATCTGTTCTTGAAATTTTAGTTTCTTTCTTTATATGAATTAATGGGTGTAAATTTATTTGGTTTTCTTTTATGGGACTGTAAATGGGTCTTTTGAAAATGAATTTCACTGAAGAATGATCAAAATTTATTTCTATGGAAGAAATGGATTTGGTCAAAGAGCAGTCACCTTCTTTTGGGTGAAAAAGCAGAAAAAGCACCCCATTCCTTCCTTCCCTCCCCTGGCCCTACCAAAAAAACGGAAACAAGAAAGACAAAAAATAGAAAATAGAGTAACAACCGGAAACAGAGAAAAAGAAAAAAAGAAAGAAACGACTAATCCATTTCAGAGACCTTCCACGCACTGAAAAGGAGTGGAATACAATCATTGCACCATGTCACTCATTTGTGTTCAATAAACACACTTCGAGGCATTTGTGTTCAGTAAACACACTTCGAGAAAAAGTTAAAATGATACATTATCTTTGGATTTAAACTTAAAATTATATATATTCTTTCACATATAGCACTAATAGTCCATTTACTTTAACAAAATGATGCACTTTTGATCATAAGCCTAAACACCATTAGTTTTTTAACAGATACCTCCTCACGTTTCTGTCACATAATTTTTGTTCCCTCCAAGCGAATCGTTACTATGTCTCTTTGTCTTCAATTGTTTTTGCAAAGAGAGTACACATCTATAAAGAAACTATTAGAACAATTCTGAAAATAAAGGAAGTGTAAGAGAACAATTCTGAAAATAAAGAAAGAAAGATAGCAGGTGCAGTGCTCAATCTTTTACTGCATAAACTATTGCAGACAATAAGTTAAAATGTGAAGCTAATTGTTGGTGCAAAGGGGAGAGCTTGAACATCTTGTGAAAAAGTTTAAAAACCTCAATACTTTCCTAACTAAGAGGATGCTGCGAAAAATCAAAGCAACAACAAGCGCTGGAAAAAGCTTGTCAAAAAAATCTGTATTAATATAGTATACAAAGTTGAGGATATCTATCAATCTTGATAAGCTCTTGGATCAAGCCAAGCTGCACGTAGAGACAAATATAATTAAAGAAGGTTGATTGTTGCCAATAGAGTCAAAGAGCTCGAAAATCAGGTGAGAGCCGCCATTGAAAGGTGAAGAAAACTTAGTGAAGAAAAATTTGGCGATATCTCGGATTTTCCAAAAGCAATTTTGGTTTTCAGAAATTTCAGCTGCTTTTGGTATTACTCTCTTGACAAAAAATGATGGAAGATAGAGATAACAAACCGTTTGTAGGGAATAAAAGGGCATGTGAGAGGTTACTGTTAAAAAACTAAATGTGTTTAGGCTTATAACTAAAAGTACACTATTTTGTTAAAGTAAATGGACTATTAGTGCTCCAAGTGAAAGAATATGTATGATTTTGAGTCTAAAGCCAAAGATAATATATGATTTTGGGTTTTTCCTCAACACACTTCCAACTAACATTATGCGTTCAATAGGAAACAACCTTAGTTGAGGTGTTTAAATGAAAAAATGTGACAACTTTAGATAGCTGTCTATGTATTTGGCCTTTTCTCCGCCAAGTAAGAAACATTGACGCCCACTATGTGCATTATGACTCAAAATTGATTATTATAGCCTCTGATAAATTCGAATATACACCTTTTTTTCTAACTTGCTATATTACTTTGCAACGTTTGGTAATTTTGATTCAATTTTCAGGAAATCATTATAAGTTTTCCAGCGCTACATGTTAACAAACTTGAAGCATTGATCCATATCTCATGAATTTAAAATCAAATGGAAAGCAATCATGAAAAAACTCCAAATTTCCTTCTTTTGATAATCCAAAGACATGATCCTCATGCAAACCATGAAATGATGCTTTTGTTTTCCTGCACCGACTCCATAAGAATAGGAGAGCCACTTAGTAATAATCACTTTTCTCTTGGACTTTTTGTAAAACAATGATTTTTATGTTACTCTCCCCGTTTCAATTCATGTGAATCTGTTTAACTGGGTACGGAGTTTAAGAAAAAATGAAGACTTTTGAAATTTGTGGTCCTAAACAATTCAAAAAGGAGCCCAAAGTATTTGTGTAGCTATAAAAGATTCTCATTAAGGGTAGAATTGTAAGTTTAAGCAAAATTGTTTCTAATTTTGGAAAGGAGTTATTCTTTTTGGAACGGACCAAAAAAGAAACAAGTTCACATAAACTGAAACGGATGTAGTATATATTATAATCGAACACTTCTATGCGTCCATATCATGAAGTTCATTTGGGTACATGACAACACATGGAAGATCGTGATCGATACAGAAGGTTTTTTGTTTTGGGAAAATACATAAGATGCACCTTGAACTTGTCCCCAAAAGTCAGTTTCCAACTCAACCTTTACGGGCGTTCTTTTTCTACCTTATACTTGTTCAAAGTGAATTTAATACCTCTCTAAGACATATACAACTAGTCGCACAGTGGAAGGTATTGCACACTCTCCCTACGTCTTCGCCACATATTACCACACCAGATTCAATTTGATTTTAACTTTTTTTTAAAAATTTTTTTTACTCCTTTTCCTTATTTTTTTTATTTATAAATTTGCATCTCTTTCCTTATATTTGTTCTAAAATCTCTTCTCTAAGACTCCCTTCATACCATTCACCCCAATTGAAAACTTTTAATTTAGATAAATAGTTTTCAGGTTAATTAAAATTTTTGGCATTGTAATATTTACCAAGAGGAAAAGGGTTGAGAAGAGAGATAGGAATGTGATTGGAGTTTGACCGGAGAAAATGGAAGCTCGCCGGCGTCGAAGGAAATTTTCCGGCCAGCATCTGGTCGGATTTTATAGTTTAATTGAATTTTTTCATGTTAAATCCTTTTCATGGGTTTTCATTAATCAAATGTGAAAATACAGCCAATGATTTTTGCACTCTTTAATTAATTTTCCATCTTAATTTTTTGTAAGGTAAAGGAAGGGGGGATCGACATCAATGGAGGTTTTACTGATATAAAAATAAAAGGAGGAGGAAAGAGGGGGAAAAAAAAGAAAGAAAAAAGAAAAGAAAAGAGGGTCACTGCTAATTAAGTGTATTAGATACATAATGTCCAATAAATATTTGACATGTGTACAATTTAATGAGTTTTAAACCTTGTTTTTGGCTCTTCACTCGCGTTTAAGAAGATTCTTTTTTTCTCTTTGCCACATCTTTCAGGGAGGTATTAAATTCATTTCGGACAAGTATAGGGTGGAAAATGAATGCCCGTAAAGGTTGAATTGGAAACTGATTTTTGGGGACAAGTTCAAGGTGCATCTTATGTATTTTTCCCTTTGTTTTTAAAATTTTTTTGGTTACGTCTGAAGTTCTAGTTGTTGTGTAAGAAAAGTGTAGAAAATAATGTTCATGAGATTTATGGAATGGTTGTGTCTGTTCGTGAAGAATTTTGTAAGGGTGGATTTTTTTAATAATAGAAGTAAAGTATTATTAAATTTTAGAGGGGTATTAAAGTAATTTAACTTTTTAATTTAGGGCGACCCACGTGTGTGTATATATATACACTACTTTTTTGGCATACGGTTTATAAAATAATATTAATGTATTAAAATAAAATTTTAAGTAAATAATTATACATGTAAAATTAAAGTACTAATTTTATCAATAAAATTACCCACGAAGATAAACAATTAAATTGTAATTAAATACATGGAAGCATTGAAAGTTTGTTACAAACAAACACCAAACTTTGCACATAGACAATTAACTGCCACACAATAACTCTATTACCGAGTGAAACCTCGTCATATACAAGATGCTAACTAAAGGAGCCAATTATTTATAAATAAATAAAAATGTCAAACATCTTACGGCAAATTGATCCATCGCCTATGTCCTCACACTAAACAATAAATATTCTACTTAATTATAATCTTAATTTGTGTCACGACCCATTTTTTGAACAAGCCGTGATCGACACCCGATCACTAAACTTGATCGAGCGAACCATCTGCGCTTATCAAATCTATTATAACTTTAAACTTTATATTCAATAAGGCAATACTTTAATCAAATACTTTTAATTAATTTAAATATCTAAAATTAAACCAATTTCAAAACTTTATCCATAGTAACCAATGAAATACTGCTAAGTTATTATCAATAACATCTGAATCTCAACCCACCGACTATGTCTATGAAGCCTCTATTGATAACTGACGCACTGCTCAAGACATTAGATTGTCTGGCTAGTTCTCCAAGTAAACAAAGAAATAACTAAATAAAGATGACTCAAAGTAATACTCCACGAACAAAAGCGGAGCTCACCAATAGCACTGGAAGAGAGGAAAGTCCTAACCAGTAGCATGCTCATCTATGCTCGTCTGCAAAACCAATTCATACGTTATACCGCAGACCAATGTAGGTTCCCAAAAGAGAACGTCAGTACCATCCATTGTACTCAGTGAGTCTCAATGACAAAGGATGAAACTTTAATAAAATATACATTACGAGCAAAGATTCTAAATGCATGAAAAACATAAAGCTTCTAAGAACAATTCTAAAATAATTGCATATTTGCAATTTATGAATATTCTAAAAGAAATTCTTTTCTTTTTCTTTCTTATAAAAAAAAATACTTCACTTTATACTTCGGGAGTTTCAACTATCCTGACTTATTTTTGTCTTAGTCACCGTGTGATCGGCACGGGTTCGATCCCAATCGGATTGAATAGGCCCAATCTACAAGGTGCCACTCGCTTCATGGTTCTCAGCGCTCATGTATCATACCTTAGCCTGGCTAAGTGAATTCTCAGCAACGAGATCCTCGGCTCGTGTGCTCCCTAATTTGGCACAAGTAGTTTCAGGAAGTCAACACCTTGGTCAGGAACCCTTGGCCTGGACGATGACCCCTTCTCAGAATAGAGGATACTCCCAAAAATATTTTCTTTCTAAACTTCTCTTGTGACCTTTCAAGTCTAAATCTTGTTTGAAAAGTGATCTATCAATATTCATATCAATATTCTTGAGTGCATACATAGCATAAACATGAAATAGAATTACTCAAAGTATTTTTAAAAGTTGTCTCTAACTCTCAAAATTTTGATAAGTGATTCCCATAGAATTCTTTTTTAAAGTGAACATAAAGTCGAGGTAATCATCTCTTTGCATACATAAAACTCCAACACTGGTCTTATAGTACTGCTACATGTACATATAATGATATGGAGGGGATTTCTAGGTAGTAGAAGATAAGGATGGCAGTAGATATGTGTCACATCTCAAAGTGTTTGAAATAAAAGTTATTGGGTAAGCTTGTTGTTGTACGACTACTGTGTCCGTTATTGGTGTGAAACTTGTGCACCATTTAACATGTAAGATCGTGTAATAAAGCATAAGAATATGAAAATAGATGCTTATACTTCTCGAGTAAAATACATAAGCTTTAACTAGAATATACTTAGTTAATATATACCCACTCGTTCCAATTAAGTACATGTTGACTCTTTAAAGTATTTTATCAAACACTTTGTGGGCATGTCTTTGT
Source organism: Nicotiana tomentosiformis (assembly GCF_000390325.3). NCBI lineage: Eukaryota > Viridiplantae > Streptophyta > Magnoliopsida > Solanales > Solanaceae > Nicotiana > Nicotiana tomentosiformis. Next base: position 84,304,210 of record NC_090812.1, on the reverse strand, counting down.
GAGTAGAACCACTTTAGTAAAGGGTTATATCAACTCACCTCAAAACTTTTCGAACCAATACGTAGGCCCTAGTCTAATTTATACCCGTCAAATAATTGATTCTACAACAACCAGTGCATTTTAATTAAATTTAAAGTTTCACACCTAAATATGAAATTTAACGTTGATACAGAGAAAGAAGAGAATTAACTATTAAATTCTTACCTACTACTATTTTAGAATAATTAACAATATGGAATTTTATATACCTGAGTTCAAGAATTAGTAATTTATAAAGAACCCTAAAATTTTGTTGTCTGCGTAAATAATCTTGCTGCCTATGTTTCTTAGCGTTCTGTTTCTCTTTTCCGTATCAGATTTGCGTGAATGAACATAAGTTTAAACCTTCTGTTTTGTTCATATAGAATTTTTATAGCAGCCTGACTTGTTTAAGGCTTTTAAGCCTTTTGTCTCACTTTAGTTCAAGGCTTAAGCCTTTCATTGCCCTCACGTACAGACTACTCTATGGGCCTTAGGCCCAATTTTAAGTATCTCTCTTTTTTTTAGGAGTGGTACAATTTTTCCTCCTTAAAAATATTCGTCCTCGAATGTTGCTAGCTCTACTCACTTGAACTTCTTAAGTTCTCTTAGCACTGCTCACTTTCCCAAGGGTCTCAAAAATTTTGGCTAACTCCATAAATTTTCAAACATTTCGGCAGAGTCTCCCATGTAAATTGAGCTATCCAAAAAATAATCCCTGTCACCAATACCACAACTACACTAATAACAACTAAATATACCATAACAGGCCATTCATAGGCACTGCACACAGCTCATATACTAATTACACATACTCCGGCAAGGAGGTACTACAATAACCAACAAGAATCTAAAACACAACACTTTAGCAAAAGTAAATCACTTTAATGAGTTAAATGTACTCTGGCATGGAACTATATTATTAAATAACTAAATATACTCTGACAAAAACTAAATTATTTTAACAACTATGTATAATCTAGCAAGGACATAAGCACATGCTAACTTATATTTAATAAATATAAAATAAACGCCAAACCAAACCTAGGTTAACATACCTTTGTCCTCAAATAAATATGGATATTTCTTCCTCATATCCTCCTTGACCTCCCACGTAGCCTCTTTTGAATCATGATTACTCTAAAAAAATTTTACTGATGCTAAATCTTTTGTTCTTAACTTTCTTACTTTCCTATCGAGAATTTCTATAGGTACCTCTTCATAAGTCAAGCCTTCTTTAATTTCTATGGTATCGGCATGTATTATATGCGACTCATCATGAATGTACTTTCTAAGCATAGACACATGAAAGACAGGATGAACAGAGGACAACTCAACAGGAAGTGCTAGCTCATAAGCCACGTTTCCTTTCTTTTCTAGAATTTCATAAGGTACGATAAATCTAGGACTAAGTTTTCCTTTCTTACCAAACCTCATATCCTTTCATTGGTGAAACTTTCAAAAATACCTTATCACCAACCATGAACTCTAATTCACGATGCCTCTTATTAGAATAAAATTTTTGACGACTCTGAGCCGCTTTCTGTCTTTCTCTGATTAGTTGAACTTTCTCTAAGGCCTCACAAACAAACTCTGGACCAATCAACGGCACCTCTGCTGGTTCAAACCAACCCACTGGAGACCTATATCTTCACCCATACAACGCTTCATAAGGAGCCATACTAATGCTGACCTGATAGCTGTTATTGTAAGAAAATTCTATAAGTGGAAAGTGATCATCCCAATTACCTCCAAAATTTATAACACGTGCACGCAACATATCTTCGAGAGTCTGAATGGTCCTTTCTGCCTAGCCATCGGTCTGTGGATGGAAAGCGGTACTCAAATTGACCTTGGTACCTAATCTTTTCTGAAATGCCTGCCAAAAATGCGCCATGAACTGAGGGCCTCTATCAGATATGATTGAAACTGGAGTACCATGCAATCAGACTATTTCTTTGATGTACAACTGTGCATACTGCTCTGCGGAATCTGTCTTCTTTACTGGTAGGAAATGCGCAAACTTTGTCAGTCGGTCTACAATAACCCAAATTGAATCATGCTTACGGTATGTACGAGGTAGACCTACTACGAAATCCATATTAATCATTTCCCATTTCTACTGTGGTATCTCTATATCTTGAGCTAGGCCACCTGGCCTTTGATGCTCGGCTTTGACTTGCTGGCAATTCAAATATTTAGCCACATGATTTGCTACTTGCTTCTTCATGCCTTTCCACCAATACAACTCTTTCAAGTCCAGATACATTTTGGTAGCACTTGGGTGGATAGAGTACCTCAAGCTGTGAGCTTCTTCCATTATGGCCTTTCTCAGACCATCTACATCAGGCACACATAACCGATCATTCAACTTCAAAACTCTGTCACTTCCTAGAGTGAAAACAGTGATTTCTTTGTTTCTGACTCCTTCTTTTAACTTCACTAAATACAGATATTCGTCTTGATTAGCCTTAACATGCGCAACAAGGGAGGATTGCGCTAAGGCATAAGCAGTTATACCTCCTTCTTCGGTCTCATCAAATCTAATTTCATCATTTGCCAGTTTTTGAATTTCTCGACCTAAAGTTTGCCTTTATACTACAAGATGGGCCAAGACACCCATTGATTTCCTACTAACTACATTTGCTACCATATTAGCTTTGCCCGGGTGATAAAATAATATTGATGTCATAATTCTTCAATAACTCGAGCCACCTTCTTTGTCTCAAATTTATTCTTTTTGCTTGAAAATGTACTGGAGGCTTTTGTGATCTGTAAATACTTCAGAATGCTCGCCATAAGGGCAGTGTCGCCATATCATTAATGCAAACACCATTGCTGCAAGCTCCAAGTAGTGTGTAGTCTAGTTCTTTTTATGATTCTTTAACTGCCTGAAAGCATAAGCAATAACTTTTCCATTTTGCACAAGGACACAACCAAGACCCACTCTAGAGGCATCATAATACACTATGAACCCTCCCGAACCTGTCGGCAAGGCTAACACAGGTGCAATGGTCAACCTCTTCTTTAACTCTTGAAAATTCTGTTCACAAGCGTCATACCACTGGAACTTAACTGCTTTCTGAGTCAACTTAGTTAATGGAGCTGCAAGTGAGCAAAATCCCTCCACAAACCTTCTATAGTAGCCAGCTAACCCCAAGAAACTCCTTATTTCGGTTGGCGTTGTCGGCCTAGGCCAGTCCTTGACTGCTCCTATCTTCTGAGGATCTACTTTTATGTCGTCACTAGATACCATGTGGCCTAAGAATGCCACTAATTGCAACCAAAACTCACATTTTGAAACTTGGCATAAAGCTAATTCTCCTTCAAGGTCTTCAAGGCTATCCTGGGGTGTTCTGCATGATCTTCCTTGCTTTTAGAGTATACCAAAATATTGTCTATAAACATGATAATAAAGGTATCAAGGAATGGCTTGAAAACTCTGTTCATGAGGTCCATGAATGCAGCTGGAGCATTTGTCAACCCGAAGGACATTACTAGAAATTCATAGTGCCCGTAGCGAGTTCTAAAGGCTGTTTTAGATATATCATCTTCTCTAATTCTCAACTGTTGGTACCCCGACCTCAAGTCTATCTTTGAAAAGTACTTCGCACCCTCAAGTTGATCAAATAAATCATCAATTCTTAGAAGTGGGTACTTGTTCTTAATGGTAACTTTATTCAACTGCCGATAGTCGATGCACATTCTGAGAGACCCATCTTTCTTCTTGACAAACAGGACCGGGGCACCCCATAGTGAAACACTCGGCTTGATGAAGCCCTTGTCAAGAAGGGCTTTCAACTATTCCCTCAACTCATTAAGTTCTGCTAGAGCCATCCTATAAGGAGGTATAGATATGGGCTGAGTGCCTGGCATGAGATCAATGCCAAAGTCTATGATTCTTTCAGGAGGAAGTCTGGGAAGGTCATCTGGGAAAACTTCTGGAAATTCTCTAACAACTGGCACAGACTGAAGAGCTGGTGGTTCCGATTCTGGATTAATGATGTGAGCCAAATAGGCGAGACACCCCTTACCGATCATTCATTGTGCCTTAAGGTAAGAAATAAACTTACCTAAAAGTGATGCTAAACTACCTTTCCATTCTAAGACTTCTTCATTTAGAAATTGGAATCTGACTATCTTGGCCCGACAATCTAACATAGCACAGCAAGAAGACAACCAATCCATACCCATGATCACATCGAAATCCACCATTTCTAACTCTATGAGATTGGCCTCGGTGCTGCGACCTTGGACTGAAACTATACAACCTCTATAGACTCTTGTGGCTTCCACTGACTCGCTAACTGGAGTAGATACTAGGAATGGCTCACTAAGTTGTTTAGCTTCTAGCACGAGGTTAATTGCAAAGTATGGAGTCACGTACGAAAACGTTGAACCTGGATCAATTATGGAATAAGCATTATGTGAGCAGACTAGAAGTATACCTGTAATAACTTTTGCAGATGCCTTTGCACTCTGACAATCAAGTGTAGCAAACAAACGGGGTTGTCCCCCTCCCTGAGTAACTCAATTTGCACCTCTGCCTTCTCCATGCCCGGCCTGATTCTAAGTACCACGGGCCTGTGGAAGTGCAACTGTAGTAGCTGAGGAACTAGAAGGATGAGTTGATCCCCCACTAAAATTACGTCACAACTTTGGGCAGTTGGCCTTTATATGAACAATGTCTCCGCAATGATAGCAACCATGAAACTTGAGCTTGCACTGACCTGAATGTTGCCGCTTACATGTTCCACAAAGACCTTGTTGTTGTGAATGTTTCTCAGCATAACTCTGGCTATGTGAGGATGATGACCTAACATTTTGATATTGGCGAGACTGGTTTCCATAACTCTGAGTACGTCTGAAGGAAGACCCACCACCTTACTTATGACTGGACTGAGCTGGTGCTAATGATTCCTTATTAGAGGAACCCCTTCCACCTCCGCTGGACGTACCATTAAACCTGCTCGTTGTCCGGACTTTCTTGTTATGCTTTTTTTTTTCTCTCCTTTGTTGTCTGTCTTTTTCTAAGTGCTTGGCGGATCCCACAACAGAGGAGAAAGATGTCACTCCTACCGCTGCAACTGATGTTGTATCCTTAATGTGGTAAGCCAAACCGCCAACAAACCTGCGAATCTTTGCTTTTTCTGTCTTAACCATGTGAGAAGCATGCTTAGCCAACCTTATGAATTCCATGTAGTATTCTTGCACACTTTTATTCCCTTGCTTGAGTTGTTCGAACTCTGCAGCCTTAGCTTCCCTATCCTCTTCCGGGATATAGTTAGCCATGAAGGCCTCTTCAAATTCTTCCTAAGTAGGTGGACCATCATCTTCATCTCTTTCCTTTTCCCATATCTCAAACCAAGCGCCAGCCACATCTCTAAGCTGGTAAGCACCCAGCTCCACAGCTTTATCATAAAATGCCTTCATCGCTCGGAGGGCTTTCTTGACATCCTCCAGCCACAACATTGGATCTTCATCAGCTATAGAACCATGGAACAATGGAGGAATCAACTTCAAAAATTTATTCACTCTTGAGGACTCAGAATTTTTCTGTCTATTTGATTGAGGTGGAATCTCATCTCTTCTCTCGTTCTGGTTGGCCATGAAGGCTTTAAACATCTCCATAGCACTGTTGATAGCATTAAACATTTGACCCATCTCTGAGCCGGAATTGCTGTTGGGGGTGGTACTGGATCCTAAGGTACTTGCTCATTATGATCCATCCCTTCTTCATGTTCAACCCGGGGTACCTGAACTCCCTTTGTGGATTTACCCTTCCTTTTCTGAGTTAAATCCTTCTTCTTAGTTCTACCTTGATCCATAATAGTAGCAATAGTTTCTTGAGTAGCATCCTGAGTGTCGGTGTCAGAGTTGCGAGTACGAGCCATTTATGCGAGTTTTGGAGAAACGAATACATTAGATAATTTCTTAGAGGTAGGCTCTACTGCACGATCTAAAGTATGAAAAAAAAATGAGACTTTTCCTAAATGCTTGTAGCCTCCTATTTATAAGTATGGCGTGCTTCATACCTATAAACAAGACTCTACTAACACGGCTTCATAGACTCCTAGGACTCCATAAACCTAATGCTCTGATACAAAGTTTGTCACGACCCATTTTCTAAACAAGCCATGACCGGAACCCGATCACTAAACTTGATCAAGCGAACCATCTGCGCTTATCAAATCTATTATAACTTCATGAGATTGCCTGGCTAGTTCTCAAAGTAAACAAAGAAATAACTAAATAAAGATGACTCAAAGGAATACTCCACGAACAAAAGCGGAGCTCACCAATAGCACTGGAAGAGAGGGAAGTCCTAACCAGTAGCATGCTCGTCTGCAAAACCAGTTCCTACGTTATACCACAGACCAATGTATGTTCCCAAAAGAGAATGTCTGTACCATCCATTATACTCAGTGAGTCTCAACGATAGGGGATGAAACTTTAATAAAATATACATTACAAGCAAAGATTCTAAATGCATGGAAAACATAAAGTTTCTAAGAACAATTCTAAAATAATTGCATATTTGCAGTTTATGAATATTCTAAAAGAAATTCTTTTCTTTTTATTTATTATAAAAAATAAATACTTCACTTTATACTTCGGGGATTCCAACTATCCTGACTTATTTCTATCTTAGTCACCGTATGATCGGCACAGGTTCGATCCCAACCTGATCGAATAGGCCCAATCCACGAGGTGCCACTCGTTTCATGGTTCTCAGCGCTCATGTATCATACCTTAGCCTGGCTAAGTAAATTTTTAGCATCGAGACCCTCGGCTCGTGTACTCCCTACTTTGGTACAAGTAGTTACAGGAAGTCAACGCCTTCGTCAAGAACCCTAGGCCTTGACGATGACCCCTTCTCAGAATAAAAGATACTCCCAAAAATATTTTCTTTCTAAACTTCTCTTGTGACCTTTCAAGTCTAAATCTTGTTTAAAAAGTTATCTATCAATATTCTAGAGTGCATACATAGCATAAGCATGAAATAGAATTACTCAAAGTATTTTTAAAAGTTCTATCTAACTCTCAAAATTTTGATAAGTGATTCCCACAGTATTTCTTTTTTAAAGTGAACATAAAGTCGAGGTAATCATCTCTTTGCATACATAAAACTCCAACAGTGGTGTTATAGTACTGCTACGTGTACATATAATGACATGGAGTGGATTTCTGAGTAGTAGAAGATAAGGATGGCAGTAGTTATGTATCACATCTCAAAGTGTTTGAAATAAAGGTTATTGGGTAAGCTTGTTGCTGTACGACTACTCTGTCCGTTATTGATGTGAAACTTGTGCACCATTTAACATGTAAGATAGTGTAATAAAGCATAAGAATATGAAAATAGACGCTTATACTTCTCGAGTAAAATACATAAGCTTTAACTAGAATATACTTAGTCAAGAGTTATCCTTCAGTTCGAGTGCAATGGAGAGGTCAGACGGTACAGGCATCTACTAGGAGTCCGAGTCGGACATGCGGAGTAAATATCCATACCTTTTCTCCAACTCAGGTACTTTTTCTAACTCAGTTCTAGGACGAACGTTTGTTTTAGATGTAACGACCCAACCGGTCATTTCGACTTGTAGAACCCCGTTCCCCTAAATAAAACTCCCCAAATGTGTTGTTAATGATTTATGACTTGCGGGGATAGTTGGTTCGGGATTTGGAAGTGTTTGGGTTGAAATCGGAATACTTGGTTCCTTAAGTTAGCCTTAAAAGGGTAAATTTGACTTCGGTCAACACTTTGAGAAAACGACCCCGGAATTGGGATTTTAAGGTTCCAGCAGGTTCGTATGTTAATAAGTGAACGAGTAATATTATAAGTGATGTAGGGCCTAAGGAGAGCCCTAAGTCTTAATCAAGTTGGAAATTACATGATAGACTAAAGTTCTAAATAAGTACACACAAAAACCTAAATTTGGACGAGCATGCCTATATATATATATATAAGGATTTATATGGTCGACAACCTATCAAATGAAAGATCTTTGAGTGTACTTTCTAACACTTTTGACTGTTCGTTATTTGGATATTTCTACAAGAACTTATGGACATTTTAGTAAATGGTGTCCAGCAGGGCAAAACTTCTAATACGAGGTACAACCTGCACAGCACAAGATACAACTCGCTGAAGCACCTGTGCCTTTATAAGGCAGTCACGGGCAGCAACCATTTTGGGGATTTTCTTGAGCTAGGAATTGGTTCTTTCATAGTGGATTCGACCTTGGGGACTACTTAAGAATACAAGATGAGTTTTTTTTTGGATATTTTAAGTTAATAACATCCTATTAACACTAGTATTAACATCCTTCAATCTTTGAAATCCCTAAAAATCTTTCAAGTTGTTCAAGAACACCAAATTTCCCAAACATTGGAATTTCAAGGAAAAGCTTTAAGAAGGTAATACTAATGCTTCAAGCTCATTTCTTATGAGTTGGTGAGAGTAATTCTAATAGTTGTTTCAAGTTGTTATGGTTGGATAATTGATTTCTTAAACTCTAGTTCATGGCATGAATAGTGTTCTTGAGAAAATGAGGGAAATATAGATAGTATTCTTAGAAATGAAATTAAAGGATGCAATGAACCTATGGAATCATATTCTAGCTTAGTTGAAAGTATTCAACTAAGTAATCACCAAATTGAATGTTTTGGAAATGTTGGTTAAGGAAGACGATGAATAGTAATTTGGCGGTGTTGGAGAATTAATATAGTATCATTGATGACTTCAAATGGGTATTGAATGATAAGAGTGGAGTTGAATGTGTTAGTAAGTGAACCTATTAGACGATTTGAGCTGGAGGTTAGTAGCCAACTTGAGAGCCATAAATGGATATTGATAAATATTTTTAAGTTATATTTTGATTGTAATTGGGATTGTAATTGTAGATATCAATTTGTTGGTGACGTATGAGTACTTTACTCAATGTTACGATGTCGGAGGAGGATTAAAAGCTCGTGAATGTTAATAAAGCGAAAGCGAGTTTTGGAGCGTTGGGCATCGGTCGAGTTATTTGAAAGGCTTGGGAGCCGGCTATGGAACTTCGGAGCGAGGTAAGCCTCTTGTCTAATCTTGTGAGGGGAAAATTATCCCATAGGTGATTAAATTAATAATGGTTGTTAATTGTGGGGGCTACGTACGCACGAGGTGACGAGAGTCCGTGCGTAGCTACTATTAATGCTAAAGTCCGGGTAGTTTAGGACACAAAGCAAGAATTACTTGTGTAAATTGTATTCTTTATTTAATTGAATTATTTGATATATAAATTGTGAATTGTTAGGAAATATAATAAAGATGAAAATTTCATATGCTTAATTTTCTGTTTAAATTAATTAACTGTTTAAAGAAATTGTTCATCCTTCCGAATTTATCTTATAATGAATATACTCTCCTTCCGGAGGTACATAAGAAAATGTCCTCCTTTCTTATGGAGCGGGCCGAACGCCTCGGCAGGATAGATGCATCTATGGATCGTGCCGCACGTTCCTCGGCAGTGTACAAGAAACTCTGGATCAGGCCATACGACCTCGGCAAAAATCGTGCTTAATAATAATAATAATTACACGATACTTGGACAGTTTATTACAGCTTGTAAATCTATTTGATAAATTGAAAAATTATTGAAATTGAATTGCAGCTTGTAAAGCTATTTGATAAATTGGAATTTTTATTAAAATTGAAAGATTTAATTAATAGATTAGAAATTATTTGAATTGAAGGAATTTAATTACCTCTGCTGGTACAATAAAATTATTGTTAATTCTGTGAATCACGTTGATATAAATATTTCTATTTTCATGATTATTTAATATTATTGACCCATAGTGAGTGTCATAGTCGGCCATCTCGTCTCTACCTCTTCGAGATTAGGCTTGATACTTACTGGGTACACGTTATTTTCGTACTCATACTGCACTTGTTGCACATTTTATATTACGATCCGCAGCTAATAATTATGGGGACATAGGTGAGCTGCATTCTATATTACGATCCGCAGCTAATAGAGTCTCCTTCAGAGTTATTATATTTTCCTGTCTAATTTGTATTCTAGACAGATGCTGTATTTTATTTTAATTCCCTAGTAAATGCTCATGCACTTGTGACACCGGGTTTTGGGATGATTATGGGTTGCACTGTATTAAAATTTTTTAAAGATATTAGTACGTATTTGGTAAATGTCATCTTCTGTTATTTAATTGAGGGGAACAACTATGACTTCAAAAATATTAAAATAAGAATTTATTTAGTATTTATTGTTGGCTTGTCTGACAGCGGTGTCCGACGCCATCACGACCTATAGGTGAAATTGGGTCGTGACAATATGGTATCAGAGCACTAGGTTCATGTAGGTCTCACAAGTCATGAGCAAGTCTAGTAGAGTCTTGCGGATTGGTACAGAGATGTCTGTACTTATCTTCGAGAGGCTACAAGGCTGTTAGGAATACTTCCCTTTTTGATTCCTCATTGTGTGATTTGATTCCTTTGATGCTTATGCCTTTATTTCCTTCCTACTCAATCTTATGCGATGTGAAGCGCTTGTTATAAATTGGGGATCGAGAAAATTTTGAATGGTACTACAGATGTAGTACAAGATACTTCTCCTTATGTAATTAATTGGGCTATTGTCATCGCCTTACGAAAGGCCGCTCTGTTATTTCAAATTAAGTATCAGTACTACTTAAGGTTTTGAGATTTGGCATTGATTGTTATGACGATTCGTGCGTTGTTATCGCACAGTGTTTATGAAATGGAAAAAAAAATGTCCGTCTATGTGTCAGGGCAGTAAACGACTTGAAAGAAGGTTTTCTCAGTACATGATTCAGAGGTTCCATGTTTTAATTCCAGCGGAGAAAAGGCAATCGGACTATGAATGTTCAGGTTTGTGGTTGATGGAGTAACGAAGCTTGATATTTTCGAGTGTGGTAGAGTTCTCAATTTTGATGTGGTGTCATCGCCTTGTAAAATATGTTAAGGTTCGCCAGTGTTATGATTTTCTTCAAATCGCCTTCACGACGGGGTGTTAGGAATTGGTATAGAGGAAGCAGTCGTTAGAGATTGCAGTGTGAAGTGATTCAGGATCGAAGTAGCATTTCTAGTATTGATGTCTCGAGAAGGATGATCGTCAGAAAGGTTTAAAGCTGGTAACGATCTATTGGTTCAAGTGCTACACAGACGGATTTTGAGTTAAGGCAACAACTGGGCAGCGAAGGATGGGGAAGGACATGTGGAAGGTGCCTTGCGGTGGTTAGGTTCCGAAAATGCCAAGTGTAAGAAAACAAAAGCAGAGTAGTTGCTTAAAGGAGATGGTTGACCAAAGTAGGAGAGTGGCAAGGTAGCACATGGGTTACGTGGTAGGATGATTACATGTCTTGAGGAACGTTTGGAGTGATTTGGGATGTAAAATGGACAGTGACTAAGTCTATGGACTTAAGTTGTAATATTAACTGCTATATTGATGAAGATTGGATACAACAGGAGGGAGTTTCTTGATATGAAGAATGATACAACATGATTTTGGATTGTAATGTATTGTCGCACCTCTAGTTGACGGCCATGAGGAGTGAACGGACTGTTGCAGCTGGTGAATGAGCTCGGACTCAGGGTGATCTACTGATTTCGTAGTAATTGCACCCAATGCAGAAGCGTTGGAATATGTTAGCATGTAATTTCCACATGTGGCTTATCTCATGTGAGCAGGTTAGCGGTCGCGTGGTGTTGACGAAGCTTCTGTGAAGAATTTTACTGGCTACCCGATAAGAGATTTAATATGTAAATATGGCTAGTGGTTCGGAGTGTTTATTAAAGGTTAATAGAAGAATTTTGAGAAATTTGGCAAGTTGTGTATGCAGGATCATGCCGACGATGAAGAAAGAATCTCGGTGGATTCCAGAATTTTGTAATTGTAGCTTCAAGCTAAGTGGGAGAGACCCACTTCTATGATTGGATTGTGTAGTGTCAACTTGTGCGATTTCCAGTTATCGGTGTATTGGTGGGTCATTACGACTAAGGAAAGAAAACATCGCTGGTAATTTGAGCAAAGGATTTGGGGAATGTGTGCCATATTTGGCCTTATCAATCCATATTCAGGTTTGTGGAAAGACTCAGAGTTTATGCTTCGTGTAGATATAATGCACAGGGACAGTGAGATAGTCGGGTGTTTCCTTGAGAAAGTGTCCATGTGCTAGCAAGGCATTGGAGTTGATCATGTATGGGAACAAGTCAGAGCAAGTGACTCTCAATAACGGTCCTAGTGGATTCAAAAATTTAAAGTGTGGTGTCTAAGGATCTCGAGTCTATAGTATGGTTGAGTATCGAGCTTTTGCAGCAGATTATTAAACAGGTCTTGGAGTACTCTACGTTATCTTCAAGTTGTGGTGTAGCATTGGAAAAATGGAAGAAAATAACTTCGGATTCATAAAAGAAGTATCAGAATGGGTGTACCAGTTGAAGATGTAAAAAGTGCACACAAGAAGGGATATGAGATAATTAGTGGGTTTTGAAATAGCGTGGTCTCGTGAAATAAGGTCACTTGGGATGAGTGCGGATTTGAGTTCGTGATATAATGAATGGAGCTATTATTATTTCTAAGGCAAGTTGAGAGTAAATCGAGAAAAAAAAATGGATCGGCTAACAATGGTTGAATCTGCACGATGGTGGCAATGATCAGTTCCTTCATCGCATTGAATTGTGCATGTGATTTGTGGAGGTACATGCGAGGCTTGATGACCGCCGTAATTGATTTTATTTTGGAGAAATTCAAGTATTATGACATGTTATGTGTAGAGGGATCCTAGAAGAGTTATGGTGGTTTAGACTACTACCTAAGGCCGGTATTTTCTACGGATATGGGAATTCAGCCACGTGTTGCAATGGTTCTCTTGAAATGAGTTAAGAAAAAGGTTTCTATATGATGAAGTGTTTACCCTATTAAGTGGTTCGGGAGTTATGATAAAATTCTTATACTCATGCGCATTGGCGTGATTAAGTGCACTAAGTAGCATGGGATTCGAAAGTTGAGGATTTAAGATTTCAGCTCGGTGTTGACAAGGATGTTATGAGCTCGGATGAGCAGGAAAGGGATTTAGATGTTTAAAGTAAGATGGTATTATTTTTGGCATCATCTAAGGTCGATGTCAGGTGTAAGGGACCTTGTGTATTGATTTGTGGATTCTTGATATGCTTTACAGCATTTTGTGTAACCGGTAGCATGAATGTGCAGACTTGTTACCTAGTATGGAAGGTCGTGGGAGCATGTCTCATGGAAATATTGTGTAAGAGTGACGTGTAGTCACTTGATTGAGTGAATATTGAAACCAAGTATGAAGATTGTGGTAATATCGCTGATTTGAGAATTTATGCCTGGAGGGCGCTTGGTTCATTTGGTTGTGGACTGTGAAAGTTTGTTCCGATTATGACGGCTATTCTTGTGTGTTATGGGAAAAAGGGTTATTATGGATCCTTGAAAGGTTATTAGCCTAGACCTCAGAATCGGCTTAAGGTCTGTGGATGGATTTAACTATGAATACGGGCTCTATATCAAGCCGGATGTGTTCATTTCAGCATAAAAGCTCCCTATGGAGGAGTATTCGGACGTTGGATGTCGTTTCGTCGTCGGTTATTTCATGTAATACTTATTGTGCCGTGTGAGTAATGAAACGACTTGATAAATTTCTTATGTGTTGAGGTTCCGCAGAGCGATGGTGTTATGTGAGCAGGATGGCTCTCGAGATTCAGATTATATGTCGCACCTTAGTTGTGCTTGAGTTTTGTAGCGTATGGCGATGTCGGTCCTTCCAGGGATGGTATTATGCACTTAGCGTGCTTGTGTCCGATATTCGGATATATTGTAGTAATGAGCATTCTAGCTCGGTAAGTATTTCCTTATAGATTCTTTATGTGCGGATCGGGTGGCACGCCGCCACGAGTATGTTGTTTGGATCGGGTTGCACGCCGCAACAGTGTGATGTTGAGTACAGTCCCCTATATTCTATTTTGTGTGTTTTGTGTCCCATTTTTCGAGGAAGGTTCATGAAACCTATTCAGTTGTCTAATTAGTCACGTGGGTCGAGAAATCCTTTCCAGAGTTCGTGTTTCTTATGTATCGCAATCGAGTCCGTAGCTTATTAGCTCATTGTGGCATCATATGAGGCTTTTTGATCGTGTCTGAGGTGGTTTATTGCCTGAGCAGCTTATACTTGGTGAGACGAGATTATTGGATTTGGGATTAGTGCGATCGGATTATATGAAGTGTAATAAAGAGCAAATACCATTATTTGGTTATAATGAGGCAATGATTCTTGTCAGAAGGAGAAACTCAATAATTGTTGACTCGGCAGTTGGTTATGAGTTTCTACACATTTCTTCCATCGTGGAAGCATTTCAAGAGTTGGAACAGGACTTATATGTATCATGAGGTGTGTTGTGAACATCAGATTCGTGGAATTTTAGCTATTGTTATCGGAGGATGTTATTATAGTCATGTGAATGATGCGGTGCATGGTCTAAATTCAACAAAGGTATGCAACCCTGTATTGGTGCATCGTGTAATGATAGATACGGCATTCATAGGTTGGAAACAGGCATGGTGGAGAATTCTGGATGTTAGAATTGGGCTCTAAGGCTTATTTGCCTAAATAAAAGGGAGAATTTTCAGATTGGCTCGAGTTAATGTGCTTAACTGGGTATGGTAGCACGGGTAGGTGCACGAGGTGTTAAATAATGATTTTGGATAACTCCGGAACACTCAGCACGTTCGAGGACGAACGTACATTTAAGTGGGAGAGAATGTAACGACCCAACCGGTCGTTTTGACTTTTAGAACCCCGTTCCCCTAAATAAAACTCCCCGAATGTGTTTTTAATGATTTATGACTTGCGGGGATAGTTGGTTTGGGATTTGGAAGTATTTGGGTTGAAATCGGAATACTTGGTTCCTTAAGTTAGCCTTAAAAGGGCAAATTTGACTTCGATCAACACTTTGAGAAAACGACCCCGGAATCGGAATTTTAAGGTTCCAACAGGTTCGTATATTAATAAGTGAACGAGTAATATTATAAGTGATGTAGGGTCTAAGGAGAGCCCTAAGTCTTAATCAAGTTGGAAATTATATGATAGACTAAAGTTCTAAATAAGTACACACAAAAACCTAAATTTGGACGAGCATGCCTATATATATATATATAAGGATTTATATGGTCGACATATATATATATAAGGATTTAGATGGTGGACAACCTATCAAATGAAAGATCTTTGAGTCTAGTTTCTAACAATTTTGACCGTTCGTCATTTGGATATTTCTACAAGGACTTATTGACGTTTTAGTAAATGGTGTCCAGCAGGGCAAAACTTGTAATACGATGTACAACCTGCACAGTGCAAGGTACAACTCGCTAAAGCACCTGTGCCTTTATAAGGGAGTCACGCGCAGCAACCATTTTTGGGGATTTTCTTGAGCTAGGGATTGGTTCTTTCATGGTGGATTCGACCTTGGGGACTACTTAAGAATATAAGGTGAGTTTTTTTGGATATTTTAAGTTAATAACATCCTATTAACACTAGTATTAACATCCTTCAATTTTTGAAATCCCTAGAAATCTTTCAAGTTGTTCAAGAACACCAAATTTCCCAAACATTGGAATTTCAAGGAAAAGCTTCAAGAAGGTAATACTAATGCTTCAAGCTCATTTCTTATGAGTCGGTGAGAGTAATTCTAATAGTTGTTTCAAGTTGTTATGGTTGGATAATTGATTTCTTAAACTCTAGTTCATGGCATGAATAGTGTTCTTGAGAAAATGAGGGAAATATAGATAGTATTCTTAGAAATGAAATTAAAGGATGCAATGAACCTATGGAATCATATTCTAGCTTAGTTGAAAGTATTCAACTAAGTAATCACCAAATTGAATGTTTTGGAAATGTTGGTTAAGGAAGACGATGAATAGTAATTTGGCGGTGTTGGAAAATTAATGTAGTATCATTGATGACTTCAAATGGGTATTGAATGATAAGAGTGGAGTTGAATGTGCTAGTAAGTGAACCTATTAGACGATTTGAGCTGGAGGCTTGTAGCCAACTTGAGAGCCATAAATGGATATTGATAAATATTTTTGAGTCATATTTTGATTGTAATTGTAGATATCAATTTGTTGGTGGCGTATGAGTATTTTACTCAATGTTACGATGTCGGAGGAGGATTAAAAGCTTGTGAATGTTAATAAAGCGAAAGCGAGTTTTGGAGCGTTGGGCATAGGTCTAGTTATTTGAAAGGCTTGGGAGCCGGCTATGGAACTTCGGAGCGAGGTAAGTCTCTTGTCTAATCTTGTGAGGGGGAAATTACCCCATAGGTGATTAAATTAATAATGATTGTTAATTGTGGGGGCTACGTACGCACGAGGTGACGAGAGTCCGTGCGTATCTACTATTAATGCTAAAGTCCGGGTAGTTTAGGACACACAGCATGAATTACTTGTGTAAATTGTATTCTTTATTTAATTGAATTATTTGATATATAAATTGTGAATTGTTAGGAAATATAATAAAGATGAAAATTTCATATGCTTAATTTTCTGTTTAAATTAATTAATTGTTTAAAGAAATTATTCATCCTCCCGAATTTATCTTATAATGAATATACTCTCCTTCCGGAGGTACATAAGAAAATGTCCTCCTTTCTTATGGAGCGGGCCGAACGCCTCGGCAGGATAGATGCATCTATGGATCGTGCCGCACGTCCCTCGGCAGTGTACACGAAACTCTGGATAGGACCGCACGACCTCGACAGAAATCGTGCTTAATAATAATAATTATTATACGATACTTGGACAGTTTATTACAGCTTGTAAAGCTATTTGATAAATTGGAAATTTATTGAAATTGAATTGAAGCTTGTAAAGCTATTTGATAAATTGAAAATTTATTGAAATTGAATTGCAGCTTGTAAAGCTATTTGATAAATTGGATTTTTTATTGAAATTGAAGGATTTAATTAATAGATTAGAAATTATTTGAATTAAACGAATTTAATTAATATATTGAGAATTATTGGAATTGAAGGAATTTAATTACCTCTGCTGGTACAATAAAATTATTGTTAACTCTGTGAATCACGTTGATATAAATATTTCTATTTTCATGATTATTTAATATTATTGACCCATAGTGAGTGTCATAGTCGGCCATCTCGTCTCTACCTCTTCGAGATTAGGCTTGATACTTACTGGGTACACGTTGTTTTCATACTCATACTGCACTTGTTGCACATTTTATTGTGCAGGTACATATATGTATAGCGGCCTTGTGGGCGCAGAGGTGTGGTTAATAATTGTGGGGACATAGGTGAGCTACATTCTATATTACGATCCGCAACTAATAGAGTCTCCTTCAGAGTTATTATATTTTTCTGTCTAATTTGTATTCTAGACAAATGCTGTATTTTATTTTAATTCCCTAGTAAATGCTCATGCACTTGTGACACCGGGTTTTGGGATGATTATGGGTTGCACTGTATTGAAATTTTTTAAAGATATTAGTACGTATTTGGTAAATGTCATCTTCTGTTATTTCATTGAGGGGAACAACTATGACTTCAAAAATATTAAAATGAGAATTTATTTAGTATTTATTGTTGGCTTGTCTGACAGCGGTGTCCGACGCCATCACGACCTATAAGTGAAATTGGGTCGTGACATTAGAGGTGGAGAATGTGATGACCCAATGTACCATCTTTAAATTTAATATGTAATTATGTGTTCTAAAATCTCAAAAAGCACTATTTATCATTTCTCGACTTGCGTGCGCAGTCCGTGTAATTTTTCGGAAAGTTTTTGTGTGAAAAATGGATGAAAATGTGAAATAGAGCTTTAAAACTCAACTGAGTTGACTTTAGTCAACATTTTGAGCAAACAGACTTGGATCAACGTTTTGACAATTCTAGTAGGTCCGTATCGTGATTTGAGACTTGGGCGTATGCCCAGAATCAAATTCCGAGGTCCCTAACCCGAGATATGAAATTTTGATGAAAAATTAAAAGTTTGAAAGATTAATAATTTTTAAGAATTTACTGATGTTGGATTTATTGACACCGGGTCCGTGTTTTAGTTCTGGAGCCCGGTATAGGTCCACTATAATATTTATGACTTTTTTACCGAATTTGGTGAGAAATGAAGTTGATTTGACGTAATTCGGACGTCCGGTTGTGAAAATATAAGTTTTAAAGTTTTCTTGAAAATTTCATTCGATTTGGGATTCAAAACATAGTTCTAGGTATTATTTTGGCAATTTGATCGCGCGAGCAAGTTCGTATGATGTTTTAGGACTTGGGTGCATGTTTGGTTTGGATCCCCGAGGGCTCGGGTTGATTTCAGGTGGTTAACAGATCATTGTTGGCCTTGGTGAGATTGTTGATATCTGCTGCTGCCTTCTTCTGGTTTCCTTATATGCGATTACATAGGTCCTTCCGTGACTGCGTAAGCTTATTTGGGGCAGGGATATTTTGTTCTATGCAGTCGCAGAGGAAGGAATGTGATCGCGTACGTGTATTAGGCTATGCTTCAGGAACGCGTGGATGAGTTCGCGTTCGCGTAGAAGGATTTGAGCAGTAGATGGGGGAAGGAAATTGCTCTACGCGATCGCGTGGGTCTGAATGCGTTCGCGTAGGTTTGAGGGGCAGTGGTCCGCGATCGCGTGAGTGTTTCCGCGTTCGCATAGGTAAAATATGTGGGCAGTCTACTTGTGCATCGCGATCGCGAGGCCATTTCCGCGATCGCGATTATGAAAAACTGGGCAGCCAAAAATGTCAATCGCGTAAGGTAAACTTTGGGCAAACAGAACTTAAGTTCTGGAAAGTGGGATTCGTCCCATTTTCAACCATTTTTCATTTTTGAGCTCGGGTAAGGCGATTCTTGGGCGATTTTTACGGGAAAATATTGGGGTAAGTGTTCCTTATCCTATATTGATTATATTGCATGATTTCATACTCAGTTATATCATGAATCCGTGAATTTTTGGGGGGAAAATCAGATTTTTATAAAATCTTCCAAAAGCAAAAATTTAAGATTTGAAGGTCCATTTGACATCGGAATTTAATAAATTTTGTATGGTTGGACTCATCTCGGAATGGGTGTTCGTATTTCGTAAGTTTTTTCGAGATTTGAGACGTGGGCTACACTATCAATTTTTAAAGTGCATTTCGGATTTTATCCAAAAAATTAGTAAATTAATATGGAATTAATTCCTATAATTCGTATTGAGTATATCGAATTGTTTGTAAATATATTTGACGCTTTTGGAGACAAATTCAAAAGGAAAAGCTGTGGTCGAATAATTTCTTGGAATTTGCAAAGCGAGATAAGTGACGTGGTTAACCTTGACTTGAGGGAATAGAACCCTTAAATTATTTGTTATGTGAAATGTATGTGAACGACGTATAGGCGAGGTGACGAGTGTCTATACGTCGTCAAATTAATTGTTTGCATAATTATTTGAAAATCCTAAATTTATTTTAATACACGAATTAATTGTTATGATAATTGTTTCTCTCCTATTCTTTGTCAAATATTAATTCTTGAATTCCTGCAATAACTGCTACATACTGATTTGACTTATGTGTTTTAAATTGTTACTTGATATTTAGGATATTATATATTAAATTGCCTATTTTCTCCATGATTTTCACAATTAATTAATTGACATGGTTTGTTCATAAATAAATTATAATTATTGTGTGCCTTGATGCTTAATAGTTTCTCATTGGACGTGGTATTTATTGGAGCAATTTTTATTACAATTATGAGTTGTTGAAATATATTGGGGGAACGGGTTACACGACGCAACAGAAATGAAAGTAAATATATCTATATTGGGGGATAGGATTGCACGCCGCAATAGACTTATTTAAAAGTCTATATTGGGGGATCGGATTGCACGCCGCAACAGACTTATTTAAAAGTCTATATGTATACTTGATCAAAATAAATATATTGGAGGAATGAAAATGAATATATTGTGGGAGCAGTTTGCACGCTGCAACGGAAATTGATTGAAGTAATAATTGGTTATGACTGCTGAGTTGGCTTCAACTATTAGAAATGAGTTACCTGATTTAATTCTATTATTGTGGTTATTACTATTATTGCATACAGGTTAATGTAAGTGGCTTGCCTTAGCCTCGTCACTACTTCGTCAAGGTTAGGCTCGGCACTTATCAGTACATGGGGTCGGTTGTACTGAAACTACACTCTGCACTTCTTGTGCATATTTCGGAGTTGGTCCTAGCGGTGTACCATAGACTTGCTCAGATTTCAGCTACCAGAGGAGACTTGAGGTATAGCTGCACGACGTCCGCAGTTCTGAAGTCCCCGTCTACTTTACTTTAGTTGTGTGTTTGTTTCCAGACAGCTTTATTTTATTCAGACCTTTATTTGTATTATTCTAGAAGCTCGTACACTTGTGATACCAATTCTGGGATGATATTTAGACACCATTATTTTTATGGATTATTCACTACATTTCAGAATTTACTTCCGCATTTGTTTCTTTGTTATTAATAGATTTAAAATTATTTCAAAATGGATAATATTATTCTAACGTTGGCCTGCCTAGAAAGTGAAATGTTAGGCTCCATCACGGTCCGAAGGTGGGAATTTTGGGTCGTGATAGTTGGTATCAGTGCACTAGGTTACATAGGTCTCACGAGTCACGGGCAAGCTTAGTAGAGTCTGAAGGATCGGTACGGAGACGTCTGTACTTATCTCTCAGAGGCTATGAAGTTTAGGAACAATATCACTTCTTTCTTATTTTGTCGTGCAATTTTATTCTATCATCGATGATTGAACCATTCTACTCATTTTGTCTCACAGATGGTGATAACATGTAATACATCTACTGATGGACATGGACCAGAGCCCCCGGTGGCAACTATGGCCTGAGGTAGAGGTTGAGGCCGAGGTCGTGCTAGAGGCCGAGGCAGAGGCAGAGGTAGAGCTCAGTCTAGAGCTCGAGCAGCAGCTCCTATTGTGGAACCTCAGGTGGACCTTCAGAAGGAGGTTCCAGTTCAGAATGTACCAGTTGGACCAGTTCATATCCCGAAAGGATTTATAGCTATTCCAGTGCTTCAGGATGCTCTAGTCCGTTTGGTGAGTATTATGGAGGGCGTGGCTCAGAATAGTACATTTCTAGTGGCACCAACCATCTCACAGGCTGGGGGAGGAGCACAAACTCCCATTACTCCCGCTCCGGAGCAGATGGCTCCCTAGAATTAGGCTCCAGCAGCTCCGCCAGTTGGGGTCGTTCAGCCAGTTATTGCGGCACAGACCGGTGATAGGCCCGCCATGTCTTTTGAGGCCTTATTGAGATTGGATAAGTTCACTAAACTATTTCCAGTTGACTTCAGTGGTACATCTCCTGAGGACCCACATGATTATCTTGATCGCTGCCATGAGGTGCTGGGGAACATGGGTATAGTTGAGACCAATGGGAATTTTGCTGTATTTCAGATGATGGGTTCCGCCAAGAGGTGGTGGAGAGATTATACATTGTCCAGACCAGTCAGATCGCCTGCACTTACTTAAGAGCAGTTCTCTCAGCTATTTCTGGAGAAGTTCCTTCCTATCACACTGAGAAAGGATTACTGCAAGCAATTTGAGTGTCTACAGTAGGGCAGTATGCTTGTTACTCAGTATGAGTCTCGTTTTGTGGATTTGGCCCATCATGCTCTCCTTTTTCTACCTACTGAGGGAGAGAGAGTGAGGAGGTTTATTGAGGGACTCACTCACCCTATTAGGATTCAAATGGCCAAAGAGACCGGAAGCAAGATTTCTTTTCTGGAAGTTGCTAATATCGCGATGAGGATCGAGATGGTTCTTACACAGGAGAGAGGACAGAGGTCTGATAAGAGGCCTCGCCAGCTCGGTGGTTTTAGTGGTGCCTCGCCTGGAGGTAGGGGTAATTTTGGTATGGGTCATCCTCTCAGACCGTTTCATTCAGCACTTCATGCATCTCCCGGTGCTTCAGCGAGTCACGGTCCTATTATTCCTTACTCTGGGCAGCCAGTATTTAGTGCACATTCAGCTCCTATCAGTGCACCACCATTCCAGAGTTACTACGGTGGTTATCCGGCCCATTCGGGCTAGCTTCAGCTTCAGAAACCATGATATCAGGATGGGTGTTATGAGTGTGGGAACATTGGTCACATCAGGAGGTATTGACCTAGGTTGGCGAGTAATAGATCTCAGCAGGATTCTCGTGCCATCATACCGGCACCGGTTGCTTCACCGCCTGCTCAGCCAGCTAGAGGCATGGGTCAGGCAGATAGAGGTGAAGGTCAGGCCATTAGAGGTGGAGGTCAGGTCGTTAGAGGTGGAGGCCAACTAGTTAGAAGTCGTCCTAGAGACGCAGTTTAGAGTAGTGGGACCCAGCCTCAATTTTATGCTTTTCCAGCTAGGCCTAAGGCCGAGTCATCTTATGATGTGATCATATGTATTATTCTAGTTTGCCATAGAGATGCT
The DNA here is from genome assembly GCF_000390325.3 of Nicotiana tomentosiformis. NCBI lineage: Eukaryota > Viridiplantae > Streptophyta > Magnoliopsida > Solanales > Solanaceae > Nicotiana > Nicotiana tomentosiformis. The sequence goes on along the minus strand of NC_090812.1, from coordinate 84,281,672 downwards.
TCAGTTCTATTTGATCCAGGATCTACTTATTCCTATGTGTCCTCCTATTTTGCTTCATATTTGGTTGTGCCTTGTGATTCTCTGAGTGCTTCTGTGTGTGTATCTACACTGGTGGGAGACTCTGTTATAGTAGAGCATGTCTATCATTCATGTGTGGTTACTATTGATAGTCTTGAGACTAGTGTGGATCTTCTACTTCTTGATATGGTAGATTTTGATGTTATCTTGGGTATGGATTAGATGTCACCGTATCATGCTATATTGGATTGGCATGCCAAGACAGTGACCCTAGCCATGTCGTGGTTACCTCGGTTAGAGTGGAAAGGAACTCCTGGTCATTCTGCAAGCAGGGTTATTTCTTATATGAAAACTCGGCGTATGGTAGAGAAAGGGTGTCTAGCCTATTTGGCTTATATTCGCGATCCTAGTACGGATGTCCCTTCTATGGACTCAGTACCAGTTGTTCGTGAATTTCCAGAAGTATTTCCTGTAGATTTGTTGGGGATGCCACCCGACAGAGATATTGATTTCTGTATTCATTTGGCTACAGGCACTCAGCCTATTTCTATTCCACCATATCGTATGGCCCCGCCGGAGTTGAAAGAATTGAAGGAGCAGTTACAATACTTGATTGATCAGAGATTCATTAGACCTAGTGTCTCGCCCTGGGGTGCACCAGTACTATTTGTAATGAAGAAAGACGACTCTATGCGGATGTGTATAGATTATAGACAATTGAACATGGCCACTCTCAAAAACAAATATCTGCTGCCAAGAATTAATGACTTATTTGATCAGCTTCAGGGTGCCAAGGTATTTTCGAAGATCGATTTGAGGTATGGTTACCATCAGTTGAAGATTAGGGCATCTGATGTCCCTAAGACAACTTTTCGGATTCGATATGGGCATTACGAATTCCTAGTGATGTCATATGGGTTGATAAATGCCTCAGCAGCATTTATGGATTTGATGAATCGGGTGTTCAAGCCCTATTTGGATTCTTTTGTGGTTGTATTCATTGATGATATCTTGATTTACTCCAGCAGTCGAGAGGAGCATGAGCAGCATCTTCAGAGGGTGCTTCATGCTTTGAAGAATAATCAGTTATATGCCAAATTTTCAAAATGTAAGTTTTGGTTAGACTTGGTTGCCTTTTTGGGGCATGTTGTATCCGCAGATGGCATAAAGGTGAGTCCTAAGAAGATTGAGGTTGTTCAGAATTGGCCTAGACCTACTTCAGTTACAGAGATCCGAAGTTTCCTGGGTTTAGCAGGTTATTATTGTTGGTTCATGGAAGGGTTTTCATCTATAGCAAGCCCATTGGCCAGACTGATCCAAAAAGGTATCCCATTCAGATGGTCAGACGAGTGTGAGTTGAGCTTTCAGAAGCTCAAAACCACTTTGACTACGTCGCCAGTGTTGGTATTACACACAGGTTCAGGAACGTATACGGTATATTATGATGCATCTCACATTGGGCTTGGTGCAGTATTAATGCAAGATGGTAGGGTGATTGCATATGCATCGCGGCAGTTGAAAGTTCACAAGAAGACTTATCCTGTTCATGACTTAGAATTGGCACCCATTGTTCATGCACTGAAGATTTGGAGGCATTATCTCTACGGTGTCTCGTGTGAGGTATTTACTGATCATCGTAGCCTTCAGTATCTGTTCAAACAAAAAGATCTTAATTTGAGGCAGAGAAAATGGTTGGAATTGTTGAAAGACTATGATATCAACATTTTGTATCACCCCGGAAAGGCCAATGTGCTGGCCGATGCTTTGAGTAGAAAAGCTGTGAGTATGGGCAGCCTTGCTTATATTCCGGTTGGTGAGAAACTGTTAGCTGTAGATGTTCAGACTTTGGCTAACCAATTCGTGAGGTTAGATGTTTCAGAACCCAGTTGGGTTCTAGCTTGCACAGTCACTCGGTCTTCTTTATATGATCATATCTGAGAGCGACAGTATGATGATCCTCATTTACTTGTCCTTAAGGACACAGTGCGGCACAGTGATGCCAAACAGGTTGCTGGGGGGGAAGATGGAGTTCTATGAATGTAGGGTCGTATTTGTGTGCCTAATGTTGACGGGCTTCGTGAATTAATTCTTGAAGAGGCACACAGTTTCAGGTATTCTATTCATCCAGGTACTGCCAAAATATATCAAGATTTGAGGCAACCATATTGGTGGAGGAGAATGAAAAAGGATATAGTTGCATATGTAGCTCGGTGTCTGAATTGTTAGAAAGTTAAGTACGAGCATCAAAGACCTGGTGGTTTGCTTCAGAAGTTAGACATTCCTAAGTGGAAATGGGAGTGTATCACTATGGATTTTATTATTAGACTCCCATGGACTCAGAGAAAATTTGACGCGGTTTGGGTCATTGTGGACAGGTTGACCAAGTCAGCACATTTCATTCCAGTGGCAGTTACTTATTCTTCAGAAAGGTTAGCTGAAATTTACATTTGTGAGATTGTCCGCCTTCATGGTGTGCCCGTGTCTATTATTTCAGAACGAGGTACACAATTTACCTCACACTTCTAGAGGGTTGTACAACGTGAGTTAGGCATGCGGATTGAGTTGAGTACAACATTTCATCCGTAGACAGACAGACAGTCAGAGCGCACCATACAGATATTGGAAGATATGCTTCACGCTTGTGTTATAGACATTGGAGTTTCTTGGGATCAGTTCTTGCCACTTGCGGAGTTTGCTTATAATAATAGCTACCAGTCGAGCATTCAGATGGCTCCATATGAGGCATTATACAGAAGGCGATGCCATTCTCCAGTTGGCTGGTTTGAACCGGGAGAGGCTCGGTTGTTGGGTACCGACTTGGTACAGGATGCCTTGGATAAGGTCAAGGTTATTCAGGATCGACTTCGCATAGCTCAGTCTAGGCAAAAACGTTATGCCAATCATAAAGTTCGTGATATAGCATTCATGGTTGGAGAAAGAATATTACTCCGGGTTTCAGCTCTGAAAGGTGTAATGAGGTTCGGAAAGAAGGGCAAGTTGAGCCCTGGGTATATTGGACCCTTTGAAATTCTTGAAATGGTGGGTGAAGTAGCCTACAGGCTTGTATTACCACCTAGTTTATCAGCGGTTCATCCGGTGTTCCATGTGTCTATGCTCCGGAAATATTATGGTGATCCGTCCCATGTGTTAAATTTCAGCTCAGTCCAATTGGACAAAGATTTGACTTACGAGGAGGAGCCAGTGGCTATTCTAGCCCGGCAGGTCCGGCAGATAAGGTCTAAGAGTTATCCTTCAGTTCGAGTGCAATGGAGAGGTCAGCCGGTAGAGACATCTACCTAGGAGTCCGAGTCGGACATGCAGAGTAAATATCCACACCTTTTCTCCAGCTCAGGTACTTTTTCTAACTCAATTCGAGGACGAACGATTGTGTTTAGAGGTGGAAAATGTGATGACCCAAAGTGTCATCTTGAAATTTAATATGTAATTTGATGTTCTAAAACCTCGAAAAGCACTATTTATCATTCCTCGACTTGCGTGCGCAGTTTGTATAAATTTTCGGAAAGTTTTTGTGTGAAAAATGAATGAAAATGTGAAATAGAGCTTTAAAACTCAACTGAGTTGACTTTGGTCAATATTTTGAGTAAATAGACTCGGATCAGTATTTTGACAATTTCGGTAGGTCTGTATCGTGATTTGAGACTTGGACGTATGCCCGGAATCGAATTCTGAGGTCCCTAGCCCGAGATATGGAATTTTGATGAAAAATTAAAAGTTTGAAAGCTTAATAATTTTTAAGAATTTATTGATATTAGATTTATAGACACCGGGTCCGTATTTTGGTTCCGGAGCCTGGTATAGGTCCACTATAATATTTATGACTTGTCTTCCGAATCTGGTGAGAAACGGAGTTGACTAGACGTGATTCGGATGTCTGGTTGTGAAAATATAAGTTTTAAAGTTTTCTTAAAAATTTTATTCGATTTGGGGTTCAATTCGTAGTTCTAGGTGTTATTTTGGTGATTTGATCGCGCGAGCATGTTCTTATGATGTTTTAGGACTTGGGTGCATATTTGGTTTGGAGTCCCGAGGGCTCGGGTTGATTTCGGGTGGTTAACAGATTATTTTTGGCCTTGGAGAGATTGTTGATATCTGCTACTGCCTTATTCTAGTTTCCTTATACGCGATCATATAGGTCCATCCGCGATCGCGTAAGCTTATTTGGGGCATAGATATTTTGTTCTATGTGGTCGCAGAGGAAGGAACACGATCGTGTACCTGTATTAGGCTATGCTTCGCTAACGCATGGATGAGGTCGCGTTCGCATAGAAGGATTTGAGCAGTAGATGGGGGGAGGAAATTTCTCTACGCGATCGCGTGGGTCTGAACGCGTTTGCGTAGGTTTGAGGGGCAGTGGTCCGTGATCGCGTGAGTGTTTTCGCGTTCGCGTAGGGTAAAATATGTGGGCAGTTTGCTTGTGCATCGCAATCGAGAGGCCATTTCCTTGATCGCGATTAAGAAAAACTGGGCAGCCAAAATGTGCTTCGCGATCGCGAAGCATTGTACACGATCGCATGAGGTAAAATTTGGGCAAACAGAACTTAAGTTCTGGAAAGTGGGATTCATCCCATTTTCAACTATTTTTCATTTTTGAGCTCGGGTAAGGCGATTCTTGGGCGATTTTTACGGAAAAATATTGGGGTAAGTATTTCTTATCATATATTGATTATATTACATGATTTCATACTCAGTTATATCATAAATCCGTGAATTTTTTTTGGGGGGGGGGGGGGAATCAGATTTTTATAAAATCTTCCAAAAGTAAATATTTAAGATTTGAAGGTCCATTTGACATCGGAATTTGATAAATTTTGTATGGTTGGACTCGTCTCGAAATGGGTGTTCGGATTTCGTAAGTTTTTATGAGATTTTAGACGTGGGCACCATTGTCAATTTTTAAAGTGAATTTTGGATTTTATCCGAAAAATTAGTAAATTCATATGAAATTAATTCCTATGATTCGTATTGAGTATATCGAATTGTTTGTGAATTGATTTGACACTTTTGGAGACAAATTCAAAAGGAAAAGCTATGGTCGAGTAATTTATTGGAATTTGCAAAGCGAGGTAAATGTTGTGGTTAACCTTGACTTGAGGGAATAAAACTCTTAAATTATTTGTTATGTTAAATGCATGTGAACGACGTATAGGCAAGGTGACGAGTGTCTATACATTGTCAAATTAATTGTTTGCATAATTATTTGAAAATCCTAAATTTGTTTTAATACACGAATTAATTGTTATGATAATTGTTTCTCTCCTATTCTTTGTCAAATATTAATTATTGAATTCCTGCATTAATTGCTACATACTGATTTCATTTATGTGTCTTAAATTGTTACTTGGCATTTAGCATATTAAATATTAAACTGCTTATTTTTTTCATGATTTTTATAATTAATTATTAATTGACATTGTTTGTTCATAAATAAATTATAATTATTGTGTGTCTTGATGCTTAATAGTTTCTCATTGGAAGTGGTATTTATTGGAGCAATTTTATTATAATTATGAGTTGTTGAAATATATTGGGGGAACGATTTGCACGCCGCAACGAAAATAAAAGTAAATATATCTATATTGGGGGATCGGATTGCACGCCGCAACAGAATTATTTAAAAGTCTATATTGGGGGGATCGGATTGCACGCCGCAACAGACTTATTAAAAAGTTCATATTGGGGGATCAGATTGCACGCCGCAACAGACTTATATAAAAGTCTATATATATAATTGATTAAAATAAATATATTGGAGGATTGAAAATGAATATATTGTGGGAGCGGTTTGCATGCTGCAACGGAAATTGATTGAAGTAATAATTGGTTATGACTGCTGAGTTGGCTTCAACTATTAGAAATGAGTTACCTAATTTAATTCTATTATTATGGTTATTACTATTATTGCGTACATGTTAATGCAAGTGGCCTGCCTTAGCCTCATCACTACTTCGTCTAGGTTAGGCTCGGCACTTACAGTACATGGGGTCGGTTGTACTGGTACTATACTCTGCACTTCTTGTGCAGATTTTGGAGTTGGTCCCAACGACGTACCATAGACTTGCTTGGATTTCAGCTATCAGAGGAGACTTGAGGTATAGCTGCACGACGTCTGCAGTTCTGAAGTCCACGTCTACTTTACTTTAGATGTGTGTTTGTTTCCAGACATATTTATTTTATTCATACCTTTATTTGTATTATTCTAGAAGCTCGTGCACTTGTGACACCAATTGTGGGATGGTATTTAGACACCGTTATTTTTATGGATTATTCACTACATTTCAGAATTTACTTCCGCATTTGTTTTTTTGTTATTAATAGATTTAAAATTATTTTAAAATAGATAATATTATTCTAACGTTGGCTTGCCTAGCAAGTGAAATGTTAGGCGCCATCACGGTCCGAAGGCGGAAATTTTGGATCGTGACAAAAATGTTATTCAATCTTGTGATCTTAAATATGTCATTTAAAATAGATCCAAAGAGTTACTAAATATAGAGGAATTTTATTTTAACTAAATTAAAAGAAAAGTAAGACACATAAATTGAAAGACAAGAAGTATCAATAAAATTAGATCATTTCTTCTAACCTATGGCGAAGAATGAATCTAGCTTCATAACAAATAAGTTAATATATACTCTTATTTTTATATTATTGTTCAGTAATAAATAGATCAACCACTAAGAGTATTCTTTTCAAACATAAATATTGGCAAAGGGCATCAACGAATATCATAATTTTTTAAATTCCAACTCATCGTTTTAGTTAAATAGGCTACCATATCTTCCAAATAGTCCATACTTGCAAATTTAAAGTTTAACAGTAAGGATTGACCACAGTTTCAACTTAGGGTCGCTTTGAGAAAATATGTTCCAGCAAAATATTTTGGTATGTTATATAAAGTTAACTAAATGAATCGAAATATGTGTCAATACCTCTTAATTAATGATTGTTTTGAATTTATTATTAGACTACAACAAAATAAATATGCATATGATATTTCTAAGTTTCACGAGTTTTCTCCAAGCATGACAATGCTAACAGAACATACTTCTCTCATGCATATTTAATATGTCGGAAACAAATATAAAAAGAGCATTAGCAAACTAATCATGTAGAGTTCAACATCCATTATTCTTTCAATAAACGTGATGATTACATACACATATATATATATACATATATATATATATATATATATATATATATATATATATATATATATATATATATTTGAGTTCATAAGTATAATTAAAATTAGTAGTAAAAAAGCAGAACCTGATTTTTCCTTTTTTTTATCCACTCCATTGACATGGGTTGGGAAGTCGAGATAATTGTACACAGATTTTCAATCCCAAAATTACTTGTGTAATAGGAAGATTTGCATAAAGGATGGTTTGTTCATTATTTTCTCCACTTATAAGAAAAGAACATTGACGCACACTATGTAGCAGAATTAATCTTCATTTTCTTGCTCTACATACTAAAATTTCAACTTAAGCGCATTGCAAAAATAAAAGTCTATATAAGGAGGTTTCATACTGAAAAATTGATTGTATTGAAACAGAGACAACTTTGAATTTATACATTGTTTCTAGTTTAGACCAACACAAATAAGCACACAAATAAATTATACCGAAAAAATATAGTGAAGCGTGCACTCAATTCTACATGATGTCTTAATCTTATTAAGCCATGAAAAAGTTAAATAAAAGCAAATAATTTACATTAAATGCAATAATAAATCTACTACGGCAAAAATAACCAACTTTCAAATGAAAATTTAACAAATGATAGTCTTTGAAAGTTTGTTTCGGACAAACACCAAGCAACCAAATGATCAACTTAAGTTAAAACAAAATTTCGTTACCGTGTAAAATTTTCCCATACACAGCATATTGACTAAAGAAGCAAAATTTACCAATGTGTGAGAAGACTTAAATCAAAATCTACGTTCTTTTTTCTTTCTAACTCTTTGAATCCTCCTAAATTTAAAAAGAGATTCTATGTCCTTACTTGTATTCAAAAAAGAACTAAATTTCATACTATATATTATCCAAAATTATTGTATTCTTGTCCGCAATTATCGTAGTATCAATTTTGAGTTGCTACATTATCAACCGTCCTTGTAGGATTATTTTGGATTGCTTTAATTTCCAATTAGAAATTTTTAATTTTTTTATATGCTATTATCCTTCATTAAAAAGTATAAAACTCCTCGAACATTTTGTATGATTTTGACTTATTTTTAGTAGATTTTCAATTAATCTTTTGAAATCCCTAAACATATCAAAATTTGATCTCAATTTTTTTTTCAAGTATTAGTAATTAAGTATAATTCATATCTTCCAGCCTTAAAGATAACTTTTCACATATTGATACATGCAACCAAATTGTATACTAACAAAACGATTTATCTTTCTGAAAAAGTAATATAATAGAATTAACCTTTAACTATATGCATGTTCCCAAAATTCACAACATGCAAATAAAATATATTATGATGTCACCACATTAAAAAAATCATTAAATATTATCGAAAAAAGAATCTTATAAATGACATGTAGAGTAAAAAATTAATTAAAAATATGTAAAGTAAAGAACGTGGAATCCGATTTTATGGCCACTTTCTTCTTGATTCATCCTGTTGACACAGTTTTCCTTTAGAGAACACCATTTTGAGACATAAACTACGTTGATGATATATGATTGGTCAATAACTGTAACGACCCGGTCGGTCGTGTAACGACCCGACCGGTCGTGTAACGATCTGACCGGTCGTTTGTTTCCTAGGTCCCGTTCCCCTAAATAAGATTTTCCGTATGTGTTTTTGTTGTTTTATAACTTGCGGGGATGGTTAATTCGTGATTTGGAGGGGTTCAAATTGAAATCGGAACACTTGGTTCCTTAAGGTTGGCAAAAAAGGATAAGTTTGACTTTGGTCAACGTTTTGAGTAAACAACCCCGGAGCCGAAATTTAACGGTCCCAATAGATTCATATGATGATTTTGAACTTGGGCGTATATTCGGATAGATTTTTGGATGAACCGGGAGCGTTTCGACGCTTAAGGTTGAAAGTTTGCTTATTGAAGGTTTAAAAGTTCTTTAAATTTGGTTTAGAATAGGTTTTGGTGTTATCGAGGTCTGTTTGGGATTCCAAGCCTGGGAATAGTTCCGTATGGTGAATTAAGACTTGCACACAAAATTTGGTACAATTTCGAGTAGTTTAAGTATATTTTGGTGCATTCGGAGTAAGTTGGAAGAACTTGAAGTTCATAAGTTGTCACGACCCAATTTCACCTATAGGTCGTGATGGCGCCCAACACTATAGCTAGGCAAGCCAACTAATAAATTAAACATATATCGATGAAATTTCAATCCAAGAAAATAATAAGACACCAAATTCTACCAATGTGTGTGCCAAGACCTGGTGTCACAAGTGTATGAGCATCTAGTAGATTATACAAAACTCCAAATACTGTATGAAATGAAAATAGACAGAATAAAAAATATACAAGAAGAGGCACTGGTAGCTGCAGGACGGCTCAGAAAAGCAACTCACCACTACGCCCCTAGATAACGAGGATGTGCGATGATAGGTCCTCCACTAGTATCTATCTCAGATCCTGCACAAAAAGTGCAGCAAGTGTAGCATGAGTACGTAAACAATGTGTACCTAGTAAGTATCAAGCCTAATCTCGAAGTGGTAGAGACGAGATGACCAACTTTGACACTCACTAAGGGTCAACAATAATAAATGGAATAAATTATAATTATTCAAATCAGCATGATTCACAGAGTTAACAATAATTTTATTCAATTAGCAGAAATAATAAAAAGCTTTCAAATGCAGCAATTTCCAATCTATTAATTAAATCCTTCAATTTCAATAAATATTTTTCATTGATCAAATAGCTTTTCAGGCTGCAATTCAATCTCAATAAATTTTCAATTTATCAAATAGCTTTACATGCTGCAATAAACTGTCCAAGTATCGTGTAATTATTATTATTATTAAGCACGATTTCTGCCGAGGTCGTACGGCCCGATCCAGAGTGTCGTGTACACTGTCGAGGGACGTGCGGCACGATCCATAGATGCATCTATCCTGCCAAGGCGTTCGGCCCGCTCCACAAGAAAGGAGGACATTTTCTTATGTACCTCCAGAATGAGAGTATTTATTGAAAATTTTATTCGAGAGGATAACAATTTATCTCGATAATTAATTAATCTAAACAAAACACTAAGCATATGAAAATTTCATCTTTTACTACCTTTCATAACAATTCACAATATATATATATATATATATATATATATATATATATAATATTAATTAAACAAAAAATATAATTTACACAAGTAATTCATGCTTTGAGTTCTAAACTACCCGGACTTTAGCATTAATAGTAGCTACGCACGGACTCTCTTGAGCAAAGTGGGTGACTCTTGAGAAAGTTCTAATGGGTTCGAGATTTATATATAGCAATTGAGAATTCTTTTTTCCGAACTTGTGTGTGGATAAAATCTGAGATTTGCATTTGATGGTGCCGGGACTTGCGGTAATTCTGTATGACTATGGATTCTATATTCCAGTATAAGAAAGGTAAAAGAACAATTTTAAATTCAATTAAGGTACTTTCAGAGTGGGCGTTTCGGTTGTGGTACTTGTGGGGGTGCTTAAGAAGAATACAGTGGCTTATGGGCCTTAGGGCGATGTCGTTTTATGTTAGGATATCTTGTGGTGAGCTTTGGGTAAGGATCGTAGTGTTCTGACAAAGAGAAGTGTCAACTTGAGGGTAATTCAGAAGAAACTCAGAGAAAATAGGACAACTGAATAGTAGGCTAGACCAGTGTGGTAATGGTATGCTTAGTTCTTTTGGGTAATTATGATGTGGTGAGGCTCTACAGATGTTTTGGCGGCAATATTTTTGTGTTTGGTGACCTGCGTGGCTTGGTCGAGTTAGAGGAATTTAGTTCTGATAGTTGATTATGTGCAAATGGATTTCAAAGTATTTTTGATGGTTTCTACCATGGTTTGAGATGGATATTTTCTACCTGCGTGAGGAACATGTTGTGTATTATGATTTCCACATGGATGAGAGTAAATGGAAGGTTTCTAACTAACCAGGTATGTAATTTGCTGGTGACTCAGAATTGATAATGAGATTCTTGTGCTTGTCACATGATAGATGTGGTGTGTTCTGCAGGATTAAGATTTACATGTACAAGGTGGCAGTTCATTCTTGAAGGGAAGGTCACGAATTCTGGACAGAATTATCAGTTTTAGATATTTAGATGAATGTTATAATTGTTCGGTAATCACGGAGAAGGGTGCGTATTTCAAAAGGCGCATTTTGTTTTGACTTACGGTTGTTCATTGGTATTGCGGTACTCACATGGTTGATAGACTGCTAATATTCCAATTAGTTCTATATGGCACGGGAGAATTATGGAAGTAAGCATCATGGGATGATCGTGCATGAAAGATGTGTTAGTCATTCAAGTGCTGGAGTTGGGATCGGTTATGGTGATTCAAATGTTCTATGAATTTGGAGATTGGGAGTTCTCAGAAGCATATTTTTTTAGGGTTGCGGCCTGTTTAAGGCGAGCGTTTTATTTAAACTCAGTGGAGGCACTAGTTGCGTTAAGTATTTGCGATAGCTACACGCTATGAGTGCGCATATGTATGGGGTTTGAGCCCATGTGCGAGCACCAGGGCAATTGTCCATGCAGTGTGTTGGAATCTTATTTCTTTGATAATTTATCTGATTTTATTGCTTTCCTTCCTCTACGATAAAAATTACTTGAGCAACATATTTGAGGAATTGTCCACATGCGCCTATGGTTATCCTCTTCAAAAAATTTGAGGAGTTGGTTGTAAATATTAGGTTGTGATGGTGGTAACTGAACCTACGAAACAATTCTCTTCTTTGAGATATTTTCCATTTTTGGGTGCACGGATTGCACAGTTTTTGGCTTGAGATATATTGGTGTGGCATGTATGTGGAATAGTTTTGTTTGATAATATAAGGTCATCGGACCTAGAATGTGTACTATCGGATTTGATTATGGTATATTTGGGAGGATGATATCGAAAGTCGGCTTAGAAAGTGATTATGGTTCTAGTTGGGGCGAGAGAGCTCCATGACTTGTTGATCTGATAAGTGGTTATGTGATTCCGCGTGTTTCTTATATTAGCAGTAGTGTACGAAGGTCTTGGAATGTGGTTTTCTTTGATATGGGGTTTAATACTAGTACCGAATTGGTTTTGAGTAGTTACTATGATCGGGAATGATGCTGCGAGTATGCGAGTTGTGTAGTATGTTATGTGATTATATCTGGGGTTATGGTTATGGCTTGATACAGCTTGTTCAGACTTATACAATGTGTAGATGTGAGATTCGGGTCTTGTAAGAAATTTTGAATGTTGGAAATTGGGTTCTAAGTTTTACGAACTAAGGTTAAAGTAATGATCTTCAATTATGTTCTATTGTCGGGCCTATATGGAATACGATGTCATGGGATCACCCCCGGGTATGTGCGTGGTAAGGTGCAATAGAGATTTGAAGGTTTAGGAATAACTCTTGGCACGTTCGAGGACGAACGTATATTTAAATGGGGGAGAATGTAACGACCCGACCGTTCGTTTTGAGTATTTATGCTCCTTTACACTATTTGAAGTCTTGAATAACTTCATATGATTTATTATGACGTGTGTGAATCGTTGGTTTTGGTTTTCAGGTATTTCAGAGTTAGTTTGGAAGAATGAAATTCAAGGTTTAAAGCTTAAGTTCAAAGGTTGACCGAATATTGACTTATATGTAAACGACTCCAGAATTGAGTTTTGATGATTCGGTTAGGTCCGGATGGTGATTTTGGACTTGGCCGTATGTCCGGAATTTCATTTGGATATTTCTAGAATATTTTGATACCAATCGGCGAAAGTTGGAAATTGAAGGTTTGGAATGTTCATAAGTTTGACCGGGAGTTGACTTTGATGATAGCGGGTTTGGATAGTGGTTTCAGAAATTTCAGTAGCTTTGTTATGTCATTTATGACTTGTGTGAAAAATTTGAAGTCATCCCGAATTGATTTGATATGGTTCGGCACGAGTTTTGGAAGTTGGAAGATTCAAAGTTTATTAAGTTTGATTTGAGGTGCGATTCATGATTTTGATGTTGCTAGGTGTGATTTGAGCCCTCGAGTAGGTCCATATTATGTTACGGGAGACGTGTTATGTTGCAGGACTTGTTGGTATTTTCAGACGTGGTCCCGAGTGGCTCGAGTGTGTTTCAGGGTGAGTTTTGAACAAGTTTGGGCATTTCTGCACTTTGAAGATGTCCTGGAGCAGTTGAAGTGCGGAGGGTACATTTCTGGAGTGCGGATGTGCGACCGCAAACCCCAAAAGTGCGGAGGTAGTGGAAAATATGCAGACCGCAGTTGAATATGTACTGACCGCAATTGAAAATGTGCGGACCGCAGAAATCCTCCTGCAGCAGCAGAAAGGGGAATCTGCAGGTTCGATGGCTTGACTTCGAAAGCGTATATCTTTTAATCTACAAGCAATTTGGAGATCATTCAAAACAAAAATTGTAGTCCTTTGAGTATAGGTTTCAAAAAGATAAACCAATCATCATTTGGACATTTATAGAGAAAGTTATGGTCAATGTACGGAATCCTGGTAGTGCAGAGGCTACTGAAGTTCGGCCGCACAATTTGGATTGCAGCCGCAGAACCCGGAATGTGCGGACCGCACAAAAATTTTGCGGTCAGCATATTGGAAGATCAGATTGATACCATATAAACGAGGGTTTCATCTCACTTTTTATTTTTGGACTTTGGGAGCTCGGTTTGTGGCGATTGTTCGTGGGATTTTCAGGAAATTCATCAGGGTAAGTGATTCTAACTCGGATTTGGTTAATATACATGAATATATCATTGTTTTCATCATTTAATTAGTATTTTGAGATGGAAATTCAGGAAAAATTGTAGAAATTTCATAAAGCGAATTATTGGGATTTGAATGTCGATTCAGAGTCGGATTTGAGTGTAACTAGTATGGTTGGACTCGTAATTGAATGGGTTGTCGGATTTTGTGAGTTTCATCAGATTCCGAGATGTGGGCCCCACTACCAAAATTTCGAGCGGAGTTGAGAAAGTTTATAAATTGTTAAATTGTAACCATTGGACTATATTTTGATTAATTTGCACGTTGTTTGAATAGTTTCGAATCATTTGGCTTGGAATTGAGGAGATATGAAGACATTCGGAGGTTAATACCCGTGGAATGGAATTTTCGGAGTATGGTTTAGCTTGTTCGACATTGGATTCGGCTTGTTCGAGGTAAGTAACATCTCTAATCTTGGAGCTGAGGGTATGAACCCTCATTATACATGTTATGTGAATTGTTTGGAGGTGACGCACATGCTAGGTGACGGGCGTGTGGGCGTGCACCGTAGAAATTGAGACTCAGTTGATTCCGTAGAGATGTATAGTCAATTAACTTGTATTTTTACATGTATTTTTATGTGTTAGAGAAACTGAGCCGTGACTCATGTTAGAAATCATGCTTAGGCAAATGCTGGTATTACTGGGACCCACTAAGGTCCTTTCTGCTGTAGAATTATATGTTTAAATTGTAATTTCGTACTCAGTCATATACATTCATTGTATATCATATCTCAGTCTCTGTTGTTATTTATTGGCACATCATATCATTATTTTGGGCTAGTTTCAGGACATTGTGAGCCCGAGAGACTGGAGAGATTGATGATTGAGTGAGGCCAAGGGATAGATTTTGAGGTTATTGATACTATATAACATGAGTTGTCCGTGCAGGATGTGAGTTGTCCGTGCGGATCCAGAAATTAATACTATAGCACGTGAGTTGTCTGTGCAACACGTGAGTTGTCCGTACGGATCCATATATTGATACTATAGCATGTGAGTTGTCCGTGTAGCACGTGAATTATCCGTGCAAATCTAGATATTGATACTATAGCACGTGAGTTGTCCGTGCAGCATGTGAGTTGTCCGTGCGGATTATAGCGCTTGGGCTGAAGGAGCCCCTTCGGAGTCTATACACACCCCCAGTGAGCGCATGTACCTACTGAGTGCGAGTGACGAGTGCGAGTGCCGAGCGATTGGGAGGATTGAGTGACTGGGAAGACTGAGCGAAATGATACTCTAAGAGTATGCATATGGTTTTATCACTGAGTTGCATCGCATTAACATGCACACTTGACATACATGCACAGAGATGCATTTTTCTCATGATGTACCATTTTGCGTCATTCATGACTTTTCCTACATATTGACATGTATACATAGAAATGTATTTTCCTCATGCCATTTAAAAATAAAACATTTACCTGTTGAAAGTATTTGGGAAAAATCACAGTTTTCAAACTTACTCATAAATTGGTGAGTTTGGTAAAGGATTTGGTTTTTCACTGATATATTTGAAAAGCAAGACTATCTTTTTGGAACTATGAAGGAGCCGAGCATTTTATCTCTGAGCTACTTCTTTTATTACTTCCATTATGTTGTTATGAACTGTTGTTGGCTATTGGTGTTGGACCCCGACCTGTGTTGCGGCTCGTTACTACTTTCAACCTAAGGTTAGGTTTGTTACTTATTGAGTACATGGGGTCGGTTGTACTCATACTATACTTCTGCACCTTGCGTGCAGATATTAGATGTTGATGTTGCTGTGATCGACGAGAGCTGGACTTGCAAACGTACCTGCATTCCAGTCGTAGCTGCCTCTTGTTCATGGTAGCCTTAGATTTATAAAAATCTGTTTATGTACATTTCGAACAGATGATGTATTTATTTCATACCAGCTTTGTAAATTCTAATCTTAGAAGCTCATGATTTGTACTACTAGGCCTTGGGTAATTTTTGTATAAAAGTGGCATATTATTATTTCTTTTCTTAATAAATCTCATTAAATTGGGTAGTTGTTAATTGGCTTACCTGACGGGTTGTGTTAGGTGCCATCATGACTAAGTGAATTTTGGGCCGTAACAATAAGTTGATTCAATTTGGTTTGGGTGTGGTTCTTAGTTTTGAGGTTGTTTTCTGCGTTCCGAGAGTGCGAGCGAGTCCATTTTATGATTTCAAAATTGTTGGTATGTTTGGATGGGGACACGGGGGCCTCAGATGCTATTCGGACAATGCACGGAGGTCACTTAGCCATGGGTGAACAACTGAAGTGTAATGACCCGACCAGTTGTTTTAAGCTCTAGCGCGTCCTTCAGTGGTTTGAGGCCTTGAGTAGCTTCAATTCAGGTATATTGACTTGAACATGTGGCCCGAATTAAATTTCGGGAAGTTTGGAGTTGATTTGGAAAGAAAAATTCTAATTTCGGAAGCTTTAAGTTGGAAAAATTGACAAAAATGTGACTTTTGAGTAAACGACCTCAGAACCGGGATTTGAAGGTTCCAACAGGTTTGTATGATGATTTTGGTCTTAGAAGCGTGTCCGAATGTTGATTTCGGGGTCTATAGGTCATTTCGGCATCAATTGGCGAATGTTGGAAATTAGATGATTTTTTGGAAGTTTGACCGGGAGTGGACTTTTTGATATCGGGGTCGGATTCCGATTCCGTAAGTTGGAGTAGGTCTGTAATGTCAATTATGACTTGTGTGCAATATTTAAGATCAATCAAACTTGATTTGTTAGGTTTCAATATCGAATATAGAAGGTTGAAGTTCTAAAGTTCATTAAGCTTCAATTGGGGTGCAATTCGTGGTTTTAGCATTGTTTGATGTTATTTGAAGACTCGACTAAGTTTGTGTTGTATTTTAAGACTATTTTCTATGTTTGGTCGAGGTCTCGGGGACCTCGGGTTGATTCCAGATGGTTAACTGATCAAAAGTTGAAGTTTTGAGATTTGCTGAAGGTTGGGCTCTGCTGGTGTAACCGCACATGCGGAGCTTTAATCACAGGTACGAGCTCGTAGGTGTGGGACATTTTGCGCAGATGCGTAGAAATGGACTAGGGACCGTGGAGCGCAGATGCGGCAGGAATTCGGCAGGTGCGAACTTGTACCTGCGCTTGGAGGGTCGCAGAAGCGGAAGCAGGGGTGATGAGGCTGGTCTGCAGAAGTAGGTTAATTCGTGCAGAGGCGCTCCCGCAGAAGCGGGGACCTGACCGCAGAAGCGGTTGAGCGGCTTAGTGGCCTCCGCATATGCGAAGGGCGGACCGCAAATGCGGTGCCGTAGAAGCGAAACTGGGCTGATTATTAAGGGACCGAACTTGGTCTTTTTCCTTATTTCATTGTGGATTTTTGGAGCTCGGTTCTTGGGCGATTTTGAGGAGTTTTCATCATGTAACATAAGGTAAGCAATTTCCCACTTGTTATGAGCTAAATGTAAGGTTTATATGTGGATTTAAGGAAGAAAGATTTAGGAAAAATTGTGGGATTTTGGTAGAAAACCTAGAATTGGTAATTTTGTATTTTAACCACGAAATTGGATATGGAATTTTGGGTAAGTTATATATTTGATTTCGTGGTGTTATGGGTAAAGTTTATATTCGAAACTTTTCGAAATCCGGGCAGGTGGGCTCGAGGGTTGATTTTATCTACTTTTCGAGCGGAGTTAGGAATTGTTTAAAATGATTAACTATGGGTATTAGAATATATTTTGATTGGTTTGTACATTTGTTTGAATAGTTTTGGATCTACGGGCATCGGTTTGGGGTGTTAGAGAGGCTTTAGAGAAGGTTATGGAACTTCGGAGTGAGGTAAGTTTCATGTCTAACTCTGTGAGGGGGAAACTACCCCTAGGTGATGTATTTGTTATGTGTTACTTATTGCGGGGGCTACATACGCACAAGGTGATGAGAGTCCGTGCGTAGCTAGATTCATGCTATGTCCGGGTAGACTTAGGTTCACACCATGCTATAACTATACTATTTGAGTTGACTCTTGCCTATTAAATTCCTTTATTTCACATTACGACTTGAGACTAGACTTGCGTAGAGTGATAGACTTACTATTGTAGAGATTTGATTGGCTTCATGATAAGCCGCGAATTAATTTTACTCTCCTTACGAAATTCTCCCGCGTTATGCGTTCTCGTCGAAAAGTCTCTTAAAAATCTATAACTCACACGACCATTCGTGAGTGGGGTCGAGGACCCGACAAAGCTTATTATTCTAATGGGATTGGGTCGTTCGCCTCGGAAGGATAGATACATCTATGGTTCGTGCCGTTCGACCCTCGGCAGTGCGCACACTATGATGGATCGGGTCGTACACCTCGGCAGGATTATGTACCACACTCTCATGGGAGAGGGCTGTTCGCCTCGGCAATAAAATAGATGTATCTACGATTCGAAAATGTTATGATGGATCAAGTACGCCTCAACATTCCTATAAAATACTCTTATGAAGTAGTGCGTAATAATTGGCAAGAAGCCAGCATATATGTGAGTTTTTCCTGATTGAACTGTGACAACCTATCTGGTAAGGTCCATTGTATATATAATCCGATTGAGGAGGTAGCTACTAGCTGAGAGTTTGAGTTATTGCTTAGAGGAGGATTTTACCACGTATTATACTTGTTATTTCGCTTATTTACTCTGTCTCACACTTGTTTACTTCTATTGTACATGTCTTATTGGACCACTAGTAAGTGTTGATGTCGACCCCTCATCACTACTTCTCTAGGGTTAGGCTAGATACTTACTGGGTATGTGTTGATTTACGTACTCAAGATACAGTTGCTGCACTTTTTGTGCAAGTACACATATTTCTAATGGTCTTTTGGGAGCAACGGCGCGGCTATTGCAGGGACTTTACCGTGAGTTGCATTCCATGTTATGCTCTGCGGCCTAAAGAGTCTACATCACAGTTATTTATAGTTTCCTGCCTAATTTGTATTCTAGACAGATGCTGTATTTTATTATATTTTCTAGTTGATGCTCATGCATTTGTAACATTGGGTTTTGGGGGTTTCCTTCAGGCTAAGCATTGTGGTGGTTCGTGTAAACTTTTTTTTACACTCTGTAAATTCTATTTTATACTGTTCAATTAAGGAAAATTATGATATTAAAATAGTAAAATTAGTAATTAAATTGGTAAATCACCGTTGGCTTCCCTGGCGGTGGCGTTAGGCGCCATCACAACCTATAGTGGATTTTTGGTCGTGACAGCTTGGTATCAGAGCGTTAGGTTCACTTAGGTCTCACGAGTCATGATCGAGTCTAGTAGAGTCTTGCGGATCGGTACGGAGACGTCTGTACTTATCTTCGAGAGGCTACAGGGTTGTTAGGATCACTTCCCTACTTGATTCCTCATCGTGCGATTTGATTCCATTGAGGCTTGTGCCTTTATTTCCTTCCTACTCAATCTTATGCGACGTGAAGCGCTTGTTGTCAAATGGATGCCAAATAGTGGTATTAATACTGCATACGTAGAGAGGGATGCTTTTCCCTGCATGTTCGGGCTGGCTATTATCATCGTATAGCGGAAGGATGTTCTTTTGTTCCAGCTCAGTATCTGTATTTTCTATGGTTTTGAGACTATGCACGGATTGCTATGATATTCATGCGTTGTTATCGCAGAAGGTTGGTATAATGGTATGGTGCTTATCTATGTGTTGAGGTAGTGGATGACTTGAAAGGAGGATTTTCCGGTGCATGATTTAGAGGCTTAGTATTTAATTCCATCAAAGGAAAGGCAATCAGACTATGAATGTTCAGGTTTTGGTTGATGAAGTAAGGAGACTTGGTATTTTCGAGCGTGGTGGGATTTTCAATTTGATGCGGTGTCGTCGTCCTTGTTGAACGCATTACGGTTCATCAGTGTTAGGATCTTCTTTGATTTTGCCTTCGGGGCAGGGTGTTGAGAAATGGGGCCTGAGGGGTGGTGGTCAGAAATAGTGGTGTGCAACGGTTCAGGATCGAATTGGTAATTATAATGAGATGGCTCGAGGAAGATGGTCTTCTAGAAGTCTTAAAGTTGGTAGCAATTTAGTAGCTCAGGTGCTACAGAGATTGATCTTGATTTGATACAGCATTTGGGTAACGAAGAATGAGGAAGGACATGTGGGAGATGGTTTGACCGAAGTGGGAGAGGTAGAGTAGCATATGGATTCTGTGGAAGGATAGCCATGTACCTTGAGGAAGACTAGAGCGATTTGGAAGGCATGGTAGGAGTAACTAGGTCCACGGATTATAATTTGAATGTTGGTTACTGTACGGAGAAAGATTGAATATGGAAAAAAGGATTTTTCCTGAAATAGAGAGGGGTGTGAAGAATTTATTATCGTTACGGATGCAACATAGCTTTGAGTTTGGAAGGTATTCTCAGGTTCTCAGTTGCTGTCGATTGGGGGGGGGGTGAATAGACTTCTACAGCTGGTGGACGAGCATGGGCTCGGGAGGGTTTACTGATTTCGTGGTAGTTGTAACCTGTGCAGCGCCGTTGGAAGATGTCGGCATGGAATTCCACATGTGGGTTATCTTTTGTGGGCAGGTTAGCGGTTGCGTGATGTTGACGAAGCTTCTGCTAAGAATACTACTTGCTACCCAGTAAGAGGTCGAGTATGTGATTGTGACTGATGATTCAGCATGTTCATGAAAAGCTTAACAAAAGACTTCAACAAATTTAGCGGTTTAACGGGACGGGATCATGGTAAATGAGAAGGAGGAATCGTTGTGGGCTCTGTATTATGTTATGATGGCTTAAAGCTAAGTGGGGGAGCCCCACCATTTACGATTGGATTGCGTGGTTGTCGGCTTGTGCAACTTCTAGTTATCGGTGCATTGGTGGATTAATTATGACTAAGAAAAGGAAACATCAGGGTAATTCAAACGGAGAAATTGATAAATGTGTGCTATATCCCGCCTTATCGAGTGAGGTGCAGGATTTTGGAAGACTCCGAGTTTATGCTTATTGTGGATGTAATGTACAAGGAAAAGAATTTAGCTGGTTGCTTCTTTGAGAGTGTGTTCAAGAATTTAGTTCAGTGCCTAAGGATTTCGGTGCGTCATGTGGTTAAGGATCGAGTTTTCACAATGGATTAGGAATGGGACATGAAATGTTCTAGGATGTCATCAGGTATGCGGTAAAGTATTGGAGGAAGGGAAGAGATAGTCAGATTCGCAAAAAGTCTTACAGAATGAGGGTACCAGTTGAAGATGCTATGGTACGTGTAAGGAGATATGAGATTATTCATGGGTATTGAGACAATGTGGTCTCGCGATTTGGGTCACTTGGGATGAGTGTGGATTGAGTTCGTTATGTTGTGAATGGAGCTATTATATTTCTAAGTTAGGTCAAGAGTAAATTGAAAGAAGTTGGCTTGGTTAGTAATGGTCGAATCGGCATGATTGTGTCAATGGTCAGTTCCTTCGGTGTGTGAAGTTATACATGTGGTTTGTGGACGTATGTGCGGGCTTGACAACCCTATAATCTGATTGATTTGGGAGGTATTTGGTCCAAATGGCCTTGTTATGTAAATGGATTTCGGAAGAGTCAAGACGGTCTAGATCACGACTTGAGGTTTGTATTTTCTGTGGTTTGGGAATTCAGTTGCATGTTGCATTGGTTCTTCTGAAATGAGTTAAGTGAAAGGTTTCTAGCGAATGAAGTATTCATTCTACTAATAGTTCAAGGGTTATGGTGAAACCGTGTATTATCGCATAGCGGCATGGTAGGTGCAGTGAGCGACATGTGAATTGGAAGTTGAGGATCAAGGTTGCGGTTCAGTGTTGATAAGAATGTCACGAGCTCGGATGAGCAGGGGAAGAATTCCAATGTTTAGAGTAAGCTAGCGTTATCTTAGTGTCGCCCGAGAATGGTGTTTTGTGGAAGGAGCATTGTGTACTGATTTGCGGGTTATGGAATTTCTTTACTGATTCGTACAATTGGTGGTACGAATGTGCGGACTTGGCCACCTGGGCGAAAGGTCGTAGGAGCGTAGCCCACGGGGAAATTGTATGAGTGTGACATGCTAGTCACTTAATGGTTAAAGACCGGAACCAAGTACGAAGATTTTTGGTACTATCGTTAATGTGAGGGTTGATGCCTGGAAGGCGCTCTATTCCTTTGGTTGTGAATTGTGGAGGTTGTGCCGGATTGAGACGGCTTGATTATTCGCACGTGTGTTGAGTTCCCGTGTAGATTATGGTGTCATATGAGCAGGATGGCTCTCGAGATGCAGGTTATTTATCGCACCTTAGTCGTGCTTGGATTTTTGTGACGTATTGCGCTATCCGTCTCCCCAGAGTTATATTTTTGCACTTAGCGTGCTTATGGCCGATATTCGACATTCTGTAGGTAGAAGCATTATGGCTTAGTGAGTATGTCCTTATTTATTATTATGAGTGGATCGGGTGGCACGCCGCCACGGGTACGTTATTTGGATCGGGTAGCATGCCGCAACGGTATCATGTTTGGATCGGGTTGCATGCTGCAACAGTGTTATGTGGAGTACGATTCCCTATATCTATTCTTGCATATTTTGTTTCTCATCCCCTGAGGAGGGTTCATAACATTTGTTAATTTTTTTCCAATGTTTGTTCCTCCTTACGTGTCATATTTGAGTTGTAGCTTGTCTGCACATTGATGGTGTCATACACTACTAAAAAAACTGGTTTTAGCGACGGACAAATTCTGTAGCTAAACAGAAAAATCCGTCGCTAATCTTATTTAGCAACAAATTATCAATAAATTCTGCTATCTACGAGTGATGTAGCGACGACGTTCGTAGCTAATTTCAATTTTTTTGGTAGTGATATGAGATCTTAGTCAGTGTTTGAAGTGGCTTATTGCACGAGAAACTTGTACTGGGTGAGACAAGATTTTTGGACTCGAAATTTATGCAATTAGATCTATATAAGGTGTAGTATAGGGAAAATATCGTTATATAGTTCGGAATGAGGTAATTGTCCTTGTCAGGAGAAGCAACTCCTTGATTTGATTGACTCAGTAGGTGATTATGAATTTCTACACATCTTCTCTGTCATGGCAGTATTGTGAGGATTGAAACCGGGCTTATTTATATTATGAGGTATATTGCGGGCATCAGATTCATAAAATTTCAGCTATTGTGGTTGAGGGATGTTATTATGGGAAACCGACTTATGTGGTGCATGGTGTGATTTTTGCATAGATGCATGATCATGTCTTGGTAAAGTGTGTTGTAATTGATACGATGTTTGTATGTTAGAATCACGACCTGTAGAGAAATTCGGAGGTTGGAATTTGGTCCTAAGGATTATTGGCTAAAAAAGAGAGGATCTTCAGTCTGACGCAAGGTAATGTTTTCAACTGGGTTGTGGTGGCACGGGTAGGTACACAAGGTGTTAAACAGTGATTTTGGACAACTCCGGAGCAGTCCTTAGCACGTTCGAGGATGAACGTATGTTTAAGTGGGGAGAATGTAAAGACCCGACCGGTTGTTCTGAGCTTTAGTGCGTCGTTCAGCGGTTTGAGGTCTTAAGTAGCTTCACTTCAGTTATATTGTCTTGTACATGTGGCCAGAATTGAATTTCGGGAAGTTCGGAGTTGATTTGGAAAGAAAATTCTAATTTTGGAAGCTTTAAGTTGGACGAATTTACTAAGGTGTGACTTTTGAGTAAACGACCTTGGAACCAGGATTTGAAGGCTCCAACAGGTTTGTATGGTGATTTTGGTCTTAGGAGCATGCCCGAATGTTGATTTGGGGGTCTATAGGTCATTTCAGCATCAATTGGCGAAAGTTTGAAATTGGATGATTTTTGGGAAGTTTGATAGGGAGAAGACTTTTTGATGTTGGGGTCGGATTCCGATTACGGAAGTTGGAGTAGGTCCGTAATGTCAATTATGACTTGTGGGGAAAAATTGAAATCAATCGGACTTGATTTGATAGGTTTCGGCGTCGAATGTAGAAGGTTGAAGTTTTAAAGTTCATTAAAATTTAATTGTGTGTGATTCATGGTTTTAGCATTGTTTGATGTGATTTGAAGGCTCGACTAAGTTCATATTGTATTTTAAGACTATTTGGTATGTTTGGTCAAGGTCCCAGGGGCCTCAGGTTGATTCTGGATGGTTAACGGATAAGAAGTTGAAGTTGTGAGATTTGCTAAAGGCTGTGCTCTCGCAGGTGCAGGATGTGTTGTGCAGATGCGGAGAAATGGACTAGAGATTGTGGAGCACAAATGTGGCAGGAATTTGGGAGGTGCGGACTTGCACCTGCGCTTGGAGGGTCGTAGAAGCGGAAGCAGGGTGATGAGGCTGGTCCGCAGAAGCGGGTAAATTCGCGTGGCTACGTGCCCGCAGAAGCGGGGACCTGACCACAGAAGCAGTTGAGCGCCTTAGTGGCCTCCGTAGATGCGAAGGGCGGACCATAAATGTGGTGCCGCAGAAGAGGCTAATGTGGCCGTAGAAGCGAAACTGGGCAGATTATTAAGGGATCGAACTTGGTTTTTTTCCTCATTTCGTTGTGGCGTTTTGGAGCTCGGTTCTTGGGCGATTTTGAGGAGTTTTCATCATGTAACATAAGGTAAGTAATTTCCCACTTGTTGTGAGCTAAATGTAAGGTTTATATATGGATTTAAGGAAGAAAGATTTAGGAACAATTGTGGGATTTTGGTGGAAAACCTAAAATTGGTATTTTTGGATTTTAACCACGAAATTGGACATGGAATTTGGGGTAAGATATATATTTGAGTTTGTGGTGTTATGGGTAAAGTTTATCTTCAAATGTTTTTGAAATCCAGGAACGTGGGCCCGAGGGTTGATTTTATCGACTTTCGAGAGGAGTTGGGAATTATTTAAAATGATTAATTATGGGTATTATAATATATTTTGATTGGTTTGCACATTTGTTTGAATAGTTTTGGATCGACGACCATCAGTTTGGGGTGTTATAGAGGCTTTGGAGCCGGTTATGGAACTTCAGAGCGATGTAAGTCTCCTGTCTAACTCTTTGAGGGGGAAACTACCCCTAGGCGATGTATTTGTTATATGTTACTTATTGCGAGGGCTACGTACGCACAAGGTGACGAGAGTCCGTGCGTAGCTAGATTTATGCTTTGTCCGGGTAGACTTAGGTTCACACCATGCTATAACTATACTATTTGAGTTGTCTCTTGTCTTTTAAATTCCTTTATTTCACATTACAGCTTAACACTAGACTTGCGTAGAGTGATAGACTTACTATTGTAGAGATTTGATGGGCTTCATGATAAGCCACATATTAATTGTACTCTCCTTACAAAATTCTCCCGCGTTATGCGTTCTCGTCGAAAAGTCTCTTAAAAATCTATAACTCACATGACCATTCTTGAGTGGGGTTGAGGACCCGACAAAGCTTCTTATTCTAATAGGATCGGGCCGTTCGCCTCGGCAGGATAGACGCATCTATGGTTCGTGTTGTTCGACCCTCGACAGTGCGCACACTATGATGGATCGGGCCATACGCCTCAGCAGGATTATGTACCACACTCTTGGGAGCGGGCCGTTCGCCTCGGCAATAAAATTGATGTATCTATGGTTCGAAAATGTTATGATGGATTAGGTCGTACGCATCGGCATTCCTATAAAATACTCTTATGAAGTCGTGCATAATAATTGTCAAGAAGCCAGCATATCTTTGAGTTTTTCCTGATTGAACCGTGACGACCTATCTGGTAAGGTCCATTGTATATATACTCCGATTGAGGAGGTAGCGACTAGCTGAGAGTTTGAGTTATCGCTGAGAGGAGGATTGTACCACGTATTATACTTGTTATTTCGCTTATTTAGTCTGTCTCACACTTGTTTACTTCTATTATACCTGTCTTATTGGACCACTAGTAAGTGTTGATGTCGGCCCCTCGTCACTACTTCTCTGGGGTTAGGCTAGATTTTTAATAGGTACGCGTTGATTTACATACTCATGCTACACTTTTTTTGCAGGTACACATATGTCTAATTGTGTTTTGGGTGCAACAACGCGGCTATTCAGGGACTTTTCCATGTGCTGCATTCCATGTTACGCTCCGCAGCCTACAGCATCTGAATCACAGTTATTTATATTTTCCTGTCTAATTTGTATTCTACAGATATTGTATTTTATTATATTTTCTAGTTGATGCTCATGCATTTATGACACCGGGTTTTGGGGGGTTTCCTTGAGGCTACTCATTATGGTGTTTCATGTAAACTTTTTTTTTTACCCTGTAATTCTATTTTATACTGTTCAATTAAGGAAAATTATGATTTCAAAATACTAAAATAAGTAATCAAATTGGTAAATCACAGTTGGCTTGCCTGACGGCGGCGTTGGGTGCCATCACAACCTATAGTGGATTTTAGGTCGTGACATGAAGCACCCAGCTTCTGGTGTAACCGCACATGCGGACAGCCAACCACAGAAGCGAGCCAACAGCCGCAGAAGCGGCCCGGCATGGGTAGCCAGAAACTGTAGATGCGGATAAGGCGACCGCAGATGCGCGACCGCAGAAGCGGTGAAGGGACCGCAAAAGCGAGACTTGAGAAGGTGCGACTAATCTGCCGCAGGAGCGGCTTCGCAGAAGCAACACCCATTCCGTAGATGTGGACTTAGGCCAGCCAAGGGAGGACCGCATCTACGATGAACCTTATGCAGATGCGGAGCCGCAGATGCGGCCCAGGGACCGCAGATGCGGAAGTCGTGGAGGCAGAATGGTCCATTTAATGCGGGACTTAGATGATTTTGACTCATTTTCTTACACCTCTTGGGCGATTTGGGAGCTCTTGGAGCGGGGTTTTCACCTAGCACTTGGAGGTAAGTAAATTCTATCTAATGTAAGTTAAATATATAGATTAAGGGTAGATTTTAACATATAACTTGTGAAAATTATGGGTTTAAATGAAAAACCTAGGTTTTGATAAAAATGGGATTTAACTGCAAAAATGGTTAGGGAATTGAGTGGAAATTATATATTTGAGTTCGTGAGGTTATAGGTAACAGTTTTCTTCGAAAGTTTCTGGAATCCGGGCACATGGGCCGGGGGATGAATTTTAGGAATCCTTCAATTGGGGGTTGGGCAATCACTCTAATAGTTAGAATATGAACTTTTGAACATATATTGATTAATTTATATAACATTTGACTAGTTTTGGATTGTTCGGCACCGAGTTCGGGCTTTAGAGCAAAATTTTGACCAGAAAGTGAGCCTTGAGACGAGGTAAGTCTCTTGTCTAACCTTGTAAGAGGGAATTTACCTCATAGGTGATTTAAATTAATATTTGCTTCTAATTGTTGGGGGCTACGTATGCACGAGTTGACAAAAGTCTATGCATAGCTACTATTCATGCTTATGTCCGGGTAGCTTAGGACCCAAGTCATGGATTGCTTGTAATGTTGCACCTTATTTGTTAATTTAAGTGCCCAAATTATATTAGAACTTGTTAGAGGAATTCTAAAAGACCGAATTTCACTTACTTGAATTTTTAGCGAATTACTTGACCGTTAATGGAAATTTTATTATATTGTGTATTAGCCATGTTATAATGTATAAGTCAAATGCTTATAAAGTATCCTCTCCTCTTGTGTAGCGGGCCGAATACCTCGACAGTTGATAGATGCATATATGGATCGTGTTGCACGTCCCACGGCAGTGTACAAGTTATTCTGGATCGGGTCGTACGACCTCAGCATAAATCATGCTTAATAATACTCGGAGCCTAATCATACTTGATATTATTTTGTGGCTTATGAGGTTACACTTATCAATGACGGGAATTTATTTGGAATTTATTTATTTGTGAAAGAATTATTTGCTCCTGCTTGTTAATGGATTATTATTTTTAATTACATAACTCATGCTTATTTGAAATTTTTGTATTCATATTGTTAGCCCATAGTAAGTGTCGAAGTCGACCCCTTGTCACTACTTCTTTGAGGTTAGACTAGATACTTACTGGGTACAAGTTGTTTATGTACTCACGCTACACTTCTGTACTAAATGTGCAGGATCTGAGGTAGGTACATCTGGCGGTACTACCTGTGTGCATCCCAGATATCCCGAGACCTAGTGGTGAGCTGGTTCTTGAGCCGTTCCACAACACCTAGAGTCTCTCATTTACATTTAATTCTGTCTATTTTCATTTACAATAGTGACTAGAGTTTTGTATAATCTATTAGTGTTCATACACTTATGATACCAAGTCTTCGCAGACACACTAGCAGCCATATGGTTTTGGATTATTCTATGGTTATGATTGCTTCTTTCGTCTATTTATTTACAAATTGCGGATTCTTGCCCTTTTTTATTTAATGGAATTTAATCACTTGAAAACTTATTAAAGGAGATATAACATGGTTTAGTTCACTGTTGGATTGCCTAGCGGTAGCATTGGGCGCCATCACGGCCTATAAGAGAGTTGTGTCATGATAACATGGTATTAGAGCACTAGGTTCACGTAGGTGTCACAAGTTATGAGCAGGCCTATTAGAGTCTTGCGGATCGATGCAGAGACGACGTACTTATCTTCGAGAGGCTATAGGGTGTTAGGAAACTACTCTTTCTTCATCTCCAATCGTGCAGTTGATGTGGTACTAAGTATATTTCGCTTATTCTCTCACAGATGGTGAGAACACGCGCAACAAATGTTCCAGACCATAAAGGAGCTGCCCCCCCTGTTGCTAAAGGCCGAGGGAGGGCTCCAACCCGTGGTAGGGGACGAGGGCATCCCAGAGTTGCTCCAGCTATGCCACCAGTGGAACCAGTAAAGGATCCTATTATTGAGGAGCAGGGCGAGGTGCCTGCAGCAAAGCCAACCACGGTGGATTTCATGTCCGCACCGGGATTCCATGAGGTCCTGGGCCGTATGTTGCGGTTCATGGATTCTATGACCCATGCTAGTTTATTTCCAGCAGATCCAGCCACATCTCAGGCGGGAGGGGGGCACAGACCTCTACCACTCAGGCACCAGGGCATGCAACTATCATATATCAGACCCCGGGTGCACTACCCGTGGGCGGAGCTCAGCCAGTTGCAGCAGCTATACCTGAGCCCAGACCAGCTGCAGACGGTGATACGCAGAAGATATTGGACAGATGGACTGGGCTTCATCCCCCTGTCTTTGGAGGTGAGCGATATGAGGACCCCCAGGACTTTATTGAGACTTTATCGATCGGTGTAGGGACATATTGCACAACATGAGGATATTGGAGTTCCATGGGGTGGATTTTAGAACTTTCCATTTGGAGGGCAGGGCCCGTAGGTGGTGATAGTCATATCTTCTCGGTAGACCAGCAGATTCTTCTCCCATGACTTGTGACTGGTTCACCCATATTTGTTTGGAAAGGTATATTCCACCCCCTTAGAGGGAAGAGTTACAGTTTCAATTCGAGTAACTGTAGCAGGGTCAGATGTAAATGGCCGACTATGAGATGAGGTTCTCTGGGTAGTCTCTCCATGCACTTATGATCATTCCCACCGACGCAGAGAGAGTGCTGAAGTTTGTTGCAGGTTTGCACACTGGCATTCAGGACACCATGGCCAGAGAGGTTGAGATGAGGACTTCTTACGAGCTAGTTGTAGAGATAGCTCGGAGGATCGAGGGTATACGTCAGTGTAGCCAGGAGCAGGCTACCAGGGATAAGCGGTTTCAATATTCGAGAGAGTTCAGAGGTGCCCTGGCTGGGGAAGAGGCTATTTTGTGAGGGGTTAGTCTAGCAGGCCCACATATCCATCATCGCCACCTCCTCGGGGTGCTCCAGTGAGATCATATTTCAGCACCAAGCTAGAGAGTTCCTATTGCCCACCAGCTATGCAGGGCTCCTCCAGTGGGTATTCGGGTCATCAGGGTCAGACTTCAGGTCAGCAGCTCACCGTACCGAGAAATTGTTTTGAATGCGGGGATCTCAGTCATGTGCGGAAGTTCTACCCCAAACTTCGGGGCAAGGCAGTGCAGCAGGGTCAGCAACCTATGATAACAACACCAGCTTCCCCACCAGTCGTCCGGCCGCCCAAAGGCGGAGAACAGGTGGGAAAGGGACATCCTAGAGGTGGAGGCTAGTTGGGTGGAGGCCAATCAGGTGGTGCTCCATCTAGGTTATATTCTTTTTCGGCCAAACCAGATGCAGTGGCCTCAGATGCCGTGATCACAGGTATTATTGTTGTCTGCGATAGGGATGTTTCAGTACTATTTGACCCAGGATCTACATATTCATATATTTCAACTCTGTTTGCTTTGGGTGTTCCTTGTGAGTCCTTGGGTACTCCTGTTTATGTGTCCAATCATGTGGGCGATTCTGCTATTATAGATCGGATCTACCGGTCCTGTCTTGTTACATTCTGTGGTTATGAGACTAGAGCAGATCTTCTATTGCTCGATATGACCGACTTTAAGGTCATCATGGGCATGGACTGGTTATCTCCATATCATGCCATCCTTGATTGCTTTGCCAAGACTGTTACCTTGGCGATGCTAGAGTTTCTTAGATTAGAGTGGATGGGTTCGTCTGTCAGTACATCTTGTCGGGTTATTTCTTTTATTAAGGCTCGACACATGGTCGAGAAGGGTTGTTTAGCTTATCTGGCCTATGTTCGGGATTCTACCACAGAGACTCCGACGATTGATTTAGTGCCCGTGGTCTAGGAGTTCTCCGATGTGTTTTATTTTTGGTCTTCCAGGCATGTCCCCAGATCGTGATATTGATTTCTGTATTGATTTGGCTCCAGGTAGTCAGCCAATATCTATCCCATTGTACCCCATGGCTCCGAAAGAGTTGAAGGAGTTGAAGGAGCAGCTTGAGGAGTTGCTAGCAAAAGCGTTCGTCAGGCCTAGTGTATCGCCTTAGGGTACACTAGTGTTACTTGTGAAGAAGAAGATAGGACTATGCAGATGTGCATTGAGTACCGCCATTTGAACAAGGTTACCATCAAGAACAAGTACTCGTTGCCACGTATTGATGATTTGTTTGACTTGCAGGGTTCCAGGGTGTTTTTTAAGATCGACTTGAGATCGGGGTACCATCTGTTGAAGATTCGGGATTCGGATGTTCCCAAGACTTCTTTCCTGAGTAGATATGGCCATTATGAGTTTCTAGTGATGTCCTTTGGCTTGACCAATGTCCCGACAAC
Organism: Nicotiana tomentosiformis; assembly: GCF_000390325.3. Taxonomy (NCBI): domain Eukaryota; kingdom Viridiplantae; phylum Streptophyta; class Magnoliopsida; order Solanales; family Solanaceae; genus Nicotiana; species Nicotiana tomentosiformis. The sequence goes on along the minus strand of NC_090812.1, from coordinate 84,250,580 downwards.
GTGTATGGATTTGATGAACTGGGTGTTCAGACCATACATTGATTCGTTTGTCATTGTCTTCATTGATGACATTTTGATCTACTCACGTAGCATGGAGGAGCACGAGCATCATTTGAGATTGGTGCTTCAGACCTTGTAGGAATAGAAGCTATATGCTAAGTTCTCCAAGTGCGAATTTTGGCCAGATTCTATAGCATTCTTCGGGCCTGTTGTATCAGGTGAGGGTATTAAGGTTGATCCCAAGAATATTGAGGCAGTTCAGAGTTGGCCTCGTCCTACCACAACAGCTAGGATCAGGAGCTTCTTGGGATTAGCAGGTTATTATCGCCAGTTTGTGGAGAGCTTCTCATCTATCGCAACACCTTTGACTAGATTGACCCAGAAGGGTGCTCCGTTCCGATGGTTCGATGATTGTGAGGTGAGCTTTCAGAAGCTCAACACCGCATTGACTTCGGCACCAGTGTTGGTGTTTCCTTCCGGTTCAGGGATGTATATTGTGTATTGCGACGCTTCACGCATTGGTTTGGGTTATGTACTGATGCAGGAGGGGCGAGTTATTGCATATGTTTCACGTTAGCTGGAGCCTCACGAGAAGAATTACCCGGTACATGATTTGGAGTTGGCTGCAATTATCCATGCACTTAAGATCTGGAGGCATTATCTTTATGGGGTGCCTTGTGAGGTTTACACCGATCATCGCAGCTTGCACCATTTGTTCAAGCAGAGGGATCTCAATCTGAGGCAACGCAGGTGGATTGAGCTACTAAAGGACTATGATATTACCATCCTTTATCATCCGAGCAAGGCTAATGTAGTTGCGGATGCCTTGAGCAAAAAGGCGGAGAGTATGAGTAGTTTGGCATTCGTTTCATCAGAGGAGAGGCCACTAGCTTTGGACATTCAGTGCTTGGCTAACAGACTTGTAAGGTTGGATATTTCAGAGCCCAGCCAAGTTTTTGCATGCGTCGTTGCTCAAACTTCACTATTCGAGCAGATGAAGGCTCGCCAGTTTGATGATCCACACTTGTTGGTTCTCAGAGAGACGGTACTACAGGGTGGTTCCAAGAAGGTTACTCTCAGTGAGGATGGTGTTCTGGGACTCCAGGGTCGCCTATGTGTTCCTATTGTTGATGGTTTGAGGGAGACGATTCTAGAGGAGGCACACAGTTCTAGGTATTCTATTCATCTAGGTGCTACAAAGATGTATCGCGACTTGAGGTAGCATTATTGGTGGTGGCGGATGAAGAAGGACATAGTTGAGTATGTGGCGAGGTGCCTAAATTGCCAGCAGGTCAAGTATGAGCCTTAGAGGCCAGGTGTCCTACTTTAGCAGATGACTATACCTAAGTGTAAATGGGAGAGCATTACTATTGACTTTGTAGTTGGGTTGCCGCGGACCTTGCGGAAGTTTGATGCAGTTTGGGTCATTGTCAACAGGTTGACCAAGTCGGCACACTTCATTTCGGTTGTGACCACGTACTCTTCAGAAAGGTTGGCACAGATTTATATTCAGGAGATTGTTCGGTTACATGGTGTACCTGTGTCAGTTATATCGGATAGAGGTCCTCAACTTACTTCGTATTTTTGGAAGGCATTACAGAGTGAGTTGGGGACCCTGGTAGAGCTCAGCACAGACTTTCATCCGCGGACCGATGGGAAGTCAAAGCGGACAGTTCAGATCTTGGAGGATATGCTCAGAGCATGTGTGATTGACTTCGGCGGGCAGTGGGACCGATTCTTGCCATTGTCTGAGTTTGCTTACAATAATAGTTACCAGTCCAACATCGAGATGTCCCCATTTGAGGCTTTATATGGTTGGCGATGTCGTTCTTCTATCGGATGATTTAAGCCCGACGAGGCTAAGTTGTATGGCATTAATTTGGTGAAGGATGCCTTGGAAAAGGTAAAGTTGATTCAGGAGCAACTTCGCACAGTACAATCCAGACAGAAGAGTTATACGGATCAGAAGGCACGTGATTTATCTTTTATGGTGGGTGAGAAAGTACTCTTAAAGGTCTCACCGATGAAGGGGATCATGAGGTTCGGAAAGAAGGGCAAGTTGAGCCTAAGGTTCATAGGTCCATTTGAGTTGTTGAGACGAGTTAGGGAGGTTGCTTATGAGCTTGCTTTGCCTCCCAATCTATTGGGAGTTCATTCGGTTTTTCACGTGTCTATGCTCCGGAGGTATCATGCCGACAGGACGCATGTGTTGGACTACATCACAGTTCAGTTAGATGAGTGCCTGGGTTATGAGGAGGAGCAAGTTGCCATTGTTGACAGACAGGTTTGCCAGTTGAGGTCCAAGAATATTTCTACAGTAAAGGTTCAGTGGAGGGGTCAACCAGTCGAGGAGGCGACTTGGGAGACCAAGGAGGATATGCGGAGAAGATATCCACACTTGTTCAGCACTTCAGGTATGATTCTAGACCCGTTCGAGGACGAATATTTGTTTAAGAGGTGGAGAATGTAACGACCTGACCGGTCATTTTGCTTCCCAGGTCCCCGTTCCCCTAAATAAAACTCCCCATATGTTCTTTTACTATTTTATGACTTTCGGGGATGGTTAGTTCGGGATTTGGAAGGCTTCGGGTTGAAATCGGAATACTTGGTTCCTTAAGGTTGGCAAAAAGGTGTACGTTTGACTTTTGTCAATGTTTTGAGTAAATAACCTCAGAATCGGGATTTGACGATCCCAATAGATTCGTATAATGATTTTGGAATTGGGCATATATTCGGATAGGGTTTTGGATGACGCGGGAGAATTTGGCACTTAAGGTTGAAAGTTTTCTTATTGAAGATTTAAAAGTTCTTTAAATTTGGTTTAGAGTAGGTTTTGGTGTTATCGAGGTCCGTTTGAGATTCTGAGCCTAGGAATAGTTCCGTACAGTGATTTAAGACTTACACGCAAAATGTGGTATCATTCTGAGTAGTTTAAGTATGTTTTGGCGCGTTCGGAATAAGTTGAAAGAACTTGAAGTTCATAAGTTTATTCAATTTTGTTTAGGGTGTGATTCTTAGTTTTGAGGTTGTTTTCTACATACCGAGGGTGCGAGCAAGTCCATTTTATGATTTCAAACTTGTTGGCAAGTTTGGACGGGGGCCCGGATGCCATTCGGACGATGCATGGAGGTCGTTTAGCCATGGGTGAACAGCTGAAGCACCCAGCTTCTGGTGTAACCGCACTTGCAGAGGGCCAACCGCAGTTGTGAGCTCGCAAAAGCAAGCCAACAGCCGCAGAAGTGGCCCAATATGGGCAGCCAGAAAATGCAGATGCGAACAAGGTGACCACAGATGCGCGATCGCAGAAGTGGTCAAGGGACCGCAGAAGCGAGACTAACGCAGGTGCGGCTCATCTGCTGCGGTAGCGGCCTCGCAGAAGCGACCCTCATTCCGCAGATGCAGACTTAGGCTAGCTATGGCAAGACCACATCTGTGTTGAACCTTCCACAGATGCGTCCCAGGGACCGCAGATGCAGATATCCTGGAGGTGGAATGGTCCATTTAATGGGGGACTTTGACAATTTTGACTCATTTTCTTTCACCTCTTTTGGCGATTTTGGAGCTCTTGGAGAGGGGTTTTCACCTAGAACTTGGAGGTAGGTAAATTCTCTCTAATGTATAAGGGAATTTACCCCATAGGTGATTTAAATTAATATTTGCTTCTAATTGTGGGGGGCTACGTATGCACGAGGTGACAAGAGTCCGTGCGTAGCTACTATTCATGCTTATGTCCGGGTATCTTAGGACCCAAATCATGGATTACTTGTAATGTTGCACCCTATTTGTTAATTTAAGTGCCCAATTATATTAAAACTCTCTAGAGGAATTGTAAAAGACCGAATTTCACTTGAACTTTTAGCGGATTTCTTGACTATTAATTGAAATTTTATTATATTGTGTTATTAGCCCTATTATAACGTTTAAGTCAAATTCTTATAAAGTATACTCTCTTCTTGTGGAGCGGTCCGAACACCTCGGCAGTAGATAGATGCATCTATGGATCGTGCTGCATGTCCCTCGACAGTGTACATGTTATTCTAGACCGGGTTGTACTACTTCGGCATAAATCGTGCTTAATAATACTCTGAGCCTAATCATACTTGATATTATTTTGTGGCTTATGAGGTTAAACTTATCAATGTCGGGAATTTATTTTGAATTTATTTATTTGTGAAAGAATTATTTGCTCCTGCTTGTTAATGGATTATTATTTTTAATTACATAACTCATACTTATTTGGAATTTCTGTATTCATATTGTTAGCCCATAGTAAGTGTCGAGGTCGACCCCTCATCACTACTTCTTCGAGGTTAGACTAGATACTCACTGGGTACATGTTGTTTATGTACTCACTCTACACTTCTGCACTAATCGTGCAGGATCTGAGGCAAGTGCATCTGGCGGTACTATCGGCGCGCATTCCAGATATCTCGAGGCTTAGTGGCGAGCTGGTTCCTAAGCCGTTCCGCAGCACCTAGAGTCTCTCCTTTACATTTAATTCTGTCTATTTTCATTTCATATATTGGCTAGAGTTTTGTATAATCTATTAATTCTCATACACTTGTGACACCAGGTCTTGGCACACACACTAACAGGCATTTGGTTTTGGATAATTCTATGGTTATGATTGCACTCAGCTTCTTTCGTCTATTTATTTACAAATTGCGGTCTCTTGACCTTTTTTATTTAATGGAATTTAATCACTTGAAAACTTATTAAAGGATAAATAACATGGTTCAATTCATTGTTGGCTTGCCTAGCGGTAGCGTTGGGCGCCATCACGACCTATAAGAGAATTGGGTCGTGATAGGTCGTTTTGAGTATTACACCCTCGTTCCCTAATTTACTGCTCATTTTATGCTTTACATTTGTTAAGTAACTTGCCAGGGTAGTTGCTTCGGGCCAGGTGAGGTTTCGAAATTAATTGAGACACTTCGTCTCAAGGATGAAAACTTAAGTTGAAGAGGTTGACTGGATATTGACTTATGTGTAAACGACCCTGAAATAGAGTTTTAATGATTCCAATCGCTCCGTATGGTAATTTTGGACTAAGGAGTGTGTCCGAAAATATTTTGTAAGTCCGTATTTAAATTAGGCTTGAAATGGCGAAATTAGAAAATTGAAAGTTTGGATGTTTGATCGGGAGATGACTTTTTGATATCGGGGTCGGAATCCGATTTTGGAAATTGGAATAGGTCTGTTATGTCATTTATGACTTGTGTGCAAAATGTGAGGTCAATCGGACTTGATTTGATAGGTTTAGGCATCGAATGTATAAGTTGGAATTTGTTAGTTTTCATTAGGCTTGAATTGGGGTGCGATTCATGGTTTTAGCATTGTTTGATGTGATTTGAGGCCTCAGCTAAGTTTGTATGATGTTTTAGGATTTGTTGGTATTTTTGGTTAAGGTCTTGAGGGCCTCGGGTGGATTTCGGACGGTTAACAGATCAAATTTTGACTTAAGGAAAAATCTAAAAATTTTGCCTTCTGGTGCAATCGCACCTGCGGAATTTTGCTTGCAGTTGCAAGCTCGCAGAAGCGGCCTGGCGAGGAGCTGGGCAGTACGCGCAGGTGCGGAGCTTTTGCCGCATCTGCAAAGCCGCAGAAGCAGATTGTTGAACGCAGAAGTGCCTTGGGCTGTAGAAGCGTCGAAGACCTCGTATTTGTGTGAGCGCAGATGCGGCCAAGTGATCCACAGATGCGAAAACCCCTAGACAAAATTAAATCGTAGGGGTTGTGGAATTTTGGCATTTTTGGACATTTCCAACACGGGTTGAGGCGATTTTTCAGAGGGATTTCACGGGAAAACTTGAGGTAAGTCACTTCTTATCATTGTTAGTCAATAATATTGAATTATCATTGAGTATTCGACTAGATTACATGTTTTTGAGGTGAAATTCGAGGATTTGGGTCTAGGGATTTCAAAATAAGAATTTAAGATTTGGAGGTCGAGTTGATGTCGGAATTTTTTAAATTTGGTATGGTTGGACTCGTGGTTGGATGGGATTTCATATTTTGTAACTTTTGTCGGGTTATGAGATGTGGGACCTGCTAACGATGTTTGAGTTGAATTTCGGAATTTGTTGGAAAATTTAGTATTTTCATATGGAATTGATTCCTATAATTTTTATTGACTATATCGAATCAGTTGTGACTATATTCGAGGCGTTCGGAGGCCGATTCGCGAGGCAAAGGCATATTGAAATAAAGAATTTGCACGTTTTGAGGTAAGTAACATTCCTAAACTTGGTTTTGAGGGTATAAATCCCTGAATTTCGTGTTATATGATTTGTTTGGAGGTGACGCACATGCTAGGTGATATGTGTGTGGGCGTGCACCATAAAAATTGTGACTTAATTGATTCCGTGGAGTTGCATAATCAAATAATCATGTCATTATCCACATATCCTCCACGTGTTAGAGGAAATTGAGCTGAGACTCATGTAAAAGATCATGTTTAGGCTACGTGCCGATATTTTTGAGACCCACATAGGTCTTATTGCTATTAAATTACTTGTTTAAATTTATAATTTTGTACTCAGTCACATATATCATTTTTATATCATATCTCAGTATTTGTTGTCATTCATTGATGCATCATATCATCATGCCAGGTTGATTTTCATGTCATTGAGAGCCCGAGAGACTGGAGATTTTTAGTGATATTAATGGAATCGGACTGCATGCCACAACATATTTTATTTATTTATGCCTGGATCTGGCTATTATAGCGCTTGGGCTGAAGGAGCCCCTCCGGAGTCTGCACCCCCCCACAGTGAGCGCGATTGATTTTATATTGAGGGATGGATCTTCCTTGGGCATGGATCTTGCCCGAATCATTTATATTGAGGGATGGATCTTCCCTGTGCATGGATCTTGCCCAAATCATTTATATTGAGGGATGGATTTTCCATGGCATGGATCTTGCCTAATTATCTATATTGAGGGATGGATCTTTCCTGGGATGGATTGGCCTTACACAGTACTGAGCGACTGACTGTCAGTTGATATTATATTTGGGATGGATCTTCCCTGGACTGGATTGGCCATATACAATACTGAGTGATTGAGTATTTTGAGATTGTGAGTACATGAGGTTTCCACTGAGGTGCATCACATATAGTATGTACATTGGCATGTAGATATAGAGATCTCATATTCCTCATATCATTCAGAATTGATCTATTTTACTTGTACTGAGCTTAACTATTGAACTTGAAAGCATGCCAACATTTATGTACTGTTATTTCTATATTGGACTGTACCTGTTGAGCTCGTCAACTACATTCAGCCCAAAGGTTAGTCTTGTTACTTATTGAGTACATGGGATCGGTTGTACTCATACTACATTCTACACTTTGTGTGCAGATCCAGGTACATCCGGATACGGCGACTGCTAGATTTCGGAGTTTTATCTGTTGGAGACTATCAAGGTAGCTGCTTGGCGTCCACAGGACTTGACTCTATTTCCTTTCAATTATTGTATTGTTTTATATTTTCAGACAGTAGTTTTATCAGTCGTACTATCTTATCATTTAGATGCTCATGTACTTAGTGACACCGGGTTTTGGGAGTGTATTTATATCAGTATTTGTGGGATTTTTTTATTAAATTTAAATATTATGTTTTCAAACTTAAGAGATTATAGTATTTTATTGAGGTTATCAGCTTGCCTAATATTGAGATAGGCGCCTGTTTAATCAAAAATAGATTTTCCGGTCAAAGTCAATATCTAGAAGAAAACAGGTTACTGATAACCAAGTTTTACTTCACTTTCTTAATAATCTTTAAAGAAATAAAAGAAATGATGGAAATAGTTAACAAAGAAAAATATGGAACGAATTGACAAATACTTCCCAAAATCAAGGCCGGAAATTTAGAAAGCAAAGAATTGTAGTATGAGTTTCAGTAATAATCGTCACCAACCTTTACAAAGGGAATTCTCATTCTTATATAGGAGCATACAATCATAACGGTTGTCATACATAATTTGGACTAATTAAGGGCATTAACTGTATTGATTGCCCATCACCATAGATAACAGTAACTGGCATAGTTATGACTAAAGATTCCTTGTAAGTGCTCTCGATTTCCCTTCCTTATTTATCTCTGATTCATGTATCTTCCCTTCTTTGCGGTCTTCATTTATTATGTTGCTGTTTTCCTTTTGACAACTGTCAGGCTCGGTTCTTTTCTCTTACACTGTCGCGTAGGTGTTTCTCGCGTGCCTTCCGCGCATCCTCAGTTTAGTTAATTTAGAATGCCACTTGTCACTATATCGACACTTCACGTGTCATGCCTCGTCAGCTTAGTGACATTCCCCTTATTGTGACTTTTTCCACCCATACAGATGGTCCCCCCACTTTTTGAATATTCTCAATTGAATATCTGGGAAGTGGTAAGTTTTTATGGCGGGAATTCCTTGCCCCTGCTTCTCAAAATCGATGTCTTGCTTGTCACATCTATTTTATGCCCACGCCGTGTGCCCTCGTATAATTGGTTCTACAGTTTCTCAGTGCCTTTTAGGGTTCTTTACATATGGCTACGGCAGTCATGAAGTAATGGATATATTAAGATGCTTCATGATGACCAGTTTTAACGACGGTTGTATCTTCTTATAAGTTCTTCATTCTTTCCGATATTTTTGGAGTTCTCCTTCTTCAACATCCATTACATTATTCTTTCTTGACATTTGTACATCTTTTCCTATCTATTCCCTTGGATAATCATGTCTTCGACTACGCCAAATCCTCGCAAAGTTGTGATTGTTGACGAACTACCTCCTTCTACTGCCCCTACTAGAAGTAGGAGATGTGGTAGACTTTGTAGTCTTGGTTCAATATCCAATTGTGGTTCTTCTTCTCAGAGCAGTTCTTCTAGGCTATCTTCCTTTAAACCTATGTCTCCTTTAACCCCCAGATCTTCTTCTAGGAATAAGGACTTAAACAAACCTGTGCGCGAACCTATAGTTGCAGAAATTGTTCCCTCAATCCTGACCGTGAAACCATGGAAAATCAAGTTTCTTCTATAGCTTTCCTCAATCCTGCTGAACTTTATCCGAGTTTGATCACTACCGGTCTTCTTTCCTTGGTTTGATGAGAGTGCCATTGGAAACCCGATTTCCCAGTTTTAGTCCTTGGTGCCAATAAGAGAATCACATCCTACCAAGGTGGTTACTCTTTTGTCTATACCTACCCTTTTACTTTGAGATTTAAGCCTCCTATTGATTCAGTAATCATTGAGTTTTGTCGTTACTTCAACATGTGTCTTGGTCAGATTGGCCCCATTCTATGGAGGACCGTTGATTGCTTACGTTATTTATCAGATCTGGTTTCTGTCCCTTTTACCTTCCGGCACTTGCTTCACCTTTACTCCCCCAAGTGGTTTTGTGAAGGGGTCTTTTCTCTCGTGGCTAGAAGTAAGAGGGTATTGGTTAGCCCTGAAGATAATCGAGACCGTGGCTAGTATGCCTATTTCATTGCTGCTCCCACTAGTGAAGAGAACATGCCTTTCTCAGAAAAATGGAATTTCTCACGTAAGTTTTCCTTTTCTTTTTCTTTTTCTATATATATATATTGCATAATTTCTTGTAATCACGTACCCGTTTAGCAGCAACCATGAAAGTTTTTGATGAGATTCCCGACATTCGTGCTTGGGTAGAAAAAATATTAACTACTGCCCCCATGGACAAAAGATCTTGGAAATTCCTTTCCCAAAAATTTGGTTGGAAAGTAAAGACACATGGTACGCTTTACCTTCATAGTTCATTTTCTTATATTTGTTTATACAAGACTTCTCATCCATCCCTTTCCTTTTTGTTAGGATATGCTATTCGTGGTATTAGCCCCACATCTATTCAATCAACTAGACTTTCCATGAGTCTTTCTCAAGAACGGATTCTGAGTGCTTCTTCCTCCAAAAGGAAGACTGACGAAGCCCGTGGCTCTAACGATGAAGAAGAAACAGAGGAAGGGTCTTTGGTGAGAAAGCCACGAGTTAGGAGACGCGTGGTTTCTGATGATGAGGCAACCCCCTCTTATGACCTTCCCTTCAGTGCAATTCCTTTCAGACTCATAGATAAGCCAGAGAATGTTCCTTTAGTGATTTCTGATGAAGATGTTGTTGACCCCCACCAAGTTCCGTTGATATATTGTTCGCTCAAGACTTCGAGGGTGAAGAAGCTTTAGGGCCTATCTCTAAAGAATTGCCTCTTGCTTTCGTTACATCTTCATCTACCATCAATGCCTCAGTGCCCTTGCCTGATGCTACTCTAGTTGCTACTCCCGTGGTCGTTTCTCATACAAAGGTCGAATCTTCTAGCAGCAGGAGGGAGATGAGAAGAGTTATAATTGAGGTCCCCGAGTATGGGAACTTATTGAGGAAATCTTGTCAAGCCGACGTGTGGTTGAAGCCACTGATTGGTCCCGTGGAGAAGAAGAAATTAGAAAGCCGCAGCTCATTGACTCTAATGAACGACATAGTTCATTCTTCTTTAAAGGTACAAACTTATATTTCTGATTTGCTTTCACTTTGATGTATTGATAGCATAAAAAAAGAGTTGAGAACTGAGGTTGATCGGTAGGAGAAAGATTATGAGGCTCTCGAGGATAAGCTATTGTTGGATGTGAGCTGGACCTTTTTGAACACTCGCCTCGAGATCTAACTGAATCCAACCAGGAGGGTTTTCACCTTAACACTGATACTGCTAAGTCCAAAGTATCAATTGATAAAACTTAGTAATGTAAAGGCTTTTCCTCACCCGAAGATGAAGGTTCCAAGGGTGATGAGGATGGACTTGTTCCTGGTAGAGCTGATGTTCATACCTCTTCTGCTCAAGTTAATCCTTCTTCTCCCGTTGATGATGCTCCTTAATTTTCTCCTGTTTTTTTTATTTGCTTTTATTTGGGACTTTCATATGTTGTTTTTTTTCCCTTAGCTTAATTTTAGGAATTTTAATGACAGATTGGCACCTTTTTGTTTTATAAACGTTTTGGTTGCTTTTGCCATATATTATGCTCTTTGATTTTTTGATGTTTGAGCTTTTTCTTGCATCTGAGAATGCCTTAGCAATCCGTGGCTTTGATAAACACGGGGTTTTATAAAAGAGGGCCATTTTATGCTAACAACACCGATGAAAATGATGTCTCATCTTCATATTGGTGCAAATATATGAAACATGAAGTAGACATGAAAAAAATAATAATATGAGAAAGTTTTATATTTTGAACTTTCAAATAAATTTCATACATTATTTTCATGATTGCTTGTACAACATTTTCATAACTGCTTTTATTGTAGAATATTTAAAAATACAAAATCGGGTCTAATTATCCCGTGACTAAATTTTGGTCTTAACCTAAAACTCGTAGGAACATGTAATATCTTGTATCCTTTTCGCAAGTTCACACTCCTTTGAAAACTTTCAGAGGTTTGTTTCTTCAAGGTTTTAGATTTAGGCTAAACTAAAGTATGTATTTTCGTGACTTTTGCTTTCTTCTACATACATAATCCCCCCCAGTGTTGGAGCCTTAAAGTATGAAATCTCGAACACTGGATTACTCTTTCCTTTTGGTCCATTCCCTGAAAAGGAAAATACGTACGGGACTCGGAGACATTTATTTAGATGATGACTGCATAACCCTTTTTCCATCAGAAATGTTGTAACCTAGGCAATGAATAATTCAGTATTCCGAGTGCCTTTCGGGTCTAATAACATCATTTGGTATGGTCTAGCTTTTTGCCTATTATCTAAAATGGTTAGTAAAATTTATAAGAACAAAACAATATTGAACTTGTGTGATACCTGACCATGGATACTTTCCTCGTCTAGAAGTAATATGTATTCAAGTGAAATGAGTTCCAGTTTGATGGTAGTACCTTGTCATCCATGGTTTCCAACTTGTATGCTCCCTTTCCAGTGATACCTCAAACCTTATAAGGACCTTCCCAATTTGGACTTAACTTTCCTGCGTTGGCCGCCTTTGTCGATCAGAACACCTTCTTAAGGATGCAGTCCCCAATCTTGAAATATCTCAAATTATCTTTCATGTTGTAATATCGCTCAATCATTTATTTTTGAGCCACCATTCAAATTAATGTTGCTTCTCTCCTTTCTTCTAATAGATCCAAATTTACTCGCATCCCTTTGCTATTTTCTTCCTCAGTAAGATGTGTGCATCTCGTACTTGGTTCACCTATCTCTACCAGAATTAAAGCTTCTGCATTATAAACAATCAAAAATTGAGTCTCGCCCGTACTTGTTTTTATCGTTGTTCAATAAGCCCACAACACCCCTGGTAACACTTCTGGCCATTTGCCTTTCGATTTTTCTAATATCTTCTTCAAGTTATTAATGATAACTCTATTTGTCGACTCAACTTGTCCATAAGCTACATGGTGGTAAGGTGTGGACGTAATCCGTTTGATCTGCCAACTTTGAAAGAATTCTGTAATTTTAGTACCTATGAATTGTGGTCCATTGTCACACATAATTTCCTTTGGAACTCCAAATCGACAGATAATGTTTCTCCAAACAAAATCCCTGACTTATTTTTTTCGCACCTATTTGAATGCACCCGCTTCTACCCATTTTGAAACATAATTTGTTAAAACTAATATAAACCATACCTTTCCCTTACCTTGAGGCAATGTGCCTACAATATCCATGCCCCACTTCATGAAAGGCCATGGTGATATAACTGAATGTAACAGTACTGCTGGGCGGTGCATGTTATTGATATATAGTTGACATTTATCGCACTTGGCTACAAAGCTTTCTGCTTCTTCTTCCACTTTTGTCCAATAATACCCTGCTCTTATTAATGTTTTTACCAACGATCTTCCCCCGACGTGATTGCCACAGTGTCCCTCATGTACTTCCCTCGTCACATACTCCATTTGCGATGGGCCGAGGCACCGTGCTAAAGGTTCGCCAAACATTTTTTGATATTGATTTCCATGAATTAAACAATACCAGATGACTTTTTGGCAAAGCAATTGTGACTTCTTCTTATCCTCGGGCAAGATTCCATACTACAAAAAGTTCACAAATGTGTTCCTCCAATCCCAAGTCAAATTATTAAAATCTACCTCGTTTTTGTCTTGGTCAAGTGCCGAATGAAACAAATGTATCATGATATCATTTTCTGCATTTGTTACATCCGTGACAGCCGCGATATTTGCCAATGCATCTGCTTCTGCATTGTCTTCCCTAGGTAGTTGCACGGCCTTCCACGACTAAATTTGTTTAATTAATTCCCGGACCTTTTCCACGTATTGTTGCACTCGCGCCTCTCTTGCCACGTAAGTCCCCTGCATCTGGTTAACTACCAATTGCGAATCACCTTTGATCACAATCTGTTCTATATTAAGTTCTCATGCTAGTTCCAAACCTCCAATCATAACTTCGTATTCTGCCTCATTATTAGTTATTCGATAACACTTTATTGCTTGTCTTATGACTTCCCCTGAAGGTGGATTTTGTACAATTCCTAAACCCGCTCCTTTAATATTTGAAGAACCATTAGTAAATAAAGTCCAAGTTCCCAGATTAGATCCGGTGAATACCTGTAGCTCCTTTTCTGCTTCATGAACTAAATTCATGATACCTGTAGCTCCTTTTCTGCTTCATGAACTAAATTCATGCTGAAATCTGCTAAAACCTGTGATTTTATCGCAGTTATTGGCTGATATATGATATCATACTCACTAAGTTATATTGCCCAGTTAGCTAACCTACCTGATAACTCATGTTTATGCAATATATTCCTCAGGGGAAAAGCAATTATTATAGAAATAGAATGACATTGGAAATAAGGTCTTAACTTCCTGGATGCCATGATTAATGCTAAAGCAAGCTTTTCCAAGTGGGGATACCGTATCTCAACATCTAACCAAGATTTACTAACATAATAAATTGGGGATTGCTTACTGTAATCCTCTTGTACCAATACCTCCCTTACTGCTACTTCTGACACGGCAAGATAAATGAGAAGCCCTTTACCGTCTTTTGGTTTGGCTAGCAAAGGTGGATTTGACAGATACAATTTTAGGTCCTTGAGGGCACGTTGGCATTCGTCAGTCCATTCAAATTGATTCTAGTTTTTCAATACTGAAAAGAATATAAACTCTTTTCTGATGACTTTGATATAAATCTCCCAAGGGCTGCTATTCTTCCTGTTAATCTCTGCACTTCTTTTTGGTTTGTGAGTATTTCTGTTGTTTCCTTGATAGCTTTTATATGCACATGATTCACTTCAATACCTCTGTTAGAAACGAGAAAACCTAAAAACTTACCTGAAGCCACGCCGAAAGCGCATTTTTCTGGATTTAGCTTCATATTATATTTGCGGAGAATCTCGAAAGTGTCTGATAAGTGTTGAAAATAATCTCCCACCTATGTTGACTTGACCAACATATCGTCAATGTAGACTTCCATGGGTTTTACCAAGTGCTCTTGAAATATTTTAGTCACCAACCTTTGATACATGGCTCCTGCATTTTTTAAACCAAAGGGCATGACTTTATAACGGTAAGTCCCCCTGTCTGTGATAAACAAAGTTTTTTCTTCATCTAGGGGGTCCATTTTTATTTGGTTATATCCTGAATATGCATCTAAAGAACTCAAAAGTTCATATCTTGCGGTGGAATCGATTATTTAATCTATATGTGGCAGAGGAAATGAATCTTTAGAACAAGCATTATTTAGATCAGTGTAATCTACACAAACTCGCCATTTTCCATTCTTTTTAGGAACTACTACGGTATTAGCCTCTAGCGCCCCGGCCGGTTGTTTTGAGCTCTAACACGTCATTCAGTGGCTTGAGACCCTGAGCAGCTTCACTTCAGGTATTATGACTTGTACGCATGGTTGAAATTTAATTTCGGGAAGTTCAGAGTTGATTTGGAAAGAAAATTTTAATTTCAGAAGCTTTAAATTGGAGGAATTGACTAAAGGGTGATTTTTGAGTAAACGACCATGGAATTGAGATTTGAAGGTTCCAACAGGTTCATATGATGATTTTGGACTTGGACGTATGTGCGGATCGGGTTTTGGATGAATCGGGAACGTTTCGGCGCCTATTGTGAAAGTTGGCATTTTGGAAGGATTTCATAAATGTGGGTTGTAGTGCATTTCAATGCTATCGATGTCTGTTTGGGATATATGAGTCTGGGAATTGCTCCATATATTGATTCTGGTATGGGGAGCGCGTCTGAATGTGGATTTGGAGGTCCGTATGTCATTTCGGGGTCATTTGGCGAAAGTTGGAACTTTGATGATTTTTGAGAAGTTTGACCGGAAGTGGAAATTTTGATATCGGGGTCGGATTCTGATTTCGGAATTTGGAGTAGGTCCGTAATGTCAATTATGACTTGTGCACGAAATTTGAGGTCAATCGGACGTGATTTGATAGGTTTCGGCATCGATTGCAGAAGTTAAAGTTTCAAAGTTCACTAAGTTGAATTGGAGGGTGATTCATGTTTTAAGCGTTGTTTGATGTGATTTAAATGCTCGACTAAGTTCGTGATGTGTTTTGGGATGTGTTGGTATATTTGGTTGAGGTCCCGAGGGCCTTGGGTGGATTCCAGATGGTTAATGGATAGAGTTTGGACTTGGATGAAATGCTGAGGCAGCTGATACCTGGTGCAATCGCACCTGCGTGAAAAGGGCTGCAGGTGCGAGCCACGAGTCGCAGGTGCGAAGGAGAGGAGGTTGGTCAGCAACCGCAGGTGCAGAATATTTGGGCGTACCTGCGAAGGCGCAGGTGCGAAGTGGGCAACGTAGGAGCGGGCAATGGGCGTAGGTGCGGTGCATGGACCGCAGAAGCGGACGCGCAGATGCGCTACATGGAGCACAGATGCGGCAGCATTGGGCTGAGCTTGAACTGCACCTGCGATGGAATTTCCGCTGGTGCGGAGCCGCAGAAGCGGCTATTGCACCGCAGGTGCAAGGATCGCTGGGCAGTGAGGTTTTATAAAATGGTGTTTTGGTTCATTTTCACTTCATTTCGTCCATGGGAGCCGATTTTGGAGCACTTTTGGAGTGCCATATTCATCAACTATAATGGGGTAAGTGATTTCTTCACATTGTGAGTTAAATACATGGTTTTTACATGGATTCAAGCATAAATATTTGTAGAAATTTAGAATTTTGAAGAAAAACCTAGAAATTGGTATTCTTGGAATTTGATCATGAATTTGGGCATGAAATTGAGAATAAATTATATATTGGAGTTCGTAATACTATGGGTAGTGTTTATCTTCGAAAAGTTTCAGAATTCAGGCACGTGAGATCGATGGTTGCTTTATCGATTTTTAGAGCGGAGTTAGAAATTTTTATAAATTGATAAATTATGAGTATTAGAGTATATTTTGATTGGGTTGTATCTTATTTGACTAGTTTTGGATTGGCGGTCATCGGTTTGAGGTGTTAGAGCGGAGTTGGAGCCGGTTATGGAACTTCGGAGCGAGGTAAGTCTCATGTCTAACTCTATGAGGGGGAAAACTACCCTTAGGTGATGTATTTAATGTGTGCAACTTGTTGTGGGGACTACGTACGCACGAGGTGACGAGAGTCCGTACGTAGTTAGATTCATGTTATTGTCCGGGTAGACTTAGGTTCACACCATGTTGTACTTGTACTATAGGGATTATCCTTGCTTGTTTAATTCCTTATTTTACATTTCTACTTGAGACTAGACATGCTATTGTAGAGACTTCACGATTTCACGATTCATCACCGAATAAATTCACTCCTCCTATGGCATGTTTCCGTGATATATATATATATACTTCATTGAAAGGTTTATGTTAAAGAAATTACAACTCACACGTTTATTCGTGAGTGGGGTCAAGGACCCGTCAAATCTTCTTATTCTAATGGGATCGGGTCGTTCGCCTCGGCAGGAATTTGTATTTCACTTCTTATGGGATCGGGTCATTCGCCTCGGCAGGAATTTATATTTCACTTTTTATGGGATCGGGCCGTTCGTCTCGGCAGGAATTTGTATTTCACTTCTTATGGGATCAGGTCGTTCGCCTCGGCAGGAATTTGTATTTCACTCTTAGGGGATCGGGCCGTTCGCCTCAGCAGGATTTATGTACCACACTCTCATTGGAGCGGGCCGTTCGCCTCAGCGGGTTAATTGATTTATCATATGGTTCGGGCCGTTCGACCCTCGACAGTGCACATTTTTATTATTATGTTGGATCAGGCCGTACGCCTCAGCATTTCCTATATCACATTCCCATGAAATCGTGCGTAAAACCTTGGCAAGAAGCCAGGGTATCTGTAAATTCCTTATTTGAATTATGGTAGCCTCTTGATGAGTTTCACTATATCTATATATATGCTCCGGTTAAGGAGAGAATTTCTAATGAATAGCTTGAGTTCCTCGTAAAGAGAAGGGATTTGTATCACGTGATCTATATTTGTCTATTTCACTTACTTACTCTGCCTCATATTTGCTACCTCTTTACTGTACCTTATGTTGTTGGACCACTAGTGAGTGTCGATGTCGACCCCTCATCACTTCTTCTCTTGGTTAGGCTAGATACTTACTGGGTACATGTTGCTTACGTACTCATGCTGCACAATTTTGTGAAGGTACATATGTGACTAGTGGCCATGTGAAAGCAGAGGCGTGTATGCATACAGGGACTTACGTGAGCTGTATTCTACATTACGACCCGCAGCCGGTAGAGTCTTCTTCAGAGTATTTATATTTCTGCTGTCCAAATTTGTATTCCGGATAGATGTTGTATTTTATTTTACATTCCTAGTTGATTCTCATGCACTTGTGACACCGGGTTTTGGGTTGACTATGAGTTGTTTTGTATTGAAATTTGTTAAAAATATTATCATTTACTCTATAAATTTTATCTTCTACTATTTAATGGAAGGACAAATATGATTACAAAACATTAAAATGATAACCAAATTGAGTATTTATGGTTGGCTTGCTTGACAGCGGTGTCCGACGCCATCACGACCTTTAATGGATTTTGGGTCGTGACAACATGGTATCAGAGCGCTAGGTTCACTTAGGTCTCACGAGTCATGAGCAATTCTAGTAGAGTCTTGCGGATCGGTGTGGAGACATCTATACTTATCTTCGTGAGGCTACAAGGCTATTAGGAGAACTTCCCTTCTTGAGTCCTCATCGTGCGAATTGATTCTTTTGAGGCTTGTACCTTTATTTCTTTCCTATTCAATCTTATGCGACATGAAGCGCTTGTTATAGATTGTGAATCGAGGAATTGTCATGGTACCACGGAAGTGGTGCAAGATGTCTTTGCCTGCATATTTGATTGGGCTATTACTGTCGCCTTGCGGAAGGTCGTCCTGTCGTTTCAGCTCAGCATCAGTATTTCATATGGTTTTGAGATTTGTCATTAATTGTTATGACAATTCGTGTATTGCTATCGCACAGTATTTGTGTAATAGTGGGACGCTTGCCTATGCGTCGAGGCAGCGAATAACTTGAAAGGAGGTTTTACTCAGTACATGATTCAGAGATTCGATATTTTATTTCTGGCGGAGGAAAGGCAATCAGACTGAGAATGTTCAGGTTTGGGTTGATGGAGTGACGAGACTTGGTATTTTTGAGTATGGTGGAATTTTCATCTGTGATGTGGTGTCACTGTCTGTGTTGAATGTGTTAAGCTCGCCGGTGTTATGGTCTTCTTCAAATTGCCTTCGAGGCAGGGTGTTGTGAAATGGCGCCTGAGATGCGGTTGTCAGAGATAACAGAGTGTAGCGGTTTTAGAATCGAAGGGGTATTTCTAATGTTGATGGCTCGAGAAGGATGATCTTCTATGAGGTTTGGGGTTGGTGGCAATTTATTAGCTCAAGCATTAGTAAGATCGATTTTTATTTAAGGCAACAATTGGGCAGCGAAGTATGAAGAAGGACATGTGGGAGGTGTCTTGCGGTGGTTAAACCTCTAGAAGGCCAAGTGTAAGAAAACAGAAGTCGAATATTGCTTAAAGGAGGAGAGTTTGACCAAAGTGGTATAGTGGCAGAGTAGCATATGGGTTCTGTGGGGGAAGCTTAGAGCAATTTGAGAATCGCAATGGGTAGTGACCAGGACCATGGATTTTATTTGTGTACAACATGACTTCGAGTTTGGAATGCATTGTTGGACTTTCAGCTGATGTTAATGGGGAAGGAGGAACCTTGGCAGGTCCCATGGTTATGTAATTGTAGTTTCAAGCTAAGTGCGAGAGCCCCACCGCCTATGATAGGATTGAATAGTTGTCAACTTGTGCGATTTCTGGTTATCGGTGTATTGATGGGTTATTACGACTAAGGAAATAAGACATCAATGGTAACTTGAGCAAAGGATTTGAGGAATGTATGTTATCTTTGGCCTTATTGGTTCATGTTCAGGTCTTGGGTAGACATAGAGTCTATGCTTCGTGTGGATGTGAAGTATAAGGAAAGGAATTCAACCTTTTATACGTGGCTCCTGCATTTTTTAAACCAAAGGGCATGACTTTATAACGGTAAGTCCCCCTGTCTGTGATAAATGAAGTTTTTTCTTCATCTAGGGGGTCCATTTTTATTTGGTTATATCCTGAATATGAATCTAAAAAACTCAAAAGTTCATGTCTTGCGGTGGAATCGATTAGTTAATCTATATGTGGCAGAGGAAATGAATCTTTAGAACAAGCTTTATTTAGATCAGTGTAATCTACACAAACTCGCCATTTTCCATTCTTTTTAGGAACTACTACGGTATTAGCCTGTAACGACCCGACCAGTTGGTTTGAGCTCTAGCGCGTCATTCAGCGGTTTGAGACCATGAGCAGCTTCACTTCAGGTATTATAACTTGTACCCATGGTAGAAATTTAATTTCGGGAAGTTAGGAGTTGATTTGGAAAGAAAATTCTAATTTCAGAAGCTTTAAAATGGAGGAATTGGCTAAATGATGATTTTTGAGTAAACGACCTTTGAATCGGGATTTGAAGTTTCCAATAGGTTCATATGATGATTTTGGACGTGGATGTATGTCCGGATCGGGTTTTGGATGACCCAGGAACGTTTCAGCGCCTATTGTGGAAGTTGGAATTTTGGAAGGATTTAATAAATTTGGGTTGGAGTGCATTTCAATGCTATCGATGTCCGTTTGGGATATCCGACTTAGGGAATAGCTTCGTATGTTGATTCTGGTATTGGGAGCGCGTCCGAATGTGGATTTGGAGGTCCATAGGTCATTTCGGGGTCATTTGGCGAAAGTTGAAACTTTGAAGATTTTTGAGAAGTTTGACCGGAAGTGGACTTTTTGATATCAGGGTCGGATTTCGATTCCGGAATTTAGTGTAGGTCCGTAATGTCAATTATGACTTGTGCGCAAAATTTGAGGTCAATCGGACGTGATTTGATAGATTTCGGCATCGATTGTAGAAGTTGAAGTTTCAAAGTTAACTAAGTTTGAATTGGAGGGTAATTCATGTTTTTACCATTGTTTGATGTGATTTAAAGGCTCGACTAAGTTCGTGATGTGTTTTGGGACATGTTTGTATTTTGGTTGAGGTCTCGAGGGCTTCGGGTGGATTCCGGATGGTTAACGGTTCGAGTTTGGACTTGGATGAAATGTTGAGGAAGCTGATACCTGGTGCAACCGCACCTGTGTGAAAAGGGCCACAGGTGCGAGCTACGAGTCGCAGGTGCGAAGGAGAGGAGGCTGGTCAGCAACCGCAGGTGCGGAACATTTGGGCATACCTGCGAAGGCACAGGTGCGAAGTGGGCAACGCAGGAGCGGGCGATGGGCGCAGGTGCAGCGCATGGACAGCAGATGCGCTACATGGAGCGCAGATGCGGGAGCGTTGAGCTGATCTTGAACCGCACTTGCGATGGAATTTCCGCAGGTGCGAGGATCGCTGGGCAGTGAGGTTTTATAAAACGGGGTTTTGGCTCATTTTCACTTCATTTCGTCTATGGGAGCCGATGTTGGAGCACTTTTGGAGTGCCATCTTCATGAACTATAATGGGGTAAGTGATTTCTTCACATTGTGAGTTAAATACATGGTTTTTACACTGATTCAAGCAAGAAAATTTGTAGAAATTTGGGATTTTATAGAAAAACCTAGAAATTGGTATTCTTGGAATTTGATCACGAATTTGGGCATGAAATTGAGAATAAATTATATATTGGAGTTTGTAATGCTATGGGTAGTATTTATCTTGGAAAATTTCGGAATTCAGGCACGTGAGATCGAGGGTTGCTTTATCGATTTTTTGAGCGGAGTTGGAAATTATTATAAATTGATTAATTATGAGTATTATAGTATATTTTGATTGGGTTGCATCTTATTTGACTAGGTTTGGATTGGCTATCATCGGTTTGAGGTGTTAGAGCGGCGTTGGAGCCGGTTATGGAACTTCGGAGCGAGGTAAGTCTCATGCCTAACTCTATGAGGGGGAAAACTACCCCTATGTGATGTATTTAATGTGTGCAACTTGTTGCGGGGACTATGTACGCACGAGGTGTCGAGAGTCCATACGTAGTTAGATTCATGTTATTGTTCGGGCAAACTTAGGTTCACACCATGTTGTACTTGTACTATAGGGATTATCCTTGCTTGTTTAATTCCTTATTTTACATTTCTACTTGAGACTAGACTTGCTATTGTAGAGACTTCACGATTTCACGATTCGTCACCGAATAACTTCACTCCTCCTACGGCATGTTTTCGTGATATATATATATATATATATATATATATATATATATATATATATATACACACACACACACACACACACACACACACACTCTTCATTGAAAGGCTTTTGTTAAAAAAATTATAACTCACACGTTTATTCGTGAGTGGGGTCAAGGACCCAGCAAAGCTTCTTATTCTTATGGGATCGGGTCGTTCGCCTCGGCAGAAATTTGTATTTCACTTCTTATAGGATCGGGTCGTTCGCCTCGGCAGGAATTTGTATTTCACTTCTTATAGGATAGAGTCGTTCGCCTCGGCAGGAATTTGTATTTCACTTCTTATGGGATAGAGTCGTTCGCCTCGGCAGGAATTTGTATTTCACTTCTTATGTGATCAGGCCATTCGCCTCGGCAGGAATTTGTATTTCACTCTTATGGGATTGGGCCGTTCGCCTCGACAGGATTTATGTACCACACTCTCATGGGAGTGGGTCGTTCGCCTCGACGGGTTAATTGATTTATCATATGGTTTGGGCCGTTTGACCCTTGGCAGAACACAGTTTTATTATTATGTTGGATCGGATCGTACGCCTCGCCATTTCTTATATCACATTCCCATGAAATCGTGCGTGAAACCTTGGCAAGAAGCCAGTTTTCTGTAAATTCCGGATTTGAATTATGGTAGCCACTTGATGAGTTTTCCTATACCTATATATATGCTCCGGTTAAGGAGGGAATTTCTAATGAAGAGCTTGAGTTCCTTGTAAAGAGAGGGGATCTGTACCACGTGATCTATATTTATCTATTTCACTTACTTACTCTGCCTCATATTTGCTACCTCTTTACTGTACCTTATGTTGTTGGACCCCCCATCACTACTTCTCTGGGGTTAGGCTAGATACTTACTAGGTACACGTTACTTAAGTACTCATGCTACACTTGCTGCACAATTTTGTGCAGGTACATATGTGACTAGTGGCCTTGTAAGAGCAGAGGCGTGTGTGCATACGGGCACTTACGTGAGCTGCATTCCACATTACGACCCGCAGCCGGCAGAGTCTCCTTTAGAGTATTTATATTTCTTCTGTCCAAATTTATATTCCGGACAGATGCTGTATTTTATTTTACATTCTTAATTGATGCTCATGCACTTGTGACACCGGGTTTTGGGTGACTATGAGTTGTTTTGTATTGGAATTTGTTAAAAATATTATCATTTACTTTGTAAATTTCATCTTCTACTATTTAATGGAAGGAAAATATGATTTCAAAATATTAAAACGAGAACCAAATTGAGTATTTATGGTTGGCTTGCCTGACAGCGGTGTCCGGCGCCATCACGGCCTTTAATTAGATTTTGGATCGTGACATAGTCAACTAGTTAGGATACTTTACCTCTCGTATCGAACCGATTTTCATAAGCTTTTGTACCTCATCTTGGATTTCCTGATTTTTGAAGGATCCTTGCTTCCTCTTCTTCTACTTGACAGGTGGGTATAATGGGTCCTCATTCAATTTGTGAGCCATTACTTCTGTTGGTATACCTGTTATATTCGAATGCGACCAAGCAAAGCAATCCGCGTTAACTTGTAAAAATTTGATTAACTTACCTTTCATTTATGGGCTTAAATTTGCTCCGACGTAAACTTTTCTGTCTGGTGAACATGCTAATAGTACTACAACTTCGAGTTCTTCAGCAGTTATCTTAATATTTTCATTTTCTTCTAGATCTTGAATAACATCAGGTCTCAAATCAACATCAGTCTATCCTGGTATACATTCAGTTGAGGTTTTTGCAACAATGTCCTCAACCGAGTTCTGTAGTTGCTATTTTGCTTTTGCATCATCGACTACCTTACTCAAAACTACCACCGAGTTGATACTTCTTGAAACATGTTGATCTCCATGAATTTGACGAATTTCCCACTGTGAAGGATATTTGATAACCTGATGTAATATGGATGGGACGGCGTCCATGTCATGAATCTATGGTTTTCCTAGAATTATATTATATGCCATATCAGCGTCTACCACTTGGAACTTTGTATCTTTATTAACTCTTTGTGCAAACGTGGTGAGTAAAACTTCCACTTTTGTGATAACACTTGAATTATCAAACCCGGCCAAGTACCATGCCTTTGGTATCACCTTGTCATTAACTTGCATTTCGCTCACCACCCTTAGTAAAATGATGTTCACTGAACTACCTGGATCAATCAAAACTCACTTTATGTTAGTATCGTGTACAAGTAAATATATTACCAGTGCATCGTTGTGAGGTATCATCAAGCAGTCTGCATCTTCATTATCGAATATTATACCGTCTCCATCCAAGACTTGGCGAACTAGCTTCCCATGAGTAACCGTGGCTTTTGACATCTTTTTGCAGCTGTATAGGTTGTACCATTGACCTCATCTCCCCCGTTATCGCATTAACTGTTCTTTTTTATGACGGAGGTTTTGGGGGTTCCTGTCTGTTCTTAATATATGATTATCTTCCTTTCTCGCCGAATAGGTCAGTTAGATAACCTTGCTTCAACAAGCTCTCGACTTCTCCCGGCAATGGTCTACAATCTGTTGTTCTATGACCATGATCGTTGTGAAACTCACACCAAATATATGGATTCCTTTTGCTTGGATTTGATCTCATTTCTTTAGGCCATCACACCGTATCTCCCATACCTCTTAAAGCAGCTACTAACTCGGAAGTGCTGACGTTAAAGTTGTAATCTCCTACACTTGCGTGTGTACCAGAATCGTTGCCTCATGCATCCCATTCCTTTCTAAACCTAGATGAAGAGATCGTATCATTTTGCCTTGGTCTTGAGTCGAATAATGTGTTTTCTTGTTTAGATCGAGGGTCTCATCCAGCAGGTCCCATGTAATGTTCGTACTTATTTTTTCCAGTCCTTTTTTCTGATTCTGAACATCTCGATCCTGCTCTTTCATCGGTTCTTGGTTGTGCGACTATATCTTCTTCTATCCGTAACTTTGTGTTGTACCTGTTGTACACATCATTCCAAGTTGTCACTGGGAATTCCCGCAAACTTTCTTTCAGTCTTCTCGTGGCTTGTAAGCTTTTCTCGTTTAAATTACTCATAAATTCCATAGCTACCCAGTTATCAGGTACCCGAGGTAACATCATCCTCTCCCGCTAGAATCTATCTACGAATTCCCTGAGTAATTCTATATTCCCATGTTTTACCTTAAAGATGTCTTTCATCCTTTATTCAACCTTCTGAGCCCCTGAATGTGATTTTATAAATGAATCTGGAAGCTCATCGAAAGAATCAATAGGGTTTTCAGATAAAAGAGAATACCATGTTAATGCTCGTTTCGTGAGTGTTTCACCAAATTTCTTAACCAAAACCGATTCAATTTCTTGCTTGATTAAATCGTTGCCTTTTACGCCAGTTGTGAATACAGTTACGTGATCTCGAGGATTAGTCGTTCCATCATATTTTTAAATATCATGTACTTTAAACTTTTTAAAAACTTTTGTAAATTCTGGCGACTTCCGAATAGCTTTCCGGCGGGACACAGCAGGACTTGCCAGTGCTCTTGAGCAGATCCAACACGCTTCAGGAAAACTTGCTCTAAGTTCTTTCGTTCTATATCTGGTACTCGTGGTATTGGTATTTTTATTGTATTTTTTCTGCTCGCGAGAGTTGGTACCTCCCGTTTTCCAGTTTCCCTTTGTTGTGTGAGTTAAATTGCTGACATCTTACTATGTACTAGTTTATTTACCGTATTAGTGTGCCTGTTATTGCAATTTGTATTTTGCTGGTTTGGTCTGTTTCCTTGTGTGATAGTGATTCCCCTTACTCTGCCGTAGGTAGAGTGGCTGTGGTCTGGGATGGTCGAGTGAGGTCATGTCCTCGGGGGGAACAGGGGGTGGGGCGGGAGGTAGGGCAGGGTTTAGGGGGTGGGGCGGGAGGCAAGGGAGGTAAAGGGAACAAGGGTGTCTGTAGGTTGAGAATTGGGTCATGGAACGTAGGTACATTGACGGGTAAATCTTTAGAGTTGGTGAAGATCCTCCAGAAGAGGAGGGTCAATATAGCGTGTGTCCAGGAGACAAGGTGGGTAGGGTCGAGGGCGAGGGACGTAGACGGGTATAAACTTTGGTACTCAGGAGTCCAGAAAGGTAAGAATGGAGTGGGCATCTTGGTGGATAGGGAACTTAGAGAGTCTGTGGTTGAGGTTAGACGAGTGAATGATAGATTGATGACTATTAAGTTGGTGGTTGGAGAGTGCACCCTAAACATCGTTAGCGCCTATGCACTGCATGTGGGCCTGGATGAGGATGTTAAACGGCACTTCTGGGAAGGGTTAGATGAAATTGTGCGCCAGGTTCTGCCTGCTGAGAAACTATTCATAAGAGGGGATTTCAATGGGCATATTGGGTCGACCGCAGGTGGTTATGGCGAGGTGCATGGAGGCTTAGCTTTTGGGGAAAGGAACAAAGGAGGTACATCGTTGTTGGACTTCGCTAAGTCTTTTGGGTTGGTGATTGTGAACTCTAGCTTTCGGAAGAGGGAGGGGCATTTGGTTACTTTTCAAAATGCGGTGGCGAGGATCAAGATTGACTATCTCCTCCTCAGGAGGTATGATAGAGGGTTGTGCAAGGATTGCAAGGTGATTCCGGGTGAGATACTCGTGACGCAGCATAGGCTCTTGGTGATGGACGTTGGTATTATGTTAAAGAGGAGGAAAAGGTCTACTCGAGGAAGACCGAGAATCAGGTGGGGAGCCTTAACTAAGGAAAAAGCCCAAGCGTTGGAGGGGCGGTTGTCGGCTATGGGAGCTTGGAGAAGCAGTGGTGATGCGAGCAATATGTGGTCAGTGACAATAGACTGTATTAGGGAGGCTGCGAGAGAGGTGTTAGG
Source organism: Nicotiana tomentosiformis (assembly GCF_000390325.3). Classification (NCBI taxonomy): domain Eukaryota; kingdom Viridiplantae; phylum Streptophyta; class Magnoliopsida; order Solanales; family Solanaceae; genus Nicotiana; species Nicotiana tomentosiformis. Next base: position 84,224,025 of record NC_090812.1, on the reverse strand, counting down.
GGTCTCGACGGGCGTCTCTGGTGGGCACAAAGGAGACTGGTGGTGGAATAAAGTGGTCCAAGGTAAAGTGGAAGCAAAGAAGGCGGTGTACCTGAAGTTAGTGGGGAGCATAGGTGAGGAGGAGAGACGAGTGTGCATGGAGAGGTATAAGGCAGCTAGGAAGGAGGCTAAGCTGGCGGTCACAGAGGCTAAGACTGCGGCTTATAGTCGTATATACGAGGAATTAGGGAAAAAAGGTGGGGAGAAGAAGTTATTCCGGCTGGCCAAGTTGAGAGAGAGGAAGGCTCGAGTTTTGAACCAAGCGAGATGCATCAAGGACGAAGATGGTAGAGTATTGATGGAAGATGCCCAGATTAGGAGGAGATGACAGACTTACTTTCATAAACTTCTGAATGAAGAAGGGGATCGGGATATTGTGCTAGGCAAATTGGAGCATTCCGAGAGTCACCGTGACTTTGGGTACTGCAGGCGTATCGAGGTTGAGGAGGTCGTGGGAGCTATGTGTAAGATGAGTAGAGGCAGAGCAACCGGGCCAGATGAGATTTCGGTAGAATTTTGGAAGTGTGTGGGGAGAGCAGGTTTGGAGTGGTTGACTAGGTTGTTTAATATTATTTTTAAGGGGAAAAGGATGTCGGATGAGTGGAGGTGAAGTACGATGGTTCCATTGTATAAGAACAAAGGTGATATCCAGAGTTATAACAATTATAGGGGTATCAAATTACTGCATCATACCATGAAAGTGTGGGAGAGAGTGGTTGAAGCGAGGGTGAGGATGACAGTGTCTGTATCCGACAACCAGTTCGGGTTCATGCCGGGTCGTTCGACTACAGAAGCTATACACCTTGTTAGAAGGTTGTTGGAACTATACAGAGAGAGGAAGAAGGATCTGCACATGGTGTTTATTGACCTAGAGAAAGCGTATGACAAGGTTCCTAGAGAAATTCTCTGGAGATGCCTGGAGGCAAAAGGTGTGTCGGTTCCCTACATTATGGCGATTAAGGACATGTATGATAAGGCTAAGAATTGGGTTAGGACAGTAGGAGGCGACTCTGAGCATTTTTCGGTTGTAATGGGGTTACACCAAGGTTCTGCGCTCAGTCCGTTCTTATTCGCCTTGGTGATGGACGCATTAACACACCATATTCAAGGGGATGTGCCATGGTGCATGCTATTCGCCGATGACATAATTCTGATTGATGAGTCGCGAGCCGGTGTTAACGAGAGGCTGGAGGTTTGGAGACAGGCTCTTGAGTCTAAGGGTTTCAAGCTGAGCATGACGAAGACGGAATACTTGGAGTGTAAGTTCAGCACTGAGCCAGGGGAAGTGGGCATGGATGTGAGGCTTGATTCGCAGGTCATCTTGAGTAGAGGCAGCTTCAAGTACCTTGGTTCGGTTATCCAGGGGGGAAAGGAGATCGATGAGGATGTCACACACCGTATTGGGGTAGGATGGATGAAGTGGAGGTTAGCATCTGGAGTCCTGTGTGACAAGAGAGTGCCACCGATACTCAAAGGTAAGTTTTATAAAGCGGTGGTTAGAACGGCCATGATGTTTGGGGCTGAGTGTTAGCCCGTTAAGAACTCACATATCCAGAAGATGAAAGTAGCAGAAATGAGGATGTTGTGGTGGATGTGCGGGCATACTAGGATAGATAAGATTAGCAATGATGATATTCGGGAGAAGGTGCATGTGGCTCCCATTGATGACAAAATGCGGGAAGAGAGGCTTAGAGGGTTCGGACATGTTCAGAGGAGAAGCCCAGATGCTCCGGTACGGAGGTGTGAGCAGCTGGTTGCGAAGGGCACGAGAAGAGGTAGAGGGCGGCCTAAGAAGTATTGGGGAGAGGTCATCATGCATGATATGGTGAGGCTCCAGATTTTCGAGGACATGACACTTGATAGGAAGATGTGGAGGTCGAGTATTAGGGTTGTAGGTTAGGAGGTAGTTGAGTCGTGCCTTACTTCGTACCATGGTGGGACTAGCCATGTAGGATTTTTGTCTAAGATAGCTAGTGGGAATGTTATGGCTTACTATTTTACTTTTCAGTGCATATCCTATTTACTAGCTATCGCTTTTGCTTTGCATCTTTCTTCTAGATTTCATGGTGTTCCTATTTTTCTTATGACTGTTGTGGTGATACTAATATTTACTAATATTGTCTCCCTTTACTTTGCATCTTTCTTCTGGATTTCATGGTGTTCCTATTTATCCTATGATTATTGCTATGATACTAATATTGTCTCCCTTTTTGTCCTTTTGTCTTTTTTGTTTATTGAGACGAGGGTCTTTCGGAAACATCCTCTCTACTCCTTCGGGGTAGGGGTAAGGTCTGCGTATACACTACCCTCCCCAGACCCTATTAGTGGGATTTTACTAGGTTGTTGTTGTTGTTTAAACTTTTTAGAAATTGGTAAAGACGCATATGCAATTACCCTGCCATCTTGTATTAATACTGCACCAAGCCCAATGTGAGATGCATCACAATACACAGTATAAAATCCTGAACTTGTGGGTAATACCAACATTGGTATCGTAGTCAAAGCAGTCTTGAGCTTCTGAAAGCTCAACTCACACTCGTCTGACCATCTAAATGGGGCGCCCTTCTGGGTCAATCTGGTCTTAATAGTTGTTCATAATCAATTACAGAATCGTCAATTAACTTCAGGTTAACAAAAATCGCGTTTCAAACCTTCACAATACTAATAACGAGATGCGAGGAATGAAGACCTCATAGTTATTTACTCAAATTAACGAGTCACATTTAACGCCACCTGGGCGGGCACCTACCTCGTAGGTTACAACTCAATATTACAACACGAATTTGGAAAGTATGCATAGAGAATTTCATACAAATATTGTTTAAATAAGCCTAGCAGGCATGACTCTCTATTAGTACTATCGTACAAATTTAATTTCACAACGGAGAATTTAAACACAAAATTTTTATCACAAGGATCTCGTCCTTATATAACTTCCACCGCAGCTCATAGCCCGGTTTAAATATATCAATTTATTTTAAAATACGAGGACCTCGGCCTCAGTTCTGAATCACAAGTAATATGCACATCTTGCCAATCGAAACTTTCCATTTTCTCCTTTTAAATAACTTTCATTAAACAAAATCGCAACACATAATGAACCCCAAACTGGTAGGGTATATAATTCACAATTTGTAATTAATTATCCGGAAATACATCAAAACATACCGAAATAAGTACCAGAAAGGCACCTTTAGCCTCACAGATCTTATTAGAGTCCATCATGGAATGATAGGTGTAATTATCACCATAAAACTTCCCAACAGAAGTAGACACATAAGTAGATTATAGAATTACGAAGCCCACTCATAAGCGGAGCACAATAGGAGGACTCGTCTTGATACTCAGAACCGAATCAAGTTAAGGAAATTATTCCTTTATCTTAAATAGAGGTCGTACCTATAATGGAACCATCTGATGTAATGATCTCCACCATACCATAAAACAAATATGACAACGGCTGGGTCTCCACCTCTAAGACGCCTTCTACCCCTAACTGATCGTATGGGTGGTGTGGTAACTGTAATGGGACACATAGCCTGAGTGCTTTGATGAAATATATCTCTCCCAAGCTTGGAACAATTTTCTCATGATGCTTGGTATCACCATATTCATAACAACCCCTTTGCGGGTTTGGCTGCTCATATTGAGTATGTGCCAAATAACTGGAATAACCATTGTAGGAAACTCATGTCAGTGGTGCATTAAAAGAACTTACTGGAGCACCTCGATTAATCCGATGTGCGAACTGGGTTGGCCGACTACCCGAGCCCCTGCCATAATGATTTATACTCGTAGAGTAGAATCTACTGAATCCCCCAGAACCTCGAGACATCTTGGTCTCCTTAGTTTCCTTTTTCCTCACCCCGAACACGTTCTAATATCTTGGAAATTTCTACCACTAGTGGAAATGAAGTATCAGCCTGTAGCTCCTGAGTCATACAAAATTTTACGATCATAATTGAGTCCTTTAATGAGTCTATGGACTCGCTCTCTGGCTGTAGGAAGCAAAGTAGGAATATGAAGGGCCAACTTATTGAACCTGATGGCATATTATGACACAGTCATGGTAACGTGACGCAATTGTTCAAACCCTATACGCCATGCATTACGGAGAGTCCGGGAAACAAACTCTTTCAAAAGTATTTCTGAGAGCCGATTCAAGTGGGTGGTGTTGTATTGGCTGGTCTGCCCTCTTCATAGACTTGCCACAGACACCTATGGAGAATTATCCCTCCCAAGGCCAATTTCTTCTTTTGTTATGTAGACTCAACACTGTTGAGCTGACCCATTTCTTAACATACTCTTTGATTCTTCTTTGGTGTAAACTTTACCCTTATTTATATACAATGATCACAAAAGTAGAGCTCCATACAAACAATTCTTAGTCCATAATCTCGTCAACCATTGTACTTCCTCCAAAGCACCCCAAAATCTGCAACCGTGGCGTCCACACTGAGTAGACCTTCTATAAATTTAATGTTGTTTCTCCAACTCCTTTGGTACTGAAGTATAGGATTATTATGGAGGCGAACATACCGCAAGTCCCAACCTTATCCTCTACAAAATCTCAGGCCTTAAACACATGTAAATTTTGGGGGAACCTTTCAGTACCACATATATACATTTCAGGCCAAAACTGATATAACACATGACTCGCAATCCATTTATTGATAGTGGACTCCCCCACTCGGCACGAAGTCATAGTTCACCACGTCCGATGGTCCACAATATTAACCTTCACAACTTGTATAAATCAACCAGATGCCAAGGTACGTTGCACCTCCCACATTATTCACTGGGTGATTTCTTTATACGTCCGCATCTTCAGTCGGAAACACACGTTGAGGAAATGTTTGAGCATCTCTGGCTCCCTCGTAGTTCATCTGCGGCATCACGAACCGTCGACACACAACTAATACCGAGTGCGCAATGTCATACACGAGTAGATACAAAGGAATACGAGATATAGGTTTAAAGCAAAATCAATGTCGCACGATAAGGAATGAAAGAAGTGATATTGTTCCTAAACTTCATAGCCTTCGAGAGATAAGTACAGACGTCTCCGTACCGATCCTTCAGACTCTACAAAGCTTGCTTGTGACTCGTGAGACCTATGTAACCTAGTGCTCTGATACCAACTGTCACGACCCAGAATTTCCCACCGACGGGACCGTGATAGTGCCTAACATTTCACTTGCTAGGCAAGCCAACGTTAGAGAATTATTAAATCAATTCCTTATTTCCTTTCAGTAATTAACAATAATTAACTAAGATAAAATATAATAAGTGCGGAATATCATAAAAACTGTATTCATTACTACCACCTGGACTTGGAGTCACAATTCACGAGCATTCTAGAATCTACTACAAGTAATAGTCTGAAAGAAATGCAACTGTCTGGATGAAAGAAAACAGCAGGGCATAAAAGATAGACGGGGACTTCAAAGTTTGTGAACGCCGACAAATCTACCTTGAGTCTTCGGACAGCGGACCAATAACAAAATCTCGATCAACCTGAGCCGGTATCAAAATCTGCACCGAAAGTGCAGAGTGCAATATCAGTACAACCGACCCCATGTACTGGTAAGTGTCGAGCCTAACCTCAACGAAGTAGTGACGAGGCTAAGGCAAGGCACCTACAAATCAACCTGTACGATTTAATAGTGTATATACAAATAACAGAATTGAAGAACTAAACAGGAAATGTCGGGAGGGGAACATGCTGAGGGGAATACAAGATGAAGAACTACAACAGAATGATTACCGGAGCAGTCAATATACCATGAATCAATATGAATAGTGAATATAGTAAAAAAAAATGCACGGCATCACCCTCCGTGATTTTACTCTCAATCTCACCATAAAAATAATAGAAACGGCACTGCATCACCCTTCGTGCATTAACTCTCATATCATGGCACGGCATCACCCTTCGTGCATTAACACTCACAATATGGCACGGCCTCACCCTTTGTGGCATCACCCTTCGTGCATTAACACTCACAATATGGCACGGCATCACCCTTCGTGCATTAACACTCACAATATGGCATGGCATCACCCTTCGTGCATTAACACTCACAATATGGCACGGCATCACCCTTCGTGCATTAACACTCTCCTTTACCGTAATGCAATGCATAAATAACGACAGGGAGATATAATAACAAGTACAAAACTTACTTCAACATTTTGGTTCCATAATATCAATCCCAACTTTGAAATAGAAACTCACTTATCACCAGAAAATCCGTAAACATGATAAAAATGATAAATTGAACAACACTAGTATAACACGTAGCAATTAGGCATAAGAATTAGACAATATAAGAAAAATTGAGAAACATGAAAAAAGGTAAATTGGCGGCGCATAAGTACTCGTCACCTCATATATACGCCGCTCAAATGAATTTCACTTAGCAAGTAATCTAAGGTTCCTAATTCCCTCAAGTCAGGGTTAGACACAATACTTACCTTGCTCCGAAGACCACTTAATTCTCAATCACAGCTTTTCCTTTGGAATTCACCTCCAAACAACTCGTATCTATTAAAAAATGACTCAATAATATCAAATTTTGCTAAAAGAATCAATTACATTGCATAAATTTAGATTTTCTAAATTTTCCTCCAAAAAGTCGAAAATCGACCCCGTGCTCGCTTGGTCAAAATCTGAGGTTCGGACCATATTCCATTTACCCATTCACCCCCGAGCCCGAATATATAATTAGTTTTGGATTCCGGCCTCAAATTGAGGTCTAAATCCCCAAATTTCCGAAATCCCTAGTTTCTACCCAAAATCCCTAATTCTACCATGAAAACCTTAGATTTTTTATTGAAATCTTGTAAAATATAGTGAAAGATTGAAATAGACCAGTTTAGAATCACTTACCTATGATTTGTGGAAGAGATGGTCTTTGGAAAATCACCTCTTGTGTTTTAGGTCTTGAAAATTTGGGAAATGAATGAAATTTTCCGTCCAAAAGTCATTTTGTTCAGCTGCAGACGTCGCATTTGCGACCTGAGCTTCGCAAATGCGAAGCCTTCACAATCCTTCTGCCCTTCACAAAATGCGAGGAAAGTGTCGCAATTTCGATCACTGACCTCGCAAATGCGGACAAAAGATCGCATTTGCGATCCATACCCCTCCCAGACTCCCTTCGCAAATGCGAAGAAAAGTTCGCAATTGCGAACACAGGCTGGCCCAGCTTCTCTTCGCATTTGCGATGAGAAGTTCACAAATGCGACCTCAATAGTGATCGTAAATGCCAACCTTGACCTTGCATTTGCGAGGTCTGAGGCATGCAACCCAGCTGAAGCACACCAGCTATTTTTCTAAATCCAAATCACTCCGTAGCCAATCCAAAACTCACCCGAGCCCTCGGGACTCCAAACCAAACATGCACACAAGTCTAAAAATATCATAAGAACTTGCTCGCGCGATCAAATCACCAAAATAACACCTAGAACTACAGATTTAGTACCAAATCATATATGATTCTTAAGAACACTTTAAAATTTTTATTTTTTCAACTGGACGTCCGAATCACGTCAAATCAACTCCGTTTCCCACCAAATTTCACAGACAAGTCTTAAATATCATAATGAACCTGTACCGAGCTCCGAAACCAAAATACGGACCCGATACTAACAATGCCAAATATCAATCAATTCTTAAAAATAAATAATTTTCAGACTTTTAATTTTCATCAAAAATTCATAACTCAAGCTAGGGACTTCCGAATTCAATTCCGGGCATACGCCCAGGTCCCATAATTCGATACGGACTTACCGGGACCATCAAAATACGGATTCGGGCCCGTATTGACCGAAGTCATCTAAAATTAACTTTTAAGGAAAAAATTCTTATTTTCATTAGTTTTTAACATAAACGCTTTTTGGAAATCTGTCCGGACTGTGCACACAAATCGAGCGCAGATTCGAGTTCTAAAACATAAGATGACCTTTTGGGTCATCACAAATTGCCTCTAACTATAAAAACTATTACATAATACACATAATCTATATCCATCGGCAAAAAGAAATCCCAGCACTGTAAATCATGTTCATATAAATAATTCAAGAATAGAATTCACTTAAAAATATAGCTAAAACAACCAAAAAAATGTTCAAACTACCATATGATACCAATATGGTATATAACTATACCAACATGGTATACAGTTTTCTGGTTAATTTCTGACAACTATATGACTATACTACTATTACAAAACACACATGAATAAAGAGAAAAATAAAAAAATAGTGTACCACATATTAATATAATAAAGTATTTCAAGATATTGTACAATATTACTATTATTAAAAGAAAATCAAATAGTGTACCAATTAAATGCAGCTAATACAACCAAAAAAAGGATTCAACTAACTTATGACGCCTATATAGTATATAGCTATATTAATAGGGTATATAGTTATACGGGGTCATTCCAACAACTGCATATAACTATACAAACTATTACATAATACACAAAATCTATGTCCATCGGCAAAAACAAATCCCAGCACTGTAAATCATGTTCATATAAATAATTCAAGAATAGAATTCACTTAAAAATGTAGTTAAAACAACCAAAAATATATTCCAACTACCATATGATACTAATATGACATATAATTATACCAATAGGGTATACCGTTCTACTAATTAATTCCAGAAAACTATATATGACTATACTACTATTACATAATACACATGCATAAAGAGAAAAATCAAAAAAATAGTGTACCACATATTAATATAATAATATATTTTAAGATATTGTACTATAATACTATTATATAAAATAAACGCATAAAGAAAAAATCAAAATGATTACATAATACATATGCGTAAAGGAAAATTATAAAAAAATCAAGATATTGTACTATTCTACTATTACTAAAGAAAAATCAAATAATGTACCAATTAAATGTAGCGAATACAACCAAAAAAGTTTCCAACTAACATATGATACCAGTATAGTACATAGATATACCAACAGGGTATACAGTTGTACGCAAAGAGTTTAAAAAAAGTTTTTTGATTCAATTATTAAGCTGAATTAATATGAGTTGTCACATAATCTAATTAACTCAATTTTGTGCGTCATCCATTATACTAAAATTTAGATATGTTATAATAATATACTATATACCATTTTGAAATGGAAAATAAATTAATAAAAAATATTCAATGGACATCTATATCCTATTATGAAATGAGAAAGATAGAAGAAAAACGTTTATTTATATTTGAGAAGACAATAAAAGAGAAAATAGGTTGGGGCAATTACTGGGGTTTCACTTGATCCGGGATTAGAAAGAAAAGAATTCTGAAAATAGGTGGTTGGATAATTATTTTAGATTGCATAGGTACATATTGTAAGACAAATTAGAATGTGCGGTAACGGGTAATTAAATTTAGATTTCTTACTTATTCACAAAGAGAAAGCTATGGGTTTAGTTAAAAGGAAATATGCACGGTTTGGTATGCTGAGGAAAACAAATTCAAGCAAAAAAGAGGAATGGATAGCCGGCAAAAATAGATTTTGATGAATAGGTAGAAATTGTAATTAATTCCTAAATGGGCAAAAATGGGTAATTAGTTTGTGCCTCGTAGGCAGATTGTGTAATTCCCTCTTGTTTAAAAGGCAACGGTTGAAACGAGGTTTTCATTATTAATATCAAGCATTTTAATATACACAACCCTTTAGAACAATTTTCTCCTTTTTTCATTTAATTATTATTATTATTATTATTATTATTATTATTATTATTATTATTATTATTATATTTTTCTTAAAAAAGTAAGTAGGTGTCACGACCCAAAATCACACCACATGCGTCGTGATAGAACTTAGTCTCTAAGACTAGGTAAGCCGATTTTCATTACATTTCGAAGCCATTTTTTGTTTTTTGATTATGAATTGAATAGGTAATCAAAACCAACAACGGAAAAAATATGAATATAACAACCTCCCAAGACTGGTAGTACTGAGTCACGAACTCTAACTGAATACATGAAATGATCTCAAGGATCGAATACTCAATACTATTTGATTAATAATTAACAGTAAAATAAAATAAAAAGACTTCAAGGGACTGCGACGACCAAGCTGCTCTACCTTGACTCCTTGCAATCACACTTTATCACTGTCCGAGTCCAATAGCTCCAATACCTAGCTCTACACAAAAATGTGCAAAAGTTTAGTATGAGTACACTACGGTCGGTACCCAGTAAGTATCAAGACTAACCTCAGTGGAGTAGAGATGAGGTACAGTCAAGACACTCACTAGTCTAATAGCTCGTGCAATAAGATATACAAAATAATAGGAAACAAATAACAAAAAGTGCAACAAGAATACCATTAATAACGCTCAACAATTTAAAAATATAAGTACACCCAATTAAATCAAGTATTTTAAATAAATTTCTTTCACATATAATTCTTCCGAATAAATCTCTTTCAAATATAATTCCTTCAAATAAATATCTTTCAAATATACTTCCTTTAAATAAATCTCTCTCAAATATAATTTCTTCAAATAAATACCTTTCGAATGTAATTCTTTCAAATAAATCTTTTTGAATAAAAATCCTTCCAAATAAATATTTTGAATATAATTCTTTCAATTAAAAAGTCACCATGTGACACTTCATTTCATAATCATACAACTACATGTCTCATCCCATTTTCATATTTTTCATAAACACGGGTCTCAGCCAACTTTCATATTTTCACGGCACTTCGTGCCTATAATTAAATCATCATATTTTCCTGGCACCTCGTGCCCTCATTTCATATCACAACTGCACGG